>NC_074716.1:28917193-29225602 GCF_947242115.1 Biomphalaria glabrata
GGTGACATCCCTACGGTCGGCTGTTATTTGGTCCAACAGCTTCAGGCTCTTATGTACCAATGGGATGTCAGTCTTCATCCGCCCCAAAGCTTGCAATGCAGATTTGGAGTCGGAGCAGATTATAAATTTACTCCTTTCTGATGCTTTTACGGCCATAAGTGCAAGCAACATTGCGTGCAATTCGGCCGTAAAGATGGAGCAGCCATCGGGGAGTCTACGGGAGATTGTTTTGTTCCGAAAGGAGCAGGCACACGCGACCTTTCCCTCCATTTTGGATCCGTCTGTGTAGATGGTGCCACAATCTCCGTAGCTCTCCTGCAGTTCCCTAAAGTGGACTTGTAGTATGCTTGGGTCTGTATTTTCTTTTTTGAAATTAAGGAGGGATAAATTTAATTTGGGTTTATTCATTAGCCAAGGAGGATTCTGAGGGGTTTCTATTTTAGAGATTTGGTCAATGGGTGGGGTTAAATTTTGGATGGGTTCTCTCATTCGAAGGCCCAACGGCTGTATGACGTTAGGCCTTCGATTGTATAATTCTACCTCTGTGGGGTTAAATATGGAGTCAAAAGCAGGGTTCGTGGGGTTGGATTTTAGCTTGACTATATACTGCATTGCAAGCTTTTTCATTCTTATATCCATGGGGAGTTCTCCAGCCTCCACATGGAGACTTGGGATAGGTGATGTACGAAACGCGCCAAGACAGAGACGCAGGGCAGCATTTTGTATTGGTTCCAGTATTTTTAGGTACGACTTCCTTGCTGCTCCATATATTATGGATCCGTAGTCTAGCTTGGATCGAATTAGACTCCGATAGAGCAGCAGCAAGGTATCTCTGTCAGCTCCCCAGTCCGTATGGCTGAGTACTCTTAGTATGTTTAATGCCTTTTGGCATTTCTTCTTAAGTTCCTTAATGTGGGGGAGAAAATTAAATTTGGAATCTAAGGTGAGGCCTAAAAATTTTGTAGTTTTCACGACAGGGATCTTCTTTTTGTGTATAAATAGTTCAGGGTCTGGGTGGAGTCCCCTTAGATTACAAAAATGCATACTAACTGTTTTGGAGTCTGAGAATTTGAAACCATTATAGTTTGCCCAACCCTGAATTTTGTTTAAACATAACTGTAATTTCCTTTCTAAGGTGTTCATGTTTTTCCCATAAGTAAGAATGACAAAGTCATCAACATACAAAGAGCACTCTATGCCAGGGGACAGCGCATTTATGATGCTATTTATTTTAATGTTGAACAGGGTGACTGACAGAATGCTGCCCTGGGGTACACCCATTTCCTGGTCACGAGTGTCAGAAGCGGAGTTGCCCACTCGGACCTGAAATTTTCGATCTTTCAGGAATTCCTCCACAAAACGGGGGAGGTGTCCCTTAAGCCCCATAAGCGCCAGGTCACGTAGAATGCCATGTTTCCAGGTTGTGTCATAGGCCTTTTCTATATCGAAGAATACAGCTACTAGATGTTCTCTTCTGAGTAATGCATTTCTAATAGAAGCTTCCAGCCTTACCAGGTGGTCAGTTGTTGTCCGCCCCAGCCGGAATCCGCACTGGTAGTTTGAGATCACTTTATTCCTTTCCAGGTACCAGACCAGCCTACTGTTAATCATTCTTTCCATGGTTTTGCAGATGCAGCTTGTTAGTGCTATTGGTCGATAGTTAGCTGGGTCAGAGCCGTCTCTTCCCGGTTTAGGTATAGGTATAACTGTGGCTTTCCTCCAGCTGTTTGGGAAAGCGCCTGTTTGCCACACACAGTTATAGACCCCTAGTAGGACTGCCAATGAGGGTTCGGGAAGGTGCTTGAGGAACTGGTAATGGATTTCGTCTTCTCCAGGCGCTGTGTCATGTGACTTGTCCAGCGATTCCCTCAGTTCCTCAAGCGAGAACGGTTTGTTGTAGTCTTCATTGTTCTCTGACCTGAAATCAATGGGGTGTCTTTCCTCCCTGGTTTTGACTTTTTGGAACTCTGGCGTGTAGTGTGCAGTGGATGATTTTTCTGCTATTGAGGATGCAAGGCAGTCAGCTATTTCTCTGGGGGACGTGACAGTTCGTCCTTGGTTTTTCAAATGCCCTATTGCATTTGATTCTTTCCCTTTGATTCGCCTTACTGCCTTCCAAACCGCTCTAGCAGAAGTTTTGGCATCCAGACTGCCGACAAAACTTCTCCAGGAATTCCTTTTGGCTGACCGTATGGTTTGTCTAGCCTTTGCTCTAGCTATCCTGAATAGCTTTAGGTTTTCCTGGGAAGGATTCTTTATAAATGCAGCCAGTCGTTTTTTCCTATCACCAATAGCACTTTTGCAAGCTGTATCAAACCATGGTTTGCTAGGCCGTTTTGGATTTGCAGAGGTTAGGGGTACAACTTTCCTGGCTATACTTAGTAGCTTGCTAGCAAAGGTATCAGCTGGGTTCTGTTCATGGAGGATATTTTCTGTGATATCCTCAGAGCATCTTTTTTGGAATTGTTCCCAATCGGCCTTATTCAGTTTCCACCGCTGAGGTCGTCCCAATGAAGGGAGATTGTTAGTAATGATGATTGGGAAGTGATCACTTCCCCGTAGATCATTGCTAACTGACCATTTAAAATCGTCCAGAAGTCCGGGGACGCATACGGTGAGGTCAATGCATGTGAATGATCCAGTTCCTGGGTGCAAGTAGGTCGGTGATGCATCATTAAGTATGCATAAATCATGTTGGAGGAAGATATCCTCCAGCATACGACCTCTTGTGTCGGTATTGTTGGATCCCCACATGGTGTTATGGGCATTGAAATCCCCAAGGATTAAATAAGGCCGGGGGAGTTGTTTCAATAGGTCCTCCATGTCTGTTCGGTTTAATGGAGCGCCTGGTGGTAGATACAGGCTGCAGCAAGTGATAACCTTGTGAAGGGTTATCCTAGCTGCTACGGCCTGTAGTGTGGTCTGTAGTTCTACCCTCTCATGGGGGATGCTATCCTTCACAAGGATACAGACTCCACCTGATGCTCTCTCTGCATCCTCAACATTCTTGGTGTAAGCACGGTAGCTTCGGAAGCTGATGCAATCTTTCAGAAATGTTTCCTGTAAGCAGACAGCTACAGGAGTCTCAGAGTCCATCAGTAGCTGCATTTCCTCGTAATTGGCCTTGAGGCCTCTACAATTCCACTGTACAATTCTGGAATCCATGGCTTATTCTAGATGACCTACTTGGAGCTATTTGGCCTTGGGAGGCCCCCGGAGGGGTTTCCCTTTATTCCAGTGACCTTGGTATTTTTATTCTTGGGTTTGGATGGAGAGGAGGACAACCCCCTTTTGGGGGAAGTCTTTCTCTCTGGAGAGGGGAGATCCCTCTGGTTAGAGCGGAGGTTATTTCCTCCTCTCTCACCTCGGGCATCCTCTCCGCTTTGATTTCTCCCCTTAGGGAGTTGGTCAACCTCTAACTCGGTAGAGGTTGGGGTGTCTGGCTGGGTTCTCTGAGGAGAACCTGTGTCAGACATGATGTCTCCGGGTTCTCCCGGAGTATTGGTTTTGACATGCTGCTCAGTCTCCATGCTCTCATCAGCGAGCACAGAGAACCTGTTCTTTAGCATGACAACAGGGCTTTCTTGTTTCTTCAGAGGTGTGTTCTTTGGCGGTGTTTTCTTCTGAGTTGGGGGAGGAGGAGGGGGTGGTGGGGTCAATGTGTCCGTCTGTGTGGCTATGGATCTTCCTTTCTTAGCAACAGCCTGGGCGTAGGTCTTTGTCAAGCCGAATTGGCCCTTGGGTAGGGCCAGTACAGCCGATTTCGCCTGGCTAAAGGTACATCCGTTTCTTGCCTTGTACTCCTGCACGGCAACCTCCTGTTTCCACACAGGGCAGTCCTTGGAGTAGGCTGAGTGGCCAGCTTGACAGTTTGGGCATTTGAACTGGGCTGTGCAGCCCTTGTCCTCATGACCCTCTCCAGCACATCTGGCACACACAGTGTTCCTCTTGCAGACTGCCGCGCCGTGTCCATAACCCTGGCACTTGAAGCACCTCATGGGGTTAGGTATGTAGGGCCTCACTGGAACTCGTAGGTATCCTGCCTTCACATACTCTGGCGGTGTCCTAGTTCCGAATGTGAGGATAATAGTGGCGGTTTTGACCTTCTCACCCTCCCTGCGCCTGGTAATGCGCCGGGCATGGGTGACTCCTTCAATGCCCTCCACTATTTCCTTCTCGGAACATTCCAGTAGGTCCCTAGAGCTGATTACACCTCTGCTGGTGTTCAGACTCTTGTGTGGCATGACTTCCACTTGGAGATCACAGAGTCTTCTGCATCTTAAAAGCCCATCAGAGTGTGTCTTGCTGTCTACTTCTACAAGGAGTTCCATTGTTTTGTGTAGCTTAGACACACTCTTGGGCTCTCCCACTACTGACTTGAGTCCCTTATAGATAATAAAAGGGCTCAACTTGGTCAGGCTTTTTCCCTCCTCTGTGCATCTAACCACCAGAAATGATGGCCAGGTGGCACAGCTTTTTGGGACCTCCTCTTTTTTATCGTCAATTCGTCGTTTCTTGCCCAGACATAGGTCTGGGGCAAGTAGTTTTGTGTGTGTTTTTTTGTCCATATATATTTTGGTTAATTCGGCACCTGTGCTCCCCACCCGCCATCGAGTCCAACAAGGGGACGGGCCATTCGGATGTCCAGAATGAGCCCGCCAGGGCTACACAGGTGCTATACTCAGTCAGCAGCTACATCGGACATGTGTCCGATACAGCAGCTCCCTGATTGACCCTCCAGCCACCGCCCTCCAGCATAGGTCGACGACCTATGCTGGTAGCTCGGCATGACCAGCCGGTTGACCCAGAGCGGGCCATCTGGGTCTCAGGTCTAGGGGAACTTGGAGCCAAAGTATTGTGTTGTTGTGGTTTATCCTCAGATAGCCACCACTCAAACACCAGGATCTCTTTATCCCCCCTTACCCGTCGCAGTCCACGGCAAACGGACTGGTCTAGGACGTAGTGAGAATTTAAAGTTAAGGAGACAGTGTGATGATCAATGAAGGCAGACTTAGGAAAAGAGGAGGCAGACACAATGATAGAAAAGAAGTAGGGCACTTTTGAGCTCCAAAAGTGCTAAGGAAAGAGGAGCGCAGTTTAACGTCATGTCTCGGGAAGACCTGTGTATTTTTATGAAAAAAAAAACTGCTTGCATAAGTGATTTAAAAAATTAGAATTTTCACTTTCAGAAAAGAAAAAAGTAGCCGTTGCATCAGAACTTTGAATGGTCTAAAATATTATGATGTCAGATTTTCACTATCTTTTCTAGTTTACGAGGTCTAAACGGGACGGACTGACAGACGGACGGACGGACAGACATTCCACACAAAACTAATAGCGTCTTTTCCCCTTTCGGAGGCCGTTAAAAAAGAAATACTTAAAAAAAATTAAAAACCCAACTAATATAAATTACTAATAGAAATGCTAATTTAATATTAATAATATTAATAATATTTAAAAAAAAAATTCTTCTATTAGCTTGCAATCTCGTGGGTACCAAAAAAAAAAAGTAAACTGGCTAAAAACTAACCGCTCTAAACATTCCTATAAATTTTAAAGTTCATGTATATCTTTTTTTGAAAAAACAAAAACCAAAAAAACACACAAACTAACTAATTGGTCCCACACTAAAAATTCTTGTTTGACCATAATAATTTTTCAAAATGTAATCGACTCAAATGTTTCTTTAAATTCAGTATTTTGAGTTAAACAAAAAAAAAAATCACGTAAATAAACGTTTTGCGCACCATCTATGTAGAAATCATTAGCAGGACCTATCCTAGAAGAACTTGATTGTGCAAGACTCAACAACAAATAAACAGAAGGATAAATGATTGACCACCATCAGCTTCCTAAAGGAGGACATTACATTTTGTTTGTTACTTCTTCAGATGGCGGTCTTTAGTTCTATTCGAGAGTTTAAAAAAAAGGGGCTGCACTAAAAAAAAAATCCCGAAATCTAAGAACAAGAGCAGTTTAAGAAGATCGAGAACAAGTAGATTAGCTTAAATATGGATATCCCTTGGACTTAATGATGTGTTTGTAGAATAAAGTCATCTATTACAGAACTCTCCACAACCATTGTTTCAAAAACATTAAGAAACAACCCTTCGCTTCATCAATCTTTCCTTTTTTAACTAAGACCCCAAAAACGAATGTCTACTCTACGGTGGGGGACGTTTAAAAAAGCCGCCACTCTGTAAAGCTTACGTTTATTTCCAACGGCATCATTCCATTATCACCAGTTAAGAAGTGCAAGTAGGGCTAGGTTACAAGATGGCTGTCCACAGTTCATGTACAACTTTCATTCAGAGAAAGCTTTTTAAACCTCCCCTCCTCATACCAGGGGCGGTGTATGAGGTAAAAGGGTAGGGGCCACGGTGGTCTTCACCTCACCCCGCACTCTCCACGTTCAGGCCTCGGGCGTAACACCTTCAGAGAAAAACGTTTTGCAAAGGGAGGGGAATCAGCATGTGAGTATGATTACAAGGGGGACGATTAGCCATGTCTACGGCGCGGGCGAGTACATCGGAGATTCGACTTCTTCCAAGGCCCGTGAGCACATTTGATCACAGCATGTGCGCCTAACAGGATTTATAAAATTGTTCAACTACGCTGGGGAAGGAGTGGATGCGGCACTACACTCGTCCATTAGCTCGGAATTAAATCCCCGAGTTTATTTTATGTAACCAGTTGAAGCTCCTCGTGTTTTTACGTAGGACTCTCAAGCAAGGGAAATCTTATGTTTGATACAAGATGTAGTCCATTAGCGATCCAATGAGAACCGAACAAAAACAGAATGTTTCAAGTAACAGTAGCTTTCATCTAATTAGGCGTGGGGCATTCAGCATTTTGTGGTCAAACAGAAGGGTTTTAATACGAGAAATACACAAGCTGGAAATAGACTTTGGCTGGCTTTCTTCTCAGGCGTGTAGACTTCAAGATTTCTGAGGCGACAAATATTAGAGTTTCGGAACAAATATACAATAAGTAAAAACAAAGTTGTGTAAGAACATCATCAAAGCCAGCTGTTCGGTAAGAAGAGCAGTAAAAACAAAGTTGTGTAAGAACAACATCAAAGCCAGCTGTTCGGTAAGAAGAGCTGTAAAAACAAAGTTCAGTAAGAACATCATCAAAGCCAGCTGTTCGGTAAGAAGAGAAGTAAAAACAAAGTTCAGTAAGAACATCATCAAAGCCAGCTGTTCGGTAAGAAGAGCAGTAAAAACAAAGTTGTGTAAGAACATCATCAAAGCCAGCTGTTCGGTAAGAAGAGCAGTAAAAACAAAGTTGTGTAAGAACAACATCAAAGCCAGCTGTTCGGTAAGAAGAGCAGTAAAAACAAAGTTGTGTAAGAACAACATCAAAGCCAGCTGTTCGGTAAGAAGAGCAGTAAAAACAAAGTTGTGTAAGAACATCATCAAAGCCAGCTGTTCGGTAAGAAGAGCAGTAAAAACAAAGTTGTGTAAGAACATCATCAAAGCCAGCTGTTCGGTAAGAAGAGCAGTAAAAACAAAGTTGTGTAAGAACATCATCAAAGCCAGCTGTTCGGTAAGAAGAGCAGTAAAAACAAAGTTGTGTAAGAACATCATCAAAGCCAGCTGTTCGGTAAGAAGGGCAGTAAAAACAAAGTTGTGTAAGAACAACATCAAAGCCAGCTGTTCGGTAAGAAGAGCAGTAAAAACAAAGTTGTGTAAGAACATCATCAAAGCCAGCTGTTCGGTAAGAAGAGCAGTAAAAACAAAGTTGTGTAAGAACAACATCAAAGCCAACTGTTCGGTAAGAAGAGCAGTAAAAACAAAGTTGTGTAAGAACATCATCAAAGCCAGCTGTTCGGTAAGAAGAGCAGTAAAAACAAAGTTGTGTAAGAACATCATCAAAGCCAGCTGTTCGGTAAGAAGAGCAGTAAAAACAAAGTTCAGTAAGAACATCATCAAAGCCAGCTGTTCGGTAAGAAGAGCAGTAAAAACAAAGTTCAGTAAGAACATCATCAAAGCCAGCTGTTCGGTAAGAAGAGCAGTAAAAACAAAGTTGTGTAAGAACATCATCAAAGCCAGCTGTTCGGTAAGAAGAGCAGTAAAAACAAAGTTCAGTAAGAACATCATCAAAGCCAGCTGTTCGGTAAGAAGAGCAGTAAAAACAAAGTTGTGTAAGAACATCATCAAAGCCAGCTGTTCGGTAAGAAGAGCAGTAAAAACAAAGTTCAGTAAGAACGGAAATAAACCTTAGTTCTGTAAGAATACATGTAAAAACAAAGATTTTAGTCCAGAATTATAAAGTGGATAAGAAATTAGGAAATAACTTCTAGCAGATATGTGATAGAACAAGACCATTTCTTCTACAATTTAGACTAAGTTTATATATATCAGCATTCCAACAGTCTGCAAATATACCTGGCATTAAAAGCATGTGAGTACATCAAATGATGTGTATCTACCAGATTGTACAGTGTACGTACTGGAGTCTGAGTACAGAAGATTTAAGGGAACCCACGTGAATCTTTATTTCTCGTCAATGTTCATGCTTGTAAAAGATTATTACAAATGGAACAGGACTATCCTCTGTTTGGGACACCGCAACTCAAGAAAACAAAGAAACTAGGACACAGAATAGAGCGAGAGATTTATAACGAATGAATGTACACGTTTTTTTTTAGCGTAACACCTTAAGTAAAATCACTAAATTTAGAAACACTTCAGGATAGAAGACTAAGAAATAAAGTAGCTATAATACATAAAACACTGAACAATAATTTACAAATGCAAAAAAACAAAACCTAATAAAATATTCAGAAAAACACAAATATAAAGACACCATATGGCTAGGACAAATTCATAAGGTACTCCTTCCCTAGTGACGTTAGAGCATGGAATAGGTTGCCTGAATTAGCTACGAAAACCAACGACTTAGCAGAGCTTAAGTCATTGCTTAATATGTATGACTAGATTGACACATGAAATATGTAGGACGTAATTATCGTCTCTCTGAAGTAACGTCTGTAATGTATAAGACAAGATATACAGGATTTCAATATTGACATCTAAAACTACACCAGAAATTATACTGACAATATATTACACTTCCTATATGTAACCAGAGTAGACTGGGTATTGGCAGGACACAACGGGTGTACAAGTACACACCAGGGATAGACAGGTTTGTAAACTCACTTTGTTTAGATGTACCTACGTCCATCCCATATAGTTACAAGTTTGTAAGTACACACGGTAAAATGTGTGTGCGTCGAATAATGACCAGACTTAATCAGCCACAAAGCGTACTCGCGATTTTGTTGTTTCACTAACGACCAGGACAATTTATCTCACATCATAATTAAACAAGAAATGAAACACTTGGTATTTGTTAAGTCCAAGCAACATCCCAAAAAAAAAGAAATTCTATTCAACAGAAGCTTACAGAAGCAAAGCGTACCCGGCAGGTAGCTCCCTCCTAGCTACAACCCCCTTGCATTAAAGACTCCTTACAAAACCTCTTCCTGGTTAGCGAAAATAGACTCGCAGAGAGCACGCTCAACTTGCTTTAATTGAACCCATGGCTACGGTTTAATGTTCAATTTGGTCTTCATAGGCTCGGGGGATTACCAACTGGGGTCGGCGACACATAAATGTGAGACTCACCCCGGTGCCCCCGTTCATTGAGGGTAGGGAGAAGACGGAGGTGAGCATCAAACGGATCCAGGGTCGAGCAATGAAGAGACGAGGTCAACAAGAACTTTGAAGCAAGAATTAGAGTCCATTTTAATCAAGTTTGTTTTTTTCTCTTCTCTTCCTTCTGTGTGTTGGTTTAAAAGGCGAGGGTTAATGCAATCTGGTGCACATCAACATTATTATACAAGAGAGAGAGAGAGAGAGAGAGAAAGAGAGAGAGAGAGAGAGAGAGAGAGAGAAAGAGAGAGAGAGAGAGAGATGGTAAGAAAGAGAAAGAAAGAATGAGTGAGAGAAGATTTTGAAACAGACAAATAGAAACAGAGGCAGAGAGAGAGAGACATGCAGAGAGAGAGAGAGAGACATGCAGAGAGAGAAAGAGAGAGACAGATGCAGAGAGAGAGAGAGACAGATGCAGAGAGAGACATGCACAGAGAGAGAGAGACAAATGCACAGAGAGAGAGATGCAGAGAGAGAGAGAGAGATGCAGAGAGAGAGAGAGAGACAGATGCAGAGAGAGAGAGACAGATGCAGAGAGAGAGAGAGAGATGCAGAAAGACACACACACACACAGAAATAGATTTGGAAAACAGAGAAGACGGTGAGTGCTAAAGAGTGACTAGGTTTGGCTGATTGAGAGAGCCTGTACATCACACAGCACCAACCTTCTCCGTAACTGATTGACAACACGTGCGCTCACTTACAATGAACATTGGAAAAAAAAAAAAAAAGACCTTCCAATCCAACAAGAAAGAAACCCTTTCAGGAGATTTCAATGGCCCAACATATTGATGTCTTTTCATGTCCAACCAACAGATAGTCGAATAAGTAAAGCTAAAAGCTGGTCAGAGCAGTTTTAGGCGAAGTTTGAGTAGGACAAAAGAAAAACAAAATGACAATATAGCTGGAAGATGATAGTTACAGCAGCCAATCAATAACACAAACCACAAGGACGCCAGAAACAACACGAGAACTCAAGGATACATTTTGTTTGTTACTAAACTCCACTTATGATGAAGTATCGGCGACTTTCTTGATTAAAATAGTGCTTTAGTCTAACTCCAGCATGTTCAATGAGCTATGTCCAATCTCTTATGTGGACATCTGTGGCTAGAGGTATCTGAGAGAAGGTTTTCGTGCTGGCACTCAGCAAAATATTCTGCTCAGGAATCAGGTTTTGAACTCCAGCCTACTAAATAAATACCCAAATGGTTTATGCCCCTCAGTCGCTATTTAACTACTATAGTAGTATTTTAAACATTTTTGGAAAATGAAGTTTAATTTGACATAAATTTCATTTAAACCCACCAGTTCGAGTTACACCTGGGACTGACCTTGATCAAAAGATACACACATGAAAACCATTACTTTTAGGTAGTAACGTCAGATTTACTTTTTGGGTACCCCATTGCTTATAAGGCAAGCCTCGTACTTTGCACTTGATAGAAAACTCTGAATTGCATAGAATCTATCTTACAGCTAGCGACACTGTTTACAAATGATCCGTTAACGTCCAATAACGGCGTATGGTTCCATCCGCGGGCATGGGTCTTGTTGTTTCCCGTGTCTGCAGAGCGACACATCGCAAAGTGTGGTCCTCCAAGTTATTTCAGCAAACGGATAGCGGGCGAGTGTTTACCCGGGGAGTCTCTAAGTGGAAGACTCAGTCCGAGAATTCCAGGCCACACTTGTTTCCCATCAGCCGGCTTTCTGAACACTGTCTGTGCAGACAACAAGGATGTAACACTAGACAGACATCTTCAGCACTCAACTCGATCTATTTCATTCTGACATTCGTAGAAACAAAAAAAAATGACTAAAAGCTGTATAGGCATATATATATATTGGTAATGTTATATTTTTAGAGAGAGAGAGAGAGAGATAGAGAGAGAGATGTGTATTAAGTAGAGGTATTGTAATCATACTAAAAACAATTGTATGGTATGCAATAGTAAACATAAGTGTTTTGAAAAAACAAAATGTGTACTAAACAAAGCTCCAAAAAGTCTTTTTTTATGAAAATGATACCTAACCAAATTTGAAATTTACATGATTTAATAATATTTTAACCACCCATAACCATCTTAGTTACTGTAATGATTGAAATACAAATGTCTATTTATAAACGGACCAACAACCAACGAACAAATTTATACTTTTGTATTGCTTTATTCCCGTACAATCAACTCATTAAATACAATTCCATTATTTGATGTAAACAATTGACACGTAAATTTTGAACGAGTCTGGTGTGAATTTCATGGTAAACAATCCACGCAAATTCAGGTTTGGGTGTTTTGAGAAGGAATATCAGCAGTTCAGAACTAACCACTCTACACAATCCTCTATCTACCGGAATACAAACAGAATGAGGCCTACACCACCTGTCACTAGGCATAACAACGTTTACATTAGGCATTGGTCATCTTTCAAATGGTAACCAATTTCTGAGTAATTGGATTTCTACTAAACATCATAAGTCATGCCCAGGAGTGGTCATTTTTAACGGGCCCAGCTCGTTTATTATTATTCAATGTCAATCCCATTGTTAATGGATCATTTTTTTTTTATATTTACCAACACTGATAGACCTACAACACAATAATACAGCGACGACTTGGCTTTGTGCTTAACGGATGAGCACTAAGAGAAGCGTGAAACACAAGAAGTAGGCCCCACAAGAGCTTGCTACATCTTCTTTCAGTCCAATCCAAACTGTGTGGACTTAATCCAATCATTAGGCATTGAAACCGAAGCGAGTCAAACTGGAGCTGTCGGCATGCGGAATAAATCAGTCAGGTATTAGACAGCCAGAAGCAGCAAGAAAAACAATCAACTACCATCATCATTGTTGTTCAAACAGGCTACAAACTTCTTTAGCATACAACAATCTTGCTGTCATGTAATTATAAGAGATGGAGAGAGAGAAAGAGGGAGAGAGAGAGAGAGAGAGAGTGTAAGAAAGAATAAAACCAAGGGCTTAACATCCAGGTTGGCATTTCTCTTGTCTTCCAGAAGATGTGGCTCTTATATCCGTGCAACAACACTGGCAGTCACGAGAAACGACCAATGCCAAGGGGAAAGGCAGGGGTGTCACTCTTGTTTTTGAGGAGGCGGCCCCCGATGTTTGTGCAGAAATAACAAAAAATACACGAAGAAATCAACGTAAAAGAGGGTGTAGGGGCGACGGCAAGACACGGCGGGGCCGGAGGTCTCCATAACTAAGTCAAGAAATCTAGCAGGACGCGGCGGAAGCACCCTTGGGCGTGGAGCTACGGGGGACCGGTGGAGATTTCGGAGGCAGGATATTTAGATGAGACTTAAAATCTAGACACGGTTATAGAATCACGTGACTTGGCTCTACGTCTGAGTCAGTCTATAATTTATGACACGACAATCTACATGTCTCAAATCAGTCACGACACAATATGCGTTTCTATTTCAAGGTTATTGTGTTTACGTTTTAGTAAACTTTCTTGCGACAAGAGTTCCAGTGGGTCATAGTATAGCACAGCCACATGGTATCAGACACATTGCTTCCAGGGCCGGCCTTACGTATTGCGGGGGCCCATTTAATGGATGCTTGCAAGACCCCTCTTCTAAATTTTGTTACAATAACTATTACTATTAATGAGATCATTATATCAACTTTTATTATACAACATGCACAGCAAGCAGCTCAAATGCAATAGATACAAGTAGGAAACAAAGTTATGTCAATCGTAGGATACACTAAATATAATAACCCTTTAAGTCGTACATCTTTCAAAGCTTGTGACAAGAGCCATAACTGATAGTGACAAGAGCCATAACTGATGGTGACAAGAGCAATAACTGATTGTGACAAGAGCCATAACTGATAGTGACAAGAGCCATAACTGATAGTGACAAGCTAAATGTAAATTGAGGGGCCCAATTTGGAGCAATTGGTAAAATCCGCCTAAGGCCGGCTCTGATTGCTTCAACTCCATAATGACAGTAAGGTGCTAATAGAGTAACGCAGTGAGCTGTAATGTTAAAAATGCTTCAGGAAAAGCTTTCCACGACATTATGCAATCCCGTTGAAACCTAATCTATTCCAATTCCGCTGATGGTGGCAATAACACGTTATTATTGTTGGGCCGAAGTCAAAATACTTTGAAACAGTCTGGTAAAAATATTGGGTGAGCAGTCAAGTCAAATGATAGTTGGCTCTTGGTATGCACAAAGCATATAAAACAGTCGAGTGAAATGTTGCTGTTTGCATTAAAGAGTATCACAAAAAGTGTACAAGAAATGTATACATCAAAGAAGAGGATATCAAAAGAAAGGTATAGAATAGAAGAGTTCATCACATAGTATCACAAAAACTCATATCAACACAAAGATGTATCATAGAAGCCCAACGTAGGAGAAGCAATGCTTTGGGCAGGGCACTTCACGCAATATCGAGATGTGTTTGTTTTGCTTTTTGCTACCCATGATACATAATCATAATAATACAGCGAGGAAGAGGGAGACTATTCAGGAAGGTGAAGAAAAAAAGAAAATGAGAATAAAATGAACATTAGGAACCTAATAAAATCAGTAGTAAAATGATGTTTCCAACCAAAACAAACAAAATAAAAAATAAAAGTCTGGTGTTGAGACTGAGATTGATAAGTAAGTCAAACAGACTAGTCATGTGAACTAACCAGATTGAAACCTCTTGTAATGACATTAGCAGCCCCACTTTTAGATGTTTAAATCTGTAGGGCAGATGATGTAAAGGTCATCTGTTTCTATGGCCTACGGTTAACGAGGGTGTTATGTGGCCAGCACAACGACCAACCGCCTTTATTTTTCCACAATTAATATCAGGTACCCATTAAAGTTGTGTGGCCTCAAAAGACGCACAAATATCCAAAAATTAAAAATCCCAGAATTCACCAGTATTCGAACTTGTGACACCCGGTTCAGAAGCCAAGCGCTTTACCACTCAGCCACTGCACCTACAATGAAAATGTTACAGTGACCAAATCTTTGGGAATAAACGAGAGAAATACCTAATGCTGTGGTCTTTCAATGCACATATTAGTGCAGGCCAATTTTGTTTTTTACTTCTTTAGAACATGTACGAGTCTAATCTTGTGGTACACTATGTAAATATACGCTGGTAGTTGAGAGCAATGAAATGGGATGGTTTGTTCTCCTTAACGTTAAGAGCTGTACAGCAAGACACCTCTACCTTATTTATAGAAACCTCTGGGCATCACAATTGGACTCGAATCAATACTAGAACGTTTCGTGTATATAATGTTAGGACAAGGGCACTTCACTAATTCTAATCTCCTAAATCTTTGAATACAAGGCAACTAAAACTAAATAACTAAAACAAAAAACGGCATGGTTATAGAACAAGAAGGAGAGAGAAACAAATAGAAGTGAGGAGGGGGCAGAATGGGAGAGACGGAGACAATAAAAAGAGGAAAAGAAAGAAAGGAGAGGGGTAACACTACATGAAATAAGCGTTCCAGCTGAAACAATGGTATCAGGGTGGTCTAAATAGGAAGCCTACCTCAGCGTCTGTTAGCAACCCGCCTAGAAACACGGGGAAAACCCGAAGGCTCGAGCAACGCGTTTGTTGGCCGGATTTCTTAACACAGAATTGGAAGAAACAGAAAAAATATATATGAAGCGTAGCTCCAATGAAGATAAGCCCCAAATCGAGATCTTTCCCCCCTAACGATGGCATTTAAGAATGTTTTAGGAAACTATCTTTATGCAGTTGTCAAAACGACAACCGTACAGAGAGTGCCGACACCGGATTGAGTTTCAGCGCGAGGCGAAGAGGTAGATCTGCTCATGATTTAAAGTATTTGTTGAACTTCCCACCATGCTTGGGTCCAGGGCAGAGAGTAACGCCCAGAGATTTCCCACAGTTTTCTAACAAGCGCGGGATTCACCGGGGGGTTTTACGCAGCAGTACCCTTAAATGTCAGTCTTTAAAACATGGGGCAACAAGTGGTGTGTGAAACGAACGCCACTAAACATATACATTCAACACAGTCACAGACAAAACAAAACGACTTGAAAATAGAGTAAAAAATCGCTATAGTAATTCATTTAACGAGTTTTATCCAGCTTTGAGAACTAACGAGGTAACAAGTCGTGTGGGCCAGCACTAAATAATGCCACGTACCCATCACACAAATGTGCGTCCTAAAAATTCCGAAACTCAAAATTCCAGTCTTCGTCGAGATTCAAACTCTAGACCCCTCGGCACGGAATCCAAGAGCTTGACCATTCAGCCACCACTTCGCTATCCTAAAAACCAACGAGAGTTTTAGTCAACTTTATGAACAAACTCCAACCAGAGAGAGAGAAAAGGGGGGGTACGGGTTTGATAATTATCACAATTTCGTTTTGTCTTGCGCTTTCACTTCAGTGTACACCGAGTCTAAAAACTTATCAGATTTGCATCATTTAGAAAGATCGATTGACAATATTAATATTTGTCTTTAGAATCCTTTTTTTTTCTTCTTTTCAATACATAACGAAATAGTGCAACTGCAAGACAATATCATTCCTAATAGATCCTCAAGCTCGGCTTTCTTTAGAATGTTTTTCTCCACATTAAGATTGTATATTGTATCTAGTTCTAGATTTACATCTAGTTTGTATGACAAATGGAAGGGGAGATATTAACCTTTACATAATCTGCCCCATAGATCACTAGGTCTAAAAGGGGAACCTGAATTAATGAATATATATATATAATCTTTATTATCCGTAAGGAAATTTGTCTTGTTATTGAAAAAGAACTTATGTTTGATAAAAAATCATTCTGAAAGATTTTGAAAAGAAAAATTAATTTTATTTTTATTATTTTAGTGCCCAATGATTTCTAAATGTTATTACTTTCAACGACCAAAACTAAACTTAAATATTCCTGGTACATTGGTGAATTCGATGGAGGCCGCCTCTGAGTTTATGTGATAAAAACTCTTTTGGTAATCTTGTTAATGTTCAGATAGCTAAACCTGGCAGTAGTGTTGTAAACTAAAGTACTCTATATGATAGCTTAGTGAAACATTGACAAGACTTGCTTGCTCACACGAAAACAAGAAAAAAACATTTTAAAAAAATACTTAAAAAAAAAAAAAGACAATACCTCCTTTACACAGCCTATAGAGCAATTATTTTTCTCTTAATAACCACTGAATGTTAGACTTATAAAGATGGTACCAAGAAAAGAAAAGACTTGCGATAGATTTGTTATAAGGCTCTCTACACTATAGATATTAAAAAAAAATGTTCTGGCACCAAGGCGAGATCGAACAAAACAGTCCCATCATTATTTGGAGAGCTCCCTGATTGGGAAACCACAGTTCATCTCATATGTTGGTCTAAGTCATCTGAACGCTCCAACATAATAATGAGAACGAGGAAGAAGTCCTATCATCGTGTCTCTTAAAGTTCTACAATCCACAATTCACCATTGCAATGTGAAGCCCCAAAACAAAATGTGCTTACATGGAAAGTCTCCTTCAAATTTTCATCTCGTGCCCCACGCTCACGCCACCAAGGGAGAGCACTAAACACAGCGGGAGCTAGGGGGTCAATAAGTGATCGTTTGAGAGCCCCCAAGCCACACATGCAGAGGAGACCTGTGGCTGAACAAGTCAAGATGGTACAATCAAACACCGGTAAAGATCACCCTCGCTGTGTTCTATTCTCCCCTGTTTGTTTGTCATAAGCACCCCCCTACACAATGTTTTATTCTTCTTCTCGTGTAATCCTTGTATCAACACACGCGCACAGACAAACAGGCTCACACACACACACAGTCATAGCCACTGACCTATACACGAGTGCACTCACACCTATGGGAAACCAAACAAATGTACTAAAAGAAAACAAAAAGTCCTAACGGGTAGACATTATGAGCTTTTGCGAGTTATTTGGCATTTAGAGATGAAACCCTATACACAATAACTGGGGGGGGGGGGGGGGGGGGAGACGGTTCCCATAAGATTCGATTAAAACAAAAGAACCAATAAAAGAAAACAAAATGGATTTTAAACATTTTAATGAGTGGCATAAACAACTTGGCTACATATTTCAAAAAAAAAAAGATTGTGGGGAGGAGGAGGGATGTCGAGTTCAAATCTCGATGTAGTCAAGTAATATTACATTAGTTTTTACCTCGCCCTATTCCCCCCAACCCATCCCAGGAGAAAAAATCCTGGTTAAGCAAATGTATAAATCTACTAGGCATGATAGTATTCTAATGATAGGCCTTTAAGGTCTAGACCTAGAAGATCCGCAAAATGTTCACATTACTTTACTTAACTCTTTAGTATTATAATTCTAAAATGCAGAAATATTTTCTGGTTCTCTAGCCAAATTTAGATTTATTTCCTTTTTACAAACTAAACGTTTTTTTGACAAAATTATAACGGCTAAACGTCCAAGGAGCTACTTTTTTTCACCACAATGATCTATATCAACTATCAAAGGTACGTGTTGACTAGATTACTGTAAAAATATTTTTGTGAGGTTTTTCTTTAGCTAGTCAAAGTTTCAGTGGGCTGTAACTAGACTAGAAACAGCTTTGAGTCCTGAACTACGGGCCAACAAAATAACGTGGCTTCTGTAATTGAACAGAAAGGTCAGAGGTCAGCTGGTGAACCCATTATCCCAACTGCATAAGACTGACATCATGAGCGAGGTCAAGGTGTGGGAAAGTTGTGTGAGTGAGGTTTAGGTGTTGGGAAGAAGAGGCTTGAGATAAAGGATGAGAGAAAACGTCGGAGAAAAGGTGAAAGATCAGTACAGGTACCACAGTGGGAGGATGGGAGGGCCAGAACCAACTCGTACATTAGATCTAGAGTGACAAACACACGAGAGTTGCTTAGTAGGTTTATGTACTCGGCTGGATAGGACTCTTCTTTCTTCTGCCCCTTTGTATCCCATAAGACTTTTGAGTATTATGAAGTACCGTAAAAAAAATTTCCAGGAGTCGTTTCATTCATTAGCCACAGTTTTAGTAATGAATGAATGAGTACGGACGTTGGTGCCATCGATTCTCACTCCTCCTCATTTATCACTAAAGTTTTGTGGTGGTTCTCTTCACTACTAAAAAGGGAGGAGGGTCTTTTGGAACAGGTACAGGCGACAGAACCACACTAATTACCCGTACTAAGACATGACATGAAATTACTATTGAAAATTGCCAGTAGACTACATATTTAAAACTATTGGTTGGGAGACTGGCTTAGTAAGACCTTTAAACACACAAAACATGAACACTGTAGTCCATTTGTATGTAGACGCCAAGAAATGAAAGATCCACATGACATTCTGACAAGGCGAGGTCTTAAGGCCAAACAATCGAACGTTCAAGCTTTCAACAGTCGCTTTATTTCCAACACCTTCGCGCCATCTTTTTCACTTGTCGTTCAACGCTGGCTTCAGGTGCAACCACAGCAGAGCAAGAAACATTGAACGCCGCCACAAAGTAACGTCAGAGAATAAACAACAACGAATGTTCATTAAAGCATTCGCGTGCAACTGCAATCTTTATATTAGAACAATCACTTGCAATACAGGTTATTTTTTTTCCTCAAGTGTATTTCAAATCAACCCTATTAACAAAACTATACATTACTAAAGTGGATAGTCCAGACTCACGTATCATTACGAATTGTCAGCTTCAGTTTGTCAATACAGTCTGAAATCATGATCCTATCACTTAGGATAAAAAAAAAAAAGGGGGGGGGGGAGAATGGGGTACCTGGGTAAATGTTAGCGTGATTATTTTTTAACTGCATTTATAAAAAAAAAGTTGAGAATTCGAACTCGAGGGCTCAGTACTCAACACAAGAACAATTGTGCCAGCGAATCTCTATGAAAATAGAAAGTTTGATAGTTATCTATTGTTAGCTTCTAACTTTAGGCCTACATAGTATACCCCCCACAACAGTCCAGTACAATTTCTTTCCTTTGTTCGATATCAAACAAAATAATTAATTACCAATAGTTTATTAGCTGAATGGTTATTTTTTTAGATTGATTATTCATTAGTCAGATAAAATAAATAATTGGGTTTATTTGTATTCTTGTGTTCTCAGGTAAAAGAAATAATTGTGCAAAGTTTCAGCTTGATCCGATGACATAACATGTACTAACTTTTTACAAGACGGACAGAGTGAGTTGATGTAAGCTTTGTGAAAAAATTTAACATTTGAATTGGCTTGAAGCTATACACAGTAAAAGTTTTTTTTTGTTTTTGTTTTTTGTAGATACCCTTTTTTGGCAGTGACCGTGAACTTTGTTAACGCACAACTGATGGAATTTTGCGCCCTATAATAGAAACTATTGATTAGGCGTTTTCTTTTCGTGTTTAAATTAATCACCAAAGTGACCTTTTTCACCTAGCACATGTAACTGTTGTGCTCAAATACTAACATTCATTACTCCGTGTGTCTAAGCTAATTATGAACAGAAAAAAAAAACACCTACAGACTCTGCATATTCTTTTGAAAAGAAACAAATGTGGTAGCTACGTAACAACTTATCACCTCCCTTTCAAAACAATTGTGTCCCCTTGAAAGCTGTCCAATTTAATACCCACATTCAAGTTCATGAATGAAAAATGTGGGAAGCTATGCCCATGGCAGGGAAATGTCGCAAAGGGTCAATCAGAAGTAAATTTATTCGCCGTTGTTTCCTTTCATCTATCACCCCCCGACCCGCTTGACAAACTGGACCGTTGATCGAGTGTGAAAGTTCCAGCAAATCAAAACTAAAGAATGGCATCTCGTGCAGTGAGCTACGAGCTAGATGCTTCAAGATGAGCGCCAGCAACACCTAGACATGTGCAAATGTCGTCACAGATTCAAACGGAAACAAGTATTGATGACGCCAGCCCGCGCCCCGTAGAACGGAAATTTTGTACGGTGTTGCAACGCGTCAGAAGACTCGGATACCGCAATAAACAAGGCGAGCAAGAATCGACACATCAAAGAGCAGCAAAGTCAACAACAGACACGGCCAGAGGACGTTGTTGTTTTTTTTTCTTTTAAAGGTAAAATCAAATAAAAAATAGTTAAACAATAATAAATAGCAATAATAAATCTGTGCGGGTAGAAATATTTTTACCAATTGTTTTTGTTGAGCTTTAAACTTTCTCAATGCGCTATGATCCTATCACTTGTCTGGACCACTTGGGAATAAGGGAAGGGGGGTATCTGTGTGAATGTAACCGTGATCTCATTTTTTAAAATAGTTCACTTAGGGCTTCAAAGCACTGGCGGATCCAGGTGGGGGGGGGGGGGGGGGGGGGGCGGTAGGGACGATCGCCCCCCCCCCCACTCGGCAGACCCCCCCCCCCCCCGAATTTATTAGTTTATGTTTTTAATATATACTAATTATATAATATAAGCTACATATTGACATCTGAACCCATTTGTATGTAATGTCGCACACACAATCTGATCTCAAATTTTATCATTAGTAAATTTAAATGAAAAAGGGTTGTACCAGGTGGGGTACATGCAATCGCCCTTCGGACAAACCAATACTTTACTTTTTTTTCTTTTTATATTTTAGTTAAGAAATTACAAAATTTTAAAAAATGTCACTAATATAATTTATATATGCTATACATTAAATTGTTATATCCAGTCGCTCCACCCCTATTCCTTAATGCCAAATGCAATACTTTGCAGAAATTATAAAAAGGAGCGAGGATTAATCGTATTCATTCTACTGCCCCCTTCCTTTTCCAGGCGAAGACATGACGTTTTAAAACAGAATAGTTGAATGTGGCGACAGAGTTTCTGTAATTGCACATGATTTACATATTTATTTTAAGAAAGACTTTGCTTTGGAAAATTTAGAATTCATACGAAATGTTTAGTATAAGGGTAACAATTGAGATGAGTTCTGAACCCAAATATTATTTCCCTAGTCACCTTTTTCCCAATATTTACTCATACTGAAATGTTTCTATTGTATAAATAAATTTGGGACTATCACTCACGATATATGCTTGAATCCTAAAAATGCAAAACAAATTAAAGTAGAAACTAATTGGTCCACTTAATTTCTCCTACCAATTCCGAATTTTGTTTTTAGAACTTTGGATTATAGATCTCATAAGATCTGTAACAAAAAAAGTTACAAACATGCCTAGTGAACAAAATGAACCACTTACAAATGAGCTTTTTTTAAAAAATAGTATTTTTCTAATAATTTTTTTTTCGGCGGCGATCTTCAATGCCTTAATCTAAATATGTGGGGTATTTTATCTTTTTAAAGGAACCAATCGGTTGTAATTGCAATGTAGTAGGGGCCTGTAAATTCATATTAGAATATTTTTTAAGTAAAACATTATTCAAAAGGTCCTTTGTAATAGGATGAATGATGAGCTGTAGACGTCAGGAGAATCCGTTTCTGCAGTGAAGAATGCAAGGTTGAGCTTACAGGCGCTCCCCCAGACTCCCTAGATGTCAAGAGCAAGGCCTGAACATCGCGTTTTTTTTTCGCCGAAGGTTGAGAAACACTGCTTTTTAAATATATATATATATATATATATATATATATATATATATATATATATATATATATATATATATATATATATATATATATTATAAAGTAGAATGTGAGGGGTATGTATGTATGTATGTATGTATGTTACTTATAGACATCAAAACCGCTTGACCAATCTTGATAAAACTAGGCAGGAATGTTCCTTGGGTACCAACTTAGACCTTAGTGAATGTATTGTAGCCCTAAAACAAATGTAAGACCCTCAAAAAAAAATAAAGTTGTCCGACTCTATTACAGCTATAGTATTTTATGGATCTAGGCCATGTCTACAATGTTGACATGAGAAAAGATAGAAAGGATTTAGACCTAGATCTAATTTTAAGAAATACACTTTGCGCAGATAGTTTTTTACTTTGACACATGAAAAGACAAAAGAAGATCCATTGATTTCATTATATAATAAAATTAACCTTCAATTTTGTGTTTCAAAAGCATTTTTTACATTAATTAGTTCCTTATATCTGTGATTACAGATTTCCTGACGAACATTCTTTCATTAGACAATTCAGTAATGAATCGCGTACTAAATATTAATTCGTTTAATTGTTTACTTTATAATCCCATCCCTAGATCTAAAACTCTAATTCAACTCTAAGATGATAAAACTTCTCTTCGCACAGATAGTTTTATACTTTAACACATAAACATATTAATTAAAGTCCATTCATTTCATATTTTGATCAAATAAACATTCAAATTTGGTTTTCTAAAGCTACATTCACCTACGAAAGCTGCGAAGCCGAGTTGAGATAGGCCTAGATCTATATTCATTCATGAATCGCGTACTAAATATAATTTCGTTTAATTGTTCACTTTATAATCCCATTCATTGAACAAAGCTATCGCTCTTTTCGTTTTTAATAGATAAGAATGTATCGACTTCCTTCGGGTAAACCCATTTTCTCAAAACTAATTTTATTTTCGTAGCGAAACAGAAATAACGTGAAAGGATCATTAGCTACGTTTAACATACATCTAAATCCAATCCACTAGATCCACTAGATTATCCAAAAGCATTTTTTTACATAAATTAGTTCCTGATATCTACAGATTTCCTGGCGAACATTCTTTCATTAGACATTACCAAATGGTTACACATTAACACATCTCTCTTCTGAGGTCTGAGTCTATTCCTAGGCCTAGGTCTAAAACTCTTACTGAACTCTAAGATGATAAAACTTCTTTTCGCAAAGATAGTTTTATGCTTTAACACATAAACATACTAATTATTGTCCATTCATTTGATATTTTAATCAAATTAACATTCAAATTTGTTTTTCTAAAGCATTTCTAATACATTCGTTCGCTGTTCGCTAAAGCTGCGTAGCCGTGTTGAGATAGGCCTATATTCATTCATGAAAAAAAGTTCACGCATGTGCAGCACAGAACTCTAAATTAGTGTAGATTTAGATCTACGTCTACCTCAAGATCTACTTTATACTTTATACACATGAACGTCTACCTCAAGATCTACTTTATACTTTATACACATGAACATACAAAATTTAGTATATTCATCTCAAATTTTAATCAAATATATGTAGGCCTACAAGCAAATGTTTTAATTTGAAAAAAAAAATGGATTTAATTAAGCCTATTAGCAATTTTGATTTGATAGCTTCATTCACACTATTTTTACATTGACACATTCGCTTTACTTATTACATTATTGTTTCGTTTAATTGTTTACAAAACACTCTTAGTGACTATATCGAAAGTAATGCGCAAATAAAGACCCGCGGGTCGCGGGTAACATATGTCTAGTATATATATATATATATATGCTGTACGCGCGTTTATGCATAGGGTTAGGGTTTGGAAAAAATTCGCCCCCAGCCCTCTTAAGTTCTGGTTTCGCTAGTGCTTCAAAGGGACTAATTCAACTTATGCAACTACATCTGTCAAGTACGATTTTTTGCTCTTGTTCGTCATCAAACCAAATAATTTATTAGCAATAGTTAACTAATTGTTTTTTTTTTTAATTGATCCTTGTTTTGTCAGGTACTAGAAATACGTGTGCAAAATTACAACTTGATCTGAGATTGGGTGTGGGAGAAATGGCGTGTACTAACTGTTTACCAGACATAGTGAGTTGATATTTTTTTTTAATCTTTGTAAGAAAAACCAAAACCAATCTAAGGGGGAAAACTTCCCAACTATAACTATTTCTCATAATAATGTAAAAGTTATTTCTCTTTTTCAATATTAAACAAAATAATTATTTACAAATAATTAATTAACTGATTGTTTTTTTTTGTTTTTTTGTTCTATTGATGTATGTTTTGTTGGGTACAATAAATAATAGTTTCAAGTTTCAAGTTGATCCGAGAATGTGTGTGGGAGAAATAATGTATGCAATTATCTAAGGGGAAAACCCCAAAATATTTTCCATATCTCTGAATATTGAAGAATTAATTTCCATTGTCAATATCAAACAAAATAATAAATTACCAGTAATTGAGTAATTTGGGCAAATTAATTTGATTGATTCATGCATTGTCTTCGCCAATGGATAATTGTGCCAAGTTTCAACTTGATCCGACAATAAGTGTGGGAGAAGTTACGTGTTCAAACTTTTTGCCAGACAGACATCATTAAAAAAAATCTTAGTAAGAAAAAAATAAAGTCTCTTAGTCGAAACTGTCTAATGCTTTTGAAGCGTCCCGGTGGTCATATAGGCACCTGGTTTGAATGGTTCAAATATATTTATATAACAGTGTTATTTTGAGCATAACAAATCAAGATTAGATTCATATTAATAAGTTTGGGTGTGTTTTATTTTTTTTGTATTCAAGCTTTAAAAAAAATGTCTACTTTTCAAACGTGTATAGTTTATATAAGCGTGCACACGTAGCAAAACCTAAGGCTTTCAAACCAAAGAAAGATAGGCTTTCTGAAGGCCCAAAGAAACCATTGAGCCAAAGTCAATCTTGATGAAGACAGAGGTTAGGGAATCGGAATTTTAATAGCGCCCTTTTCGTTTTAGCCATTTAAATATGACAGACTTACAGACAAACAACACAGACACAACAACGGTTTTTCCACACGGGAGCCGTAAAGAATCAACAAATGAATCAACCATGAAGCATATTGAAACGAATATGTTCCCTATAATTAATTGCATGTGATCAATGTACGCCGGTGATTGCCAACTTGAAAGAAGTCGACACAAAACATGGGCAATAAATAAGACTCAAGAAGCTAAATAAAAGCGTACAGCTAGTAATACGTCAGACATAATGTAGGTGCCCGAACAACGCCACCAGAAATAGCAACGTGACACCCGGCCTGTCTTGTCTGATACAAAACATGAAAAAAAAAAAAGTCGAATAGCTAGGATACACTCTTGCAGTTTGCTTTCTGGAATACAAGAGTGTTGGCGGATTAAGTTTCAGATCCCAGCGATAGCATTTCAGGGGCCATCACTCCGGACACGCCATTAATCTCTATACCATAACACCGAGGTGGCGTCTTCGCTCCGCCGTAAGCATCGGCGGGCCCTCACGAGCATCGCATCTCTAGGATGCTCACGTGGGCCCGAGTGCCACAGGGGCAGGGTGACAGGGCTATCGGAAGGCTATACTTGGGTGTACATTACAAACAAACATGAAGAAATACAAACAGCAACATCAACAAATGGTTACACGAGGATGAAGAAGAGGAGGTGGTGATGTATAAAATGTGCTGGAAATGATAGCCTGGGAAACAGCGAGCTAAGGCTCGTGGGCGGCACTCACTAAGAAACACACAATCGAGTTTCATCTCAAGCACCAAATATGCTACACTATGGTCTGAGAAGTGCTGAACACCACGGCAGACCAAATGTGTACAGGCTCGCAATCTTGTGCAACTTAGTGACTTCGCTTGCCAGCACTTCAATTGGCCACCACAGTCGTTCAATGCGTTAGTACGATGTGACATATCCGCAACCTTCACAGCAGTTAAACGAGTTTTTAAAGTAAGTCAATAAGTCGGTTTGTTGAATGCACTCGTCAAGCAGGGAAAGTGGACCATTCAATTGTATTCGAATAGAAGTGCGTCCTTCATTCATAGTGATAGGACTATACCAGACACAGCGGGGCAGAGTGCTATGAATCTCTAGCCTTTACAGCAGTTTATAAGAAGAAATATACGACTATAAAAGATATAATAGATAATGGTCCCTTTATTAAATGGCATTAATTTATATTCACCCCCACTCCATAGTTCAACTAGATAATATATCTCTCACACAAGTTTCTCTTTCAACAAAAAGATTGGTAACAAATTAATTCTTTGTTTTAAAGTTAGACAATCATAATAATTATAATGTAAGATCTCAACATTTTTGTTTTACTTATATTGAGCTTTTGAGACAACAAGAACCGATGAAATCAAAGATTCAAACTTCCAAAACCCAGATTGTAACAAGTAATTAAAAATAATAATCCCCTATATATCACTATAAGAGTGTCATCCTACATCATACAGTAATCCGTATGAATATATTAAGCCATTTGCTACGCCATATAACATTGCATATAACTATGCTAAGCAACTGTATGGATGTAATACAATAAAACAGCGGTAAAGATCCTTCAACTAATAACGTGAATGTACCACAAGATCACACACTATGAGCCACCTGTAGCCCTTAGCTTTCAATTGTCAAGGAAACAAACAAGCACGACCTCAAAGGAAGCTCATTGCGGCACCCAGAGACCACCATTAGGTGCCATGATCTAGGTCTGGTCAGTGTACACACCTGAGTGTATCAGACGTTGACCTCAGGGAACCACCCATTGATTAATAATGCATGAAAACTATTGGGAGGCGGCGCCAGCGGGGTTAATGGATGACAGCCAGAGAAGTTAACTAAGGGAGACGATCCAGCAGTTTGACATTTTCTCCCATGCCGAAAAAGAGTAATTCCTCCTAGCATATGGACTAACTCATTTTTGGGAGAAAAAAAAAAGGGGGGGGGGGGAAACTGGACAGAGAATGAAAATCCTTCATCCTTTAGCAGTCTGGGAACGCAAGGTGTTGAGGGGAGGGGGAGGATGCGTACCGTAGCAAGCCCATTAGGCCGCATTACATACTAGACATAACTATAGTGGTCAGACCAGGTCAGTCAGTGGATAAAGGTTATCCATCATAAAATGTGAGCAGACGCGAACAGTCCAAACAAACTGCTTCTAGAGACTTCATGAGAGCAAGCAACCCAATGCTACTAACTACAACAGGCTGGCATTATAAGGAAAACATGGGGCGATATACCTAGGCGGCTAAACATTGTACTGGTAAAAGTTTTCTATTGAAAACTGTTACTGTTTGAAGCGAAAGTGTTTTTGGTGACGATAGACGCAAGTCTACTTGTAACAGTCACTCGAACGTAAGCTATTCAAAGTGCCAAGACGGCCCAGGTCTGTAAAGTCTAAAAAAAGGAGTTGGGATCGGATGCCTAACAGTTCATATAGATGTGTCGGTTGTTAAGATCTACATTGATATCATTTCGCAATTATATGGAATCTGTGGTCCAGTGGCAAAAACCATTGGGCTACCTACCAATGGAGATCGAGATCGAATCCCCACTCGACCCGAAATGTATTTCCTGAGAGCTTAAAGGCTCTAAACGCTTTAAAGACCAGCTTAGGCGCCAACTTGCTTTAACTGACAATAGTAGAGAGCACCTGGTTGCAGGCGACTTCAGAACGAGACAGCTGGAGCTCACTTCCAAAGGCCGCGGGAGACACATTGGAGACAATAAGAAAATCCACTGCTGAGGACAGACGCAGACGGCGAAAATCTAATCTAAATAGAACACCGATGGATAATGGTTATGCCTGCACTATATGTTGCAAAAAATATGTAGGTCGCAGCTGGGGCTACATAGCCACGGGAAATACTGCATTCCTCATTAATCCTCGGACTCGAAGACAAGACTTATTATTATTTTCACTTTCACCCACATGTCAACATAGAGATTAAACTCTAGCGCACTTAGCATGTCTGCAGAAACATGAAGAAGGAAACAAAACGCGCTATATAAAACCCAATAAAAAATAAAGGAACAACTTTTTATCTCCTAAATCTAAAGTTTAATACTATTTGTAATGGGAAGATTCCATCTATACTGAACAGGAAAGAGTCACCAGAGATATTGGTATGATGGTCATCCATCACGTCTAATGACTCCTCGTGTGTCATAATGAAGATAAGATTAACCCATAGCATGGTGGGACTGACCATTACCATCATAAAACCAGGCTACCTTCATACATTGCAACACTAAACACAGGTCATGGTGATCAAACGTCACAGAATAGTGATGAATGAAAATCCTCACAGGAGTAATGCCAGAAGATTATAACCCGGGAAGTGGAGTTGAGATATCATGATGGAGTCTCCCTTACTTCACTGAGAACCAGACAATTCATCACAATGACCATTAGAATGGAGAGGGTATGAAAATAAAGGGGAACCAATTCTTTTATCATTTGTACAAGTCAGAGAATTAATCAATTATACTCCAATTGTGCTTGGTAAGGAAGAATTCTTTAATGTGTTTGTCCTTGCATATGGAATAAGAAATTTTTTTTTTTTTAAATCTTTTTGCATATGTTTTTGTAATTGTAAGTTATGGTTCAATGTCATATGAATCAGTATTAATTTATTTAAAAAACAAATCAGTTGTCATTTATCTTAGTTATGCTATCCTTATTAAAAGAAGTTGTGCATTGGTTTATTTAGTATTTTTAGTGGTTTGTATTGATACATTGAAAAAAATGCTAGGTTTGTTCTTAATTGTAAAGCTATTCCTGGACTCGCTAGTTTATCTACAGCAAATTTCAACAGACAAAAAGAGGAGAAAAAAACAGCTATATACTAAATATACCAGTATATTTGATTGGTTTCCTAGTAAATTTATGTTTTAATTTAATACCAATTTGTACAGTAAATCATTACAAGATGAAATTATGAATAGATCTATTGCCTGTGGGATAGTGATACAAAGATATGTAGGTATTGCCTGTAAGATAGGGATACAATGATATGTAGTATTGCCTGTAAGATAGTGATACAATGATATGTAGGTATTGCCTGTAAGATAGGGATACAATGATATTTAGGTACCCATTAAGATCTTTAGCTAAAAAAAATAAAAAGATAAAAAAAAATACAACAATCTGCCTTTTTGTGTGGTATGCACTGGACTGCCATTCAGATGGTCTCAATGGTCACTGGTTCATGCCCTGCCTGCTGCCACCGCCCATCATCCTGCAGGAGGTTTGAGCTAGAATATTATGTTCAAGTCTGAAGGAACATCCAAAACATTTTACAAACAAACATCCAAACTTCAGAAAAATCTTCATTCAAAATCAGATGAAATAGAGTTGTAAACATGGAATGACAATTGTAGAAATAGACTTGTGTGGAAGGAGTTCAAGGAACTGTAACTAGTAGCTCAACAAAGTAAACAAACTAGAAGATTGTATATTAGGTCTAAGGAGTCTAACCATTTTAATGATGACTGGCTAATGTCTTCCACATTACATTCAATGTTTCCCAAAGCACCTAAGTGTTCCACGAGGTCTGAATAGGTGTTCCAGGAACTACTGGAACAACTGCAAAGTGTTCCATTAAGGAAAAAAGTTTGGGAAACACTGCTCTAAATCATACTTGATATTGTTAATGCTTATGCTATTCTTGAAACACAGTCTGAGTTACTTGTTATGCTGGAATTTTATGGATTTCATTTGTGATTAGTGAGTCTAGATCTAGCAGTTTCTATGTTTTCACATAAGTGTAATGCAAATTCAAAAGGAAGCAAAAAAAACATAATTTCTCAATCCCTAAAAAAAAAAAAAAAAAAAAAAAAAAAAAAAATTCCCCTTTTAGACCTTAGTATAGGGCAGATGATGTTAGGGTCATCTGTTTCTTTGGCCAACGGTTAACGAGCAGGGTGTCCTGCGGCCAGCACAATGACCAACCGCCTTTTACTTCCCCAAAATTAAGTCAGGTACCCATTAAAGTTCGGTGGACTCAGGGGTGCCCTAAAAATCACGAAATTCAAAATCAGTCTTCACTGAGATTCAAATGAACTAAACTCAATAAGTAAAGTTCTATCTCTGAATTATAAGATTCAGTCAAATGTAAAGCTTCTCTAAAACTAGATTTATGAAGCCAAACAAAACTGACTTCCTTTTCAAATGATTATTCTCCGAATAATTCTAGAAGTGTCTGTCGATATGTCATATGGAATTTCCAAAGTTATTTTTAACTTGACTAGAATGTAACTGATGACATACTAGTAACAATTTTCACTGTAAACAAATTTAAAGGTCATATCTTATCACATTGGTTTGTGACAGTGTCACAGAAAAGGACTGCATAAATAGACATTTATATTTGATTTTAGGCAATTTCCTTTTCATTAAAATAATTATAATAAAAACTACAATTATTTGTTTTGTGGCTTTTGTAAGTGGATAGTACAAGACAAAATTAAAAAAAAACATTTACAAGGGGAAATAATTCTAGAAATGCATTAAAGTCAATTTTGGTCTGAAAGAGTTCTGAAATGACCTCCCCTCGAATAAGAAGTAGCATTTTAATCTCACCTGAGCAAGTTATCAGTTTTAGTTTACTATTCTGTCACAATGTTTAAATGTTTGCCAGAACATCATTTGATAAAAAAAAAGAAAAGGTAGCAGTATCCACTTTGGTCATAAGGACAAACTCTACTAAATGTGTTAGTTCATTACACAACAAGGTATTGTTATGTAGCTCCCTATCCTGCACAAAAACTTTATATTGCTGACTTAATAGAACACAAAAATGTAAGGGCATTATCTCTTTCAACTTTTCAATCACAAACAACTACATAGAACACTTAAGGTTGAGATTTATCATATAAATAAATATATATACATATAGTACACATATATAAACTAGCCTTGCTATGCTACAGTTAAAATAAATTGGTATATGTTTATTTTGCCTGGAACACTCTTAAACCCATCAATAAATAGCCTGCATTACAAGACTCCTCCATCCCCAACAATTTTCTAGCCCTCAGAATCTATGTCCTTTTTATTTCTGTCTCTTTCATCCAACAAACGAAAGGCCTGCAACCCCCTAGTGTAGAGTATGCACAAACCCATCTTAGGCTCATCAGTTTGTATATTCAAATGAAACGTCTGTCCTTGCTTTCTAAAAGTGCTTAGCCTTACCTGATACTCAGTAGCACGGTGGAAATATTTGATACATGTGTATATTGCCTTGAACATTTTTAAATCCATCAATACAACAGCCCACATCCACTTTTTGGCCCTTGTTGATTTTGTGACACAGGCAGTATCTACAATAATATCTCTATTGGCAACTTAGTCCACTCTTCACATATTTTATTTTTATTTTGTCAGTCATAGAACTAGATATAGATAAGCACCTTATTTAGAATACCCCATGGTCACAAACCATACTACCCCCCCCCCCCCCTCCAAAATAAAAACACATAATCATGCTTTTAGTAGGCATTATATTTACTGGACAATTTTTAAAACTTTTTTAATGATTTAGATTAAAGGCCTACTTGTAAATCTAGATCTAGTCGCTTAAACATTATCATTAACAACGCTCTTTACATTTCAAATTGTAGTAATTTTCTCCATACACGCTTTCATTCAAATGTAAAATACATTTCATAATCACAATGATCTAAGGATGATTCCTCACATTCACTCTGACACTTATCTACCCCTAGTGGAGAATTAGAAGAAATAAACATAAAAAAAAAAAAAAGGGAACTAAAGAAAATTATGCACCAAAAAAAGTGTTAACAATAACTCCCCAAGGAAGAAAGAAACTAAAAACAAGACAAAGTGAACATTAAAAACAAGTCGTCCAAAGTATTTCATGAAAAATGTTAGTAAGTCCTATGCTGTAAAATTAATTATTATGTTAATAAACATTTTTTTTTCAATGGCGAAATATATGTCAATATTTCAGACAAAAAAATTAATATTGCAATCCATTCTATAAAATGCCGGATTTTCGCACTTTGCAATAACACAAATATATAAAGTTGAACCAAGAAATAGTACAGCAGGCATAATTTGAAGTGACTAATGAGGATCAGAGGGGCTATTATATGAAGCTCATTGGAATAGCATACAAGAAAAAACATTTTCTTAAATTTATTATTATATTTCTTATATTATTATATAATATTTCTTATTAATCTTTTCTTTTCTTATAATTATCAAAATGCTATTTAATCAAGACAAAATCTGAAGAGTTCAGATTCTTTTGTGTCATTTTAGACTACACAATGCTCCATAGTTCCATATTTGAGTGATTCAAGTTATTAAGGTAAAGGTTCTGTAGGTTTTTACTTAACATTTAACAATGTTTCTTAGCCTTGAATGAGCTTTCTTCCAAAGTTTAAGTACAAGAGATTGACTCTTCATAGGCCCCTCAAGATGAAATCATTTAATCACAATCTTTGCAAGGTCCCATCTCTTTAAGATGGTCGTCTATTGAAGCAAAGATGGAGGTCTGGTAGTCAAGAGGAATTCCTACATGTTCCTACTATGTCTGTAAATCTACATTTGCTTGTTTACTTAGATGATTACATAAAACTCCCATGTTAAGAAGTGTTAACAAATGTTTCAATACCTATTTACTGAAAACATTTTCTTATATTTCCCATAATGTCAGAAAGAAATCACCCAGACACAATTTAGGCTGGTGTTTAAACAGACACAATTTAGACCGGACTTTTGTATACCTGTTAGTAGGAGAGGAAAATGAAAACGTAACACTTACTTCAAATTCCCTTATGTTGAACATGTTTTTGAGTATAACAATTCTCTCGTGTTTGGCTCTCTGGAATGGAAGTTTGTCAGGTCTCCAGTCAAACAGCCTAGATAAGATAGACACATATATTTACTTCAAAGGAATTTCAGTTGATATCAGCATTGATTTAGTGAAAGTCTTTTCATCACATAAAATACAAATATTTGTTCACTATCAAATACAAAAATGCATTTTTATGAAAAAGCAATGAATTTCAAGCTTAATTTAAGTAAACTTCACTAATTAACAAAAGCTAAAAAAAAAAACAGGTATTTGTTTATCGGATAATCAGCTAAATAAAGGCATGTTTTCAAAACAATGATATGTTTCACAAGTAAGCTTTTCCATTAGATTTGCATTATTTATTATTACTATGACCTCTGCCCATAAAAATCAGAAAAAAAAACAAAACAAAACAAAACAATGCGTTAGTTGAAAGTTAAACATAGAAAATAGTTTACTTCTGCTGTCTCTCTTTCAATTTCTGCTTGGCTTTGTTGTTGAGTTTTTTCTTCTTTTTAGACGGGTCAAACTCTCCTTTCATCTCAAACTTGGCTCTCTCTACACTGATTTTATTACCTCGGATGTCCATTCCATCTAAAATTTGAAGAGCTAGGTTCACTGATTCTGGCTATACATGCAGATAAAATAATTTTATATACATACAAATCTGTTAAACAAAAAAAAACAACAACTAAATAGATGTGGACAATCTTAGTAAATGTATTTTTATCTAATAGGCTTTAAAAATGTATTAGTTATCACTATTTTTATTTTCTATATTCTCCTACCTCCCTTGTAGCCCATGCATTTTTTTTCTTTTTTTTTTTAGCGCCAGAAAAATGAGTGTTTAAATAATTAATTTTGTGGGAGCATGGTGGCAGTGACAAGCTATTATCTTCCAAACCGAGGGGTCCCGAGTTTGAATCTTGGTGAAGACTGTGATTTTAATTTTTGGGATTTTAAGGACATCCCTGAGTCCACCCAGCCCTAATGGGTGCCAGACATTAGTTGGGGGAAAGTAAAGTGGATGCTTGTACACTTGCCAAATGACACCCTAGTTAACCCTGGACATAGAAACATCATCAGCCCTATAGATTGAAAGAAGCTGGTGTTTTGTTTTAGAAAGGTCAGTAAAAATAGACATCTAAATCTTTACTACTGTATCAGGAGCATTAAAGTTAAAGGGACAAAAATCTTTTAAGGGAGACAACTCTGACTTAATTTTGCTGATGTGCTGTAGAAGTATCCATCTACATAGAAGGCATTTTATTTAACTACAATATTATAGCCTCGTATCACTACAAATGTATGTCTTGAAAAAGTGACTATAAAGAAAAATACTCTTTTATAAAAGAAATCGTCCTTGTAAGAAATAATTGTCAACTTTTCTACAGCTTTCAATTGTTTGTCAATATCTTATTAGTTCAGCAGTTTTCTTTCATGCCATGCAAACTGATACGAACACAATGTTTTTCCCAGATTTTTTAAAACTTACATATACTAACATTATTTTCTGTATTCTTGTTACATTTTTTTCTTAATCAGTTGTACAAAGTGTAACTGTCAACATAACATATACAAAACAACTTTTCTTTAATTAAGCAGGACCACTGCACCAACAGCCTAAGCTCACAGTAGTTGATTGCCTAAAAGCTAAAAATTGATCCAAAGTGAATATTAAGTGCTTATATCAACTGGACATAGCCCAGGAAAAGAAAAGATGATTGACATAAAGTGCTTACAAGATCTGATCTACCAAGCACATTTACAGCTCTCAAGTAGTCATGCCTTTGTTTGATAGTCTCAATGATGGAAGATTTTCTCAATTAAGGGAAGGAAATATCTCACATGTCACAAATGCTCCAATTCAAGGATATTTAAAAAAAAAATTCTTGGGGACCATTCAGTACTTGTGGGACAGCACAAAAGTGTGACACCGCAGCAGAAAATAGGTGATAGAAAAAAAAAACAAGCCTCAATACTCACACCAGTCAACAAATTTATCATTGTCAAGAATGCAGAAAGAGCATTAGTGTTTAAATAAAAGCACTTGTTCACATCATAAAATGAGGGCCTTGCTTAGAGGTGTGGAGGCACCGGGGAAACAAAGGAGTAGAGGCCCCTAATTATTTTCAAAAAAAGATAAGATAAGATAAGTTAAGGAAAAATTCAGTAAGTCTTTCAAAACTGTATTGCCCCCAAATAAAACCATTTCAACAAATAATGTAGTAAGTTGTTAAAGTCAAATACAATTTAATTAAAAATCTAAATTACCACATAACTGAGTGAAAATTTGCAAGTTTTTTTCAGCGAAAGGTCATTGATGATTTTGTTGAAATTTAACTCTTGGAGTTAATCACTTTCAAAGCTAATTAGGGTTAACTTCGATAGCTGGTTTTAACTTGTCTTTCGAGCCTATCCTTTATAATGTTCATTTCTGAAAACAGCATCTCCCCAGTGTTATTCGAGACCATGAAAACCAAGTCCATTCTTAGTGTAATTTTAATGTTCAGGATGGTAGCACTGACATTTTGATTGTAAAGAATGTGATAGCAAAACAGCTCCTTATTGTAGTCTTTTTTTGTAGTCTTGTTGGTATAAGACGATCAAAATACAAACTGAACCAACTCATCACCTAGGCTAGGCTTTAAATCATCTTTGTAAGCTTTACCAATTTACCTACATGGGATAACAGATTCAGAGAAAATTTAGCATTTGTTGCAAAATGTATGTGGTGTCTAATACAATTTTGGGAATTCCACCAGGATTTTTTGCTCCGAGCACACTGCAAGCAAACATTTCTTAAACCTTAAAACTCATGTGATTGTCAAGCCATTAAACAGCATAATTTTATTTTTTATGTACTCATTGTAGAACAGCTCAGTATTGTTATGACTTTCCCATGCGCATCGCCATCCAAGATAGTGCAGAAAGAAGGTGCGCACTATTAGTGACCAGACAAGTCGGATGTTGACATAAGAGACTAACGATTTCCGCCCAAGGAGAGAGCCAATATGGAGATGCTGTGCTCAAGGCAGATGCCCTTAGTGTTTGTCATGTCTCTATGTAAATTATCGTCTATGTCCTCGTTGAGTTGCCTCACTTAAGTTATTACAATTGGTTGTCAGAAGTGGGATTATAGGCAACTCAACGAGAGGAGGTAGGCTTTGATTACAATGACATATTTGAAGCTATTACATCAGCTCTCAATTAAAGAGCTACGACAAGAGCTTCGGGACCGATGTTTAAAACCCGTCGGTAGCAGGGAAACGCTCAGGGATTGTCTGAGGCAAGCTCTGATCAAAGAAGAAGAAGATCCGGAGACCTACAAATTTGAAATTGAACTTGGGATTGTTGAGTTCATTGGCAAGATACAGGAAGAAATTGATGCAATGTGTGAACAAATTAACAGTATGGGGAACAAGGTAGATAAAATGATGTCTCAAGTGAAAGAAGTAGACTCGTTGGTAAAGGAGCAGTTGCCTGTAGACTCATTGGTAAAGAAGTTGCGTGGTCAAGACTGTGGCTGCACAAACAGTGGTGACGGAGACGCTGGGGATTGGAGCGCCGTCTGTGTCTGTGTTGTGGGCAAGTCTTGTGGTTGTGACTTTCAAGACGAGAAACGTGACAACGATTGCTGTGATGATCTCAACGAGATGTACCGAATCGAACAGAAAGAGACAAATGAAGAAACTGAAGTCTGTTATGTGCCTGAAGCGGATGTTCCTGTTGTACCTGTTACCAGTACCTCAATGAGCCGGACGGAGCAAGACAACGTTGGGTCTGCGTTCAAGCATGTTGCTATGGACCTTAAAGACCTCTGCCTATCTGTCGGTGCTCACGAGGGAAATTCGAAGCTTGACAACTGCATCCAGAAGTTTAGCATGAACTGTACGTGCGGCGCATCACACATAGAATTTAGATGCCAAGAAAACCACCAACAGGGCATATGTATTTCTACCATCATCATCGACATTGGCATAGATGAATGTCAATCGGACCACTCTAAATCTGAGCTGTCAAGAGGAAGACATTTCCACTTGAACCTGAAGAGACCTATCTTCTGGACGTGAGACTGTTGTCTGAGGATGACTGCGGTGCATTGGACTTTGCTTGCAACGTGGCTGCAATCGAACCTGCAGCTCCCTTGAGAGGCGTCTGTCGGGAAGGTCTGCTGAGACAGCATGTCCGATCAACGGCTGTGCTGAAGAAAACAGTGCTCGACCCTATCTCTTTGTGTGGCAAACGGCCACGTCATTATCGCAACAACAGCCTGGTCAACTGGAGAAAGAGAAAGCGGCACTGGAGGAAAACAATGCGGATGGCTTCGTGGGGAACACGCTCCTGCCGCCTGTGGCTCCCACTGATCAACCTCCACCTGAACTGTCAAACCTCAGCTGCAGTGTTTCTTTTCGGGACGAAAAGTGCTAAGACGGGGGCAATGTTATGACTTTGCCATGCGCACCGCCATCCAAGATAGTGCAGAAAGAAGGTGCGCACTATCAGTGACCAGACAAGTCGGATGTTGACATAAGAGACTAACGATTTCCGCCCAAGGAGAGAGCCAATATGGAGATGCTGTGCTCAAGGCAGATGCCCTTTGTGTTTGTCATGTCTCTATGTAAATAAACGTCTATGTCCTCGTTGAGTTGCCTCACTTAAGTTATTACAGTATGTTAAGGGTTAACTCAAGAGTGTTGCCAACCAAAAGATTGTTGGTAAAAGTTGATAACCCCCTCCATCCCCCGATAGACATTTGAATATTTTTTAAAACCTCTTTTGTGGTGGCCCCTACCTTGTGGGGTCCCCTGACCATGCATAAAACCACAATGCTTGACTTTAGTATGACAAAACAAGAATGCTTTCATTTATTCTTATTCCAAGGTTGGACTATATGTATTAATTATTTTTTTATGCTTACAAATTTGGAGGTCCCCCATTAACACCTCCTCAGTGTAAGCATAAACATTCAGTAGATGCAAACTGAAGACAAGCTAGATTACCTTTATATATGTGCACAATCCATCCCCCTTTAGGTTGCCATCTCTGTCTTTGTATAACTTAAACTTTGGTTTCTTAGTAAGAGGATCAAACATAATAAGGCCACATTTACTGAGCACATCTTTGAACTCATCTTCAGTGATATCTAAAGGTAGCCCTGTAACATAGAGCTGTGTGGAGGACTCTGGGTTTATTTCAAACCAACCTGTCAATCATAATATAATTAGTCAAATGAAATTTAAAAATGTTCATTGAAATCTACATATCAGAAACTGAATTTGTTAGTGATATAAAAATTTGGTGAGAACACAGATCTTTTATACGTTTATCTGTACTTGTTTTACAAGTTTCTGATGTTTGTTAAAAATTGAGGATTATTACACCCTAGACCAAATCTGCTGCACAACATTGAGCTGCTGGCAGTGTTCAAACCCAGGACCATTGGGATAACATTGCAAAGTACATTACCACATGCTTTTGAAATACAATCTAAGTTAGCAGAATTTTCATTTTTTCTTTTTATTACTTAATAAAAGAAATGTTTTTATTTTGTAAATAATTAGCCACACCTATTTAAATGTCACTTCTTTTAAGATATAAGATAAGATAATTTTTATTGATCCAATCAAATGAAAATTCAGTCTGACTACAATTGACAACCTCAGCGTAACTACTGTACAATAACAATATAAATGCAAATATGAACAACATTCACATACGAAACACATACACACTCATAACCAGCTCTTTATAAATTAGACTTCTATGTACTTCTCGATGACGACAGATGATCTTGTAACACTCTGACCAAAAGTGGGATGAAGGTTTTTAAATCTTTCTGTTTGAGTCCTAATGGAAAGGAGATGACCACTTTGTTCAGATCTTATGTAACAGTTGTTTAATGGGTGCAGGTTATCTTTAACAATTGTGAGTGTTTTGAAAAGGCATCTTTCATAAAAAAGTTCTTCAAGAGATGGTAGCTGTGTTCGAGTGTTAATTAGTCTATTTAGTCTAAGTCTTTGTGCCAGTGAAGTATTAACATACCAGCAAGGTGATGGCAAAGTTAATCAGGCTGCTGATGGTTGCTGTATAAAAAAGTTTAATTATTGTTTTGTGGATGTTAAATTTCCTTAGCTTTCAAAGATGGAAGAGATGTTGGTGAATTTTGGTGTAAAGGTTTAGACAGTGTTCACTCCATTTAATGATACTATACACCTAAATTTTCCAGTCAGGTTCAAGTTAATGAATAAGCCCAACTCAATCATACAGCATTACTTGTTCTGGAAATATATTAAAAGATCAAGTTAATGTTACCTTTCAGATTTTTAAGCATATTGTAACTCTGCCTAATGTTAAGCAAAATATTCAAATACAAAAAAAAAAAATCCTTCCCTAACTTTGAAAATATAATCCGATAAACTTTGGTATACAGCAGTAAAAAAAAATCTATAATCATTTAATGTATGCCAAAATTGTAAAAATAACCTAGGTTTGTATTAGAAAAAAAAAACAACTATGATCATTCTATATCATTGTTAATAAGGAAGTAGTAAACAGAGCATATAGTCAGAATGAGGACAGGCACATTGATCAAGACTGCTATGAGATAGACACTATAAAAGAGAAAGAAAAGCCAAAAAAGCACAGCCATTGACACTTGTTGATGTACCAATGAGACCTGATGATTGGTAATAAAAATTATCCAAAAAATATTTGTACACATTATGAATAATGAATAAACTCATTACTCATGGTATTTTGTCAACCAGTTTGCAATATTCCAAAATGTTTAGATAGGAATATGAAAAATGATTTTATGAAATTGTACTGCTATCTTGTTTTTTTTTTTTTTTTAAATACATGTTCATAATCTTACCCACTTCTGCAGGATTTTCTTTCCTCTTTTCACCCTTGGCTTCTTTCTTCTTCTTTTTGTTGTCTGTCTGAGGAGCAGCTGATGTCCTCTGTGATATAAAGTCTGGCAAAACCTCAGCATCAGGATGTTGCCTGTAGTAATCCCTGTAGGCATCAGCATATTCTTGACCAAAGTAGTACAAGTTGTACTCGTAGTGTTCATCTGATGTAGGATCTCCTATCTGCTCCTTTGTTGCTGCTGCTTCAGGTGCTGGCTGGCTCTTGTTCTCTGGCTTACTGTCACCCTCAACCTTCTCCTCTTCCACCTCGTTGCCTTCTTCATCCAGCTTGGGAAGGGCTGGTTGTTCCTTACTGATAACATCATAGTAGTTTTTCCAGTATTCATTGTACTGGGCCTGTTTCTGCTCTTCAGTGAGATCACTAGTATCCCCATAGTTAATGCCATAGTTCATTTGGTACTGAGCCAGAAAGTCAGTATCAATCTGTGGAGTGCACAGTAGAGTATGTATAAATTATTTGAATGACAGATAAATCCCTTTTTTTTCAGGTTGAAATTGTTGTAATCTATTAATGGCCTTCTTCACAATTGTTACAAACCAGACATTTGAAAATGTTTATCTGTAACAATAACAGAAATTATTGTTGCTGTGTGTTATTATTTTATTATTACTTTATTTTGAGCTTGTTCCTTACTAATTACAAATGCACAATTTTAACATTCAACTAAGTGTTGAGTGCTGTTGAATTTAAAATATTTATTTGAAATATTTTTATGTATCTTGAAATATTTTAATCATTTTTTTTTACCATTCAAACCACAAACATTGTACACTGTTACAGCATAATAAATTCTTCACTGATAAAATTCCCATTTGCAACATTATGACTATGTAATTTAGTTTCTTTCTTAAGTCTAGTTAAAAAAAAACGAGCAAAATGTATTAAAAAAAAAAAAAAAAGTTTATCTAAAGAGGAAAAACTTGGTCCTTACATTATATCTATTAATAATGTACAAGTTATTTCCCTTATTCAATGTCAAACAAAATAATTAATTACCAATAATTAATTGACTAATTAAGTATTTTTGTTTATTGATCCATGTTTTGTTAGGTACAATAAATTATTGTTTTAAGTATCAAGTTGATCGGAGAATATGTGAGGGAGTAATAGCATAAACAATTATTTAAAGGGACTAAGTTCAACAAATTTAGCCATATCTGTGAATACTGAAGTAATGGTTTCCCTTGTTGGTATCAAACAAATAATTAATTACTAGTAATTGTCTAATTGGTTACTTCTTTTTTATTTATTAATTCATGTCTTGTCTCTGCAAATTGTGCCAAGTTTAAACTTGATCAGAGAATGGGTGTGTGAGTAATAACTGGTACTGCAAATACCAGACATTGGGAGTTGATATAAGCTTTATAATGACAGAGAATAAAACAAACTTGGTTTTACTACTAAAGTCGTTTAGTAAATTAAGTACTGGATATCAAGCTTATGTAATTTAGATGACTATAAAATATATGCTATGAGATAAGATAAACTTCTGCGTTGTAACTGAGAGTCCTCTTAAAGTTTAGAAATCAACATTATGATATGAAATAGCAGGAAGATAACAACAGACAAGAATTATCTCCCATTTGGAATTTTTAATGGAGAATAATTCAAAGCCACTATATTAAAAAGATTTATAAAATTATATCCCTTAACAGCTTGATGTGACTTTATTTTATGTACATTTGTATTATTATTACTATTACTAGTATTACTATTTACACAATCATACAAATAATATGCATTTGTAAGACAATTATCTTGTTTACTTGACTAAAATAAGCCTAGACTACAACAGTTTTTTTTTTAAATCTCACTAATCTCAATTATACAAGCAATTGATACTTGAGAAAAACGAAAATGAAACTAAACTTTGTAGGTGGGTCAGGAAACTTCTATATATTTCACTTGTTCTGCAAGTCAAAAGTTAGGGTTAGGTCTGACTTTAAAAAAGCCTGATTTTCCTAAACTTATCAATCCATTACAGCTTAGATTTTATGAAGAAAATTATATGAACATCCTAAATTGGGTGCCTCTTGTGCTACCTTATTGCCCCTACATCCTAATACACCCTTTATGAAAATGTTAGTATATAACAGCATACAGCTTTGCAAAGGGAAATTGAATTCCTGAAATCCTCAAATCATACCATTTAGATCAATGGAAAATTTGAGACATAATGATTAAACCTAGGGGGTTCAATACCTTAGGAAAATAAGCTCGTCTTTCTGGATCCCACTCCATGACAGTACCATCTTCATCTGTGTATGTCAAACCATGTGACAGTGTCTCCCCTTCTTCCTTCGCTAGTCTAGCAAGCTCCTCTTGCCTTAACTGCATCTCAAACTCATCTTCTTCTTCTAATGGTGCACTTGACATGATGCTTATATGAGGAAATAGGGTAAGACAATAATTAAAATAATATGCTGTTTAAAAAAAGCTTTACTAAACATGATTTTCATGACACTACCATTTGATGTTTTCATTGATTCTACATTACTCATTAGAGGGCATCTTAAGTATATATAAGTATAATATAAATATTCTAATTATTCTCAAAAATATAAGTATTCTAATTATTCTCAAATTTTTTTCAGATTTTTTTTTCACACAAAACATTTGTAGGTTCTTGTTTAAGTTGTGTTGGCTGAGCACCTAAAATCAGCACAGAAACCTAATTCCATATATATACTTCCTCCTCCACTGGTCCACAAAACATATAGCAGAATATTATGGTCTAAAGTACTAATATCTTACTAATATAGTCTCTAGATCAAAATCTAGTACAGGTCATATTTTATAAAAACATTAAACAGACTTTCCTTCAAAAAAATTATCTATTGATGAAATAATTTAATAGGAGATTTAAACTATGCTAAGTGTTTGGCTGAATCAGGCAGCCAGTTCCATCAATTTACATGCTGATGATCTAGATTCTAGAGTCTAGACCAAGGGTTCTCAACCTGTGGGCCATAAAGAATGAGGTTGAATAGGGATATGCCAGGAGTCACAAAAGACCATAGAAAATAATTAAAATATGGATTTTAAAAATATTCTATGACCTATCATGTAATACTTGACATTGTCACATTGTGACGTGTACAGTACAGTACATAACTTACATATATAGAATTATTAGAAATCTACTTTTTCTAGATCTTATATTTATCATATGAAGTTATTTAATCATTTATGTTAATAAATGAGTCAATAGACTCAAGTATTTAAGTTAAAACTTAATAGTCTTCAAATAATTATTATAAATAAAAATAATAGACTAGATTCTAGATGTAGTTCTAATAGTAATACTAGTACCTACTAGATCTAGTTAAAATCACTGTGTAGAAATGACTAGATTTCACTAGATCTAGATTTACTTTTAGTTAAACTTACACTGTTCTATTATTACTCACTGACTAAGAGTGTAGAGAGTCTAAGTCACTCTAACTTAACTCTAAGTCTAAGAGAGTCACAGTCACTTCAGTGTCTTCACAATCACAGTGACAGTGAGTGTAACTAACTAGACTAGTCAGTAATCAGTAACTGAGTAAGTCACTGTAACTGTAAGTGTGCTGTGGTGTAGAGAGACTAGTGACTAGAGTGACTCTAGTCTAGAGTGTAGACACTAAGACTCAAGACGAGTCAAGACTGTGTTACGACAGTTACTCACATACTCATGATACTGTGAGTGTGAGTTACGTGTAGAATCTATTGTGATCTGTAGACAGTGTACTGACTTTACTTTTATTGAGTCTGATCTAGGATGTAGATATTAACTAGATCTATGTCTAGTCAACATCTAGATTCTAGATCTATATAATCTAGATCTAGTCCAGACTATAATTTAGAAAAATTGCACTTTTTGTTTCGTATGCATGATGTTTAACTTCGCGTACCTGACGATGTTAACTTTTATTTCCGGGGCAAAAGAATGTAAAAGCTATCGACTCATTAAAATGTGAAATTTGAACTGAAACAAATAACAAACAACTAAAGCTAGTTAATTATCTAATATTTTATAGTTAATTACATGTTTTGGATCAGTCTATATTAGCTTTTTAAAAATTTCAAAATATCAAGCTGTAAAGACATGATAATCATTTTAGATTTAGATCTAGATCTAGATCTAGACTAGAATCTAATCTATATCTACTCATATATTATGTATCTATCTATAGGTCTAGATCTAGATCTAGTTATACAGGCCAGTGATTGTCTCATCAATAATTTAGTTGTGAAAATAGCGTTGAAGATTAAAAATGGCGTCCTTATTCAAGAAACCTAAACGCAATTTTAGACGTAAAGGGGGAGACTTCGATTCAGATAAAGAAGATGAAAACAGAGAAACAAATATGGAAGTGGATGAGAAGCCTGCAGTTTCAACAAAGTCCGATATAGAGAAGAAAAAGAAGCAAAAGCCAAAAGAAAAAGAATCCACTAAAACCATTCTTAGCTTTGAAACGGAAGAAGATGAGGGTTGGCAAATTTTTACTTGTGTTGTAGTAACTTGTACAATTCAACTTATCTAGTGTAATTATTAATATCTTATCTAGATCTAGATTCTACATATCTATTCTGAAAGTATTCATTTAGCCTATCATCTAGACTAGGGGTGGGAAAATTACGATTAAAATTAAGGCCCTCAGGCCTTATGGCGGAAAACAGATTGAGTTCTCAACATTCTACTTTTAGGACCATTTTTTTGACCAATTTCAAATTGGCTATTATTGACATATTATATATCAGATTTATTGCCCAAGAATAGAGGAATTCAAAAAAAAAATAAAATCAGAAGCAGCTGACAATTATTTAACTTGAAAAAATGAGGTCAAACACACTTACCCCTAATAATGAAAAATCCATCACTCACAGAAGATATGTCCAATTATCCATGAATTTCACAAATTCACAATATTATTAATAGAAAAATGTATCACAAAGTAAAGTATATTTATAGAACATTTGAAAAAAATATATAAACATGTGTTTTAAGACATTTATGCCTATTAATTGAGCCCCCCCCCCAGACCCCACCCCCTCGGTAAAAAAAAAAGTTGCAAATTATACTTTATCATCATCCTGAATAACAAAACCATTATCAGTTTTGACATATTATGTATCAATTTTAATGCCCAAGAACAGAGGAATCCAAAAAAAGTAAATTCATTATCATCAGACAAGTATTTAACATAAAAAAATGAGATCAAACACACTTACCCCTAATATTGAAAAATCCAAAATTCACAGAAGATATGTCCAATATTCCATGAATTTCACAAATTCACAATATTATTAACATAAAACTGTGTCACAAAGTAAAGTATATTTATACAACATTTGAAAAAACAAACAAACAACTTTGAAATGTATTTATAACTAATAAATAAGTCTCCTCTTCGGCCCACCCTACCATAAAAAGTCACTTTTTTTTTTCTTATATTTATCTTCATTTTTTTTTACATAAATACAGTATAATATATAGATGTATTTTAGACTAGAAAAGATCTAATATTAAATGAATTATTATCAAGATATAAATAGATCTTGTTCTTGATCATTTCTAGATCTAGGCATTTGAGGTCTAGACTCTAGACCTAATAATAGGCTTAAGCTAGAAGTGCATGGTGTTTTCTGTTTACTATCTCAAATAATCTCAATTTTTGTATCTGTTGTAAATGTTGCTGAGAAAAGAAATAAAAACATTTATATTTGGTTTATATGTGTTTGTTGTTATTTTTAACGATGTCTTAAGTTTAAGTCATAAGATGATAAGTGGATCTATTCTTCTATAGTCTATATCTATAGTAATCTATAATCTATAGAGATTTAGAATTTACTATTTAGTCTTAGATCTAGACTAGTCTAGATCTATAAATCACAAACATAACAAGTATTATTAGATCTAGTGTCTAGATAAAGAAAAATGTAGTATCTGCGTTATTTTGGTATCTCTAGTCTAGATCTACTAGTACCTCTAGACCTAGATCTAAATTACTGTCTAGATCTAGATCTAACAATGGAAGTGATACAGCACTCGATTTTTTACCGGTCAGCATTTTTTTTAGATCTAATCTAGCAATACCGTAATTAATTTTAATCTAAACATTTAGAGTCTATATCTACAATCCAATCTTAAATCCCGATCTTGGTTTTCTTGGCGTTAGTAAAAAGAATTTACAAAGGAAAAAAACACTCGTAGTCGCCGTAGAAGTTTTTCTAGATCTAGATCTAGCCTCTATTAGACAGTATATAATCACTAGATCTAGACTAGGGCTAGGTCTAATCTCTATTATTATAGATTATAGATCTATGTATTCTATAATCTAGATCTAGTCTAGATTATAAAATATAAGTTAAAATTAAGATATATCGATCTCCATGCGGCATCACGCTGTGTAGCGTTTAGCCTGTTTAGCACGCGTGCGTTATTGCCGATGTCCGGTTATTCGAAAATCGGTTGTTCGAAAGCGACAACGTAGTATTAAAGTACAATAATTACCTTAATAGTTGATAATATTATAAAAACTATTGTCTTATGGATAGTTCGGACTGAGATCGCTTTTAGCGATGTTTCTTTCTCGAGGATTCAGAGCGAATGATTGAAAAAACAAGTTTTTAAAAAAGCGTAAGCCCTCCGATTTCGACGACACCACTTCCGATTGGTTTATAAAAAACGTAATAAAACATTATTTTTTATATTTTTTCCTCTTTTTTAAGTACGAAAATATTGCAATATGATTTCTAAAATAAAAATATGTGTTTCCTAATTAAAATTGGTAATATTTAAGTGTAAATAAATAAATATCGGCAAGCGTACATTCGCGACAGCCAATTTTCGTATTTGCATCGAGGCTATTTTTTTTAAAATCTAGGACAAACGAACCATTCAATTTACTTTTTTTTTCCTTGAACATTTACAACAACCATTTTTTAATGATAAGTAGGCAATTTTTTTCATATAACTATAAAAATAATATGTTTCTTACCTTTTCAAAGGGGATCACATAAAACCACAAGTAAAACCTCTCTGTCGTGAATAGCCTACTTGGTGAATTTCACAAGTGCACAAAATCTTAATAAAAACGAATTTCCACAAAATGTTGCTTATGAAGCTTACACAAACATAGATCTACGTATCAGATCTAAAAAATACGTTACAGGTGGCTTAAATTCAGAGATAATGAATATTGACATTCAAAAATGCATTTTCAATGGGAAATCTGTTTTCCGCCTTATGCAGACCGCCGGAGTCATACTCATACAGACAAAAATCTGGTGTGGCCACAGATTACAATAGGCAGGTACTTTGATAAAAATTTCAAACTCAATATATTGTAATGAAACTGATACAGAAATGAATGAAACAGAAAAGTACTTTTTTTCTGTTAAAAAGGCTGTAACTGTAATTTTTTAATTTAATTTCAGAGATATATGAATATGAATAAAATTTTCAGCACAAATGCATGAATTTGTGTAGTCAAAGTTAGTGTATCATCCAATACAACTTAACTACACCACTACTGCTCCCTGCCTCCGCATCATCAGTGTATGTTTTGTTTGTTTTACATGTTCTGGATGTTCCTTCAGAGTTGAAGATAGTTACTTCCTAGTCCAAACCTCCGGCTGGACAACGTGGGAGGGAGCGGGCAGGGTTTGAACCCGGGACCATCAATAAATCCAAACGACAATCCAGCGCGCAGACTGCACGAACAGGCAGCCATCCATCTGACTATCATGTCACCACACTCACTACCTAGTGGCACACCACTGCCAGTTACATCCATGATGAAGTATTCTGTGAAAATAAAAAAAATATTTATAATTGAATAATTGTCTTTAATTTGATTTTCAATTAATTATCATATTCATAATTTAACACAATTTATTAGATTTTGATTTATTTTAGAAAAGTTATTTTAAAATATTTTCTTAGCTACTGATCTAGCATAGTATGTAATAATAATATTCTTTTAAATAGACCTAGTATTTTAAAATAAAAAATAAAAAAAAATTATGTCATTAGAAGATGGGTCCTTGCTAATCCAATCTAATCTTAATTATATTTAATGATTTTTAGGAATCCAGTCTTTTTGGACCTAGATCTATTTAAAATCTAATTCCACTGCTAAATTTATATATATATATATATATATATATATATGTATAGATCTATCTACAAACTAAATTAAATAGCAAAGATTTTTAAATAGGCTTAATTATAACGGAGTTATGATCTCGCAATAGATCTAGCTTTAAAATTATTTCTTAATTAACGGCCTTGATTGCGATTGAATATCAGGCTTGTTGCGAGATAAATAAAGAAAATAACATCATAAAAGTTAAATATTATCATCATATTATATTTCTAAAGTTTTAAATTAATAGATGATCAAAGAATTGATGGATTTAGAAATAAAAGGAATGTAAGAAAAATACGATACGGCCATTGTGCCATTGTTATCTTTGTTTCCATCATTTCCGGTAAAATGGTCGCGATCGCTTCGTTCTCGAAAACGATACCATGTCCTTAGAGCTTACGACTGGCCATCAAGGCAACAACTTATTGAGATAAAACTAATGAAAATAGTTAGGTCTAATGTTAATCTACACGCAGTAATTAGTTTCAATGACGACACGCGATAAAAAATATAAAAATTTTGAAGTCAACTTACCGCTATCTGCCGTACGAGAAATGTCAATGAAAACAATAGAACCACGCTGATGTCGATCTAAATAATTAACTGCTATCCTATCCATGTGAAAGGAATGGGCACAATTAATCCGATTAAGAATGATTTCGAGAACAAAACCACATTATACTAGACCACACATTGTCTCAGCCTTATATACTGCCGCAGGGGAACACCAGTTTCCGGTAACCAAAAAAAATCGACCTATTCCGGAAAATCAAAGTACCTAATTACAATTATAAATGAAAATTACACATATAAAAAAATGCAAATATATTGAAAATAAATCTATCTATATAAATTATTGAAACTTCTGTTTCTTATCACTTATGATGAAAAGGCTAAAGTTAAAGAAAAAGTGTCTCCACTTTCCAAGCTGCATCTAGAATCATCTCAGTCTCATCAGATGGTCAGAGCTAACGGTCTTACTCCTAAATACAGGCAGTTCCAAGAAATACTGAAGATTTGGGAAGGGGAGGGGATGATTCCATTGTTCGGTAACAAAATAGTATCCGCTGGCCTAGCTTGAGCAAGGTAATCTAATAAAAGAAAAGAATATATGGAATTCAAGTTTTTTAAAAATTTAAGTATATACATTCTCAAGGAGGAAATCGTTATGTTACTTGAAGGACATTGGATGTGACTTTGTTACTAATATTTCTAATGAAAAGTGGAAGATAGACTTCATGTTTTTCATTGGGAGTATTGCAATGGGTTGTTTTCACATGAAATGTATGTTGTGCATGTTAAATATTTTCAAACAAAGCTTGCCAGGCAAGCAAGTGAAAACAGGTTTTACCATTTTCTCTTGCTGAAAGGTGAAACTATTTCTAGTGAAATGGTTGAAAGGTACAAGGCTTATTTGGGTTCCATGATTGTGGAATTTAAAAGCAAATTTCAGATGTTTCAATAGCTTAGCTCAACATTTAGTACAGAAGCTGTTCCGCTCCAGAGGACATACCTCCAAGCATATTATAACCTGAAAGAGCAGTTTGAGTTCTAAAGTTCTTCGAGTTTTATGAGTGCTAGAACATATTTTCACACTTAAAAAAATGCTGCTAAACTTTCACATTGTTTGGGCCTGTTTAGCAGTGAACAATATTTTTTTGCTTCAAAATAAACAAAGTGTAGGAACAAATTGTTGCTGACTGACTGTAATTTGACAGCAGTCATGAAGATAATAACTATTAAGCTTGTTCCACAGTTACGGAACATAATGCTCGAGTGTAAACAGTTAAACACTTCGAATTAAGTACAACTGTACAATAGCGGGGAAATGTTATGATGTAAAAAGACAATATTTGTACAGTTAGTTTAAGAAATCACTTAACTCTTGTTGTAAATCCTCAAATTGGGAGTTTAAAAAAAATGAAATGTAAATGTATTATAATAAAGTAAAAATATGAATTAAAAGACATTTAGGGCCTACACAGTTAGCTAGCTTATTTTTCTAAATTATAAGTGCATATTATATACATATATATAGGCCTATATATGTCCACCTATTTTGAATTATTTTTTAATGCGGCCCTCGATAGAAAAAGGTTGCCCACCCCAGATCTAGACCTAGACATCTATTCTAGGGTTAGGCACTTGCAACTAAAATTGAATAAATGACAATGCGAATATAGTAGATCTAGAAGATGTATAATATTATAATGATCCTAGTCTAGATTTAAGATTAGTTCTAGATTAGATTCTATTTAATAAATTTATTCCAGACAATACATAAATCAGAAATACTCGCCGTTTTTTGTGGTGATAACATCTTTATTTTGATATATAAATTTAATTGAAAAAAAAGTAACAAAATTATGATCTCCCAGCATACAACGTTGATGTTAAATTTAAAAAATGGAAATATGTGATCTAATACATATGTGTTTTTCAAAATTGATGAAATGACAGTAAATGGTTTTGAATTCAACTGCATACATTTTTTTTAATTGATAGATAATGAACATTTTTACTTATTTTTAAAGTTGTAAAAAATAGACACAATTTATTGTAAAGCCAGTATGAAATTTTTATTATTGATATTATTACAGCTGACACAGAAGTTTTTAAAGTAAAAAAATCAAGTCATAGCAGGCGGATAGCAAAACAGTTAAAGAAAGAGAAAAAAAGTAGGGGTCAAGGTCAGAATGGAGATGCTGACAATAGCAGTGATAACGAAGAAAATAGTGGAGAGGACTCCAAGAGGAGGTCCCGAGACGAGGAAGAAGCGAAAGCTGATGAAAGGATTAAGGTAAAATACAAATGTAGATTATTGAGCAACTTATCTTTTCAGTACCTTCAGCTATGTATTATTTTAATATAATTTGTAAATATAAATTTTCTTCCAAAATTTTGTCAACATTCAATACCAATAATGTCAAGTAAACATTGGACATTTTGTTATTTATAAATATTTTTTATTTTTTTAAACATTTTTACAAAAATGAGTCTAGCATACTTATATTTAATTAAAGTTATGACAGCTAGTCTTATTACACTATCATTTTCTGTTACTAGATGTATCTGTGCTTAAGGATTTGTTTCTTATAAGTAGCTGGTTCAGTTAACTGTTTATCTGAGAAATTGGAATAGGCTGCATACCTATTGTTGAGATAGATAAATAACTAATCTACAATATTAACTAATGTATGTTTAACTGAAACATCTAAACTAAATTTATCATTACTGTGTTACATACTTGTAAACCTCAGAAATTACGAGAGGAGTTTCGCACCTTGAATGGTGAAGAAGCTGAAGATCTGGACGATAGTGATGATGATGGGCAGAAAACATTTAAAGCCATTTTAGCTCGTAAGTAGATAGATAGATATTTTTTAGTATATAAATTTTGAGCCAGATCTAGAAGATTATATATATTTATTTATTTATTTACTTATTTGTCTTACAATTTGTGCATTACACCTTACTAAACATTATAACTATAAAAACTAAAATGTACATTCAAACCACACTCACTCATAATTTACATGCGAAAAGGTTTATATCAGATTGTTTCTATTTAATGATTTGATTGCCAGGGAAACAAAAGAGTGTTTGTGTCTGTTTGTCTTTGCTGTTGATGTCTTGTATCTCTTTTATGATGGTAAAATCACAAAATCCTGACTCAAATGGTGATTTTTTATTTCTATAATCTTTTTAGCTTTTTTAGGGATGTTTGTTTCAAACAGCTGCCCTAATGGGGTTTGTTGTTTGTTTTGTTTTTATATATGTATAATATATATACTTGTAAAGCTAGACAAGTAGATATATAAGGCATTTCATCTTTGTGATAACTGAGACAATTGTGATAATAGCTTCAAAAGGAAGGATGTGCTAATATTAGAAGATATTATGTCTTTGTTTGTTGTTTATGTTTTATACGAAACCAAAGAATCGGACGGAAATAAAAGTTAGTTATATATGTCTACCTTGATAAAGACAGTCTCGTTATTATCACTATTAAATAGTAACGTCTACAGTAATTTATTATTAATCTGTGACAACAGAACAAGCGACAATATGCCATTCAATAGCTATCAATATAGAGAGTTTGCTTCTGAATGGGGTTTCAAGATAACAACATCAAGTCCCAGGTACCCTCAATCAAATGGACAAAGTGAGGTGTATGTTGGTATCGTAAAGCAGATATTCAACAAAGCATACAAAAGTGGGAAAGATCCATATCTCGCTATGCTCGAGTATAGAAACACTACGATAAGCGGACTGCTTTATTCGCCATAACAACTGTTGATGAGTAGAAGACTCAGCAACATCATTCCAACTGATCCCAAACTTTTGAAACCATCGGTAGCTGAAAATGCAGAGACATTGCTCAACGAACGACAGAGGAAAAGCAAAGTGAAATACGATTCAAAAGCAAGGTTACCTAAAGACTACTCTGTCGGGGAGAAGGTGAGAGTTCGTCTAGGACAAACATGGCAGGAAGCAGTCGTCATTAAGAAACATCCATCACCCAGATCTTACATCATAAAGACAAATGATGGGAAAACATACAGACGAAATCAACGGTTTTAAACAAGAGCTACGAAGAAGATATCTCTGGGTACTATGACACCGACAAAGACAATGAACAGCAAACTGTTAGAACAAACGGAACAGACAATTATAAACCAACATCTAGAGAACTTGCTGTGCCGGTCAAGACAACCAGAAGTGGTCGAGTTGTCAAAATTCCTTGTAAATATAAGTATTAAGAACTTTAAAAGGAAGGATGTGATAATAGCTTCAAAAGGAAGGATGTGCTAATATTAGAAGATATTACGTCATTATTTGTTGTTTATGTTTTATACGAAAGCAAAGAATCGGACGGAAATAAAAGTTAGTTATATATGTCTACCTTGATAAAGACAGTCTCGTTATTATCATTATTAAATAGTAACGTCTACAGTAATTTATTATTAATCTGTGACAACAGAACAACAATGAAAACATTTAACAAAAGACATTTATAATGTAATAGATCCTCTCGAGAGGAGAATAGCAATGGAATTTATATGCTACAGAAAGATCTTAGGTATCACTTACAAAGACAAAAGCATAAATGAAGAGATTTAAAACAAGTTTAATGCATCAATTGGACCCCACAATGACCTGCTAACTACTATAAAAAAAACCTGCAAACATAAACTCAACAGTCATATCACAAGATCCTCAGTTCTTGGAAAGTCCTTCCTTGAGTGAACAGTACCAGGAAAAAGAAGAGGCAGTGAAAACAATGGGAAGACAACATAAAAGAATGGACAAGCCAGTCATAGCAAGAAAAACTATTAAGGTAAAAGCCAGACGGTCAACAGATCTTGTATGGTGCCCCAACAGACGAAGGTGAAGGTGATGATGATCTCCACTAAGAACCTTCAAGACTCTGTGGAAAACTTCGTTAATAAAATTACGGTACTAGGGTAATTACTTTAGTAATTTTGATATTGTCATTATTTTGCATGTTTTTTAAAACAGGCGGGGAGATACCTGATGCTAAAACTATTCACCTCATCAGAAAACAAAGACAAATGGCAAGAGAAACGGATAATTTCATCCCTATTGATGATGTGGAAAAACCCAATAAGTCTTCAACAGCCAGACTCGTTAGGTATATTTTTAAAAACATAAGTAATTTTTGCGACTATTGTCCTTTCTTTTAAATTTTATAATGCTTGTTCGAGTATTTATGTATTTATCCTATAAACTGTTTGATGCCTTAGATTTCAGAGGCAAGTTAAAAAGGCATTTAACTTCATGAGACTTTTTTACCTTGCTTTTATTATTATTCATTGGTGTAAATGTTTATTTTTTCAACTATAACAGAGATGATGATAATGATAAGAGTGATGAGGAAGAAGATGAAAGGATAGACTTTGCCATAGATAAAGCTGCATTGGAGCGGCAGCAAATGAGAGATGATTTCTTGGCTGCAGAACATGGTAAGATTTTCTGTTGATTTTGGTTACTGTAAGTATTTGTCTGAAGGGCATGCTATTAAAAACTGCTAAATCCATTTATTATAAAATGAGTGCGTTGTTGTTTTCTTCAAAGTGAAGTAGCTTTCGTGAAATAAAGACAGGAAAAAATACAAATGATAAAATAATAAAACTAATTATGCCCAATACTATCAGGCACAATAGTTTCTTTACTTAAAATGATTTGGGCAGTTTAGACCAATGGCTCGTTGCCACGTTGTACAGACCTGTGACGTAGCAACAAGTCATTAGACTCTACTGCCTGCAGGTAGCGACATTGCAGCTCAACTACTTTGCACATTTTTAATCCATATATGAAATTGATTCAGGGCTAGAACTAATTTCATTTCTATGGTCTCTTTTGCAGTCATGTAGTCATACCTATCACACTCGTAAGGTCTAAGACTAACCATTTTAGTGTCATTTTAATACCATTGTTTTTATGTCTTAGGTAGTGATGATGAAAGTGATCAAGAAAGAGAATGGGAGAATCAACAAATCAGAAAAGCAGTCAGTCTACAGGTAAGGATATTGGTTGATTCCTTCTAACATTTCTTGTAGGTTAATATATTGTCATCTTCTTATTCTAAAACTGGTGAAGGGGTGGCGGCGGATACTTGGGGCCACAAGACCTGAAGGTTCTGGCAGATGGAGCTGATCAGCCTAGTAAGGCAATTCTTCTAGGAGAGGGGTACTCTGACTTCAAGCCCACGCTGCCTTGCGGTACTAAGGCTTCAGGAGACAACCTCAAGGAAAAATCAGGCGTTGGGAGTATCAAATATGAAATTCCCTCTGGCAGCTTCTGCAACAGAGTTGGTGCCAAAGTAACGCGAAGCGTTCCTTTGAATCACATCCGCAAGGTCAAGGCCGGCCATGACCCCTTTATCTAAGGCCAGGAATGCGCCCCAGAGAGAAAGCTCTGGTGCTGCTTCAAAGGGGCCAAAACAACACAGGAGACAGTTGTCCCTTTATCTGGGCGCATCCATTGTCTTCCGAGGCAGAAAGAGCCATATATATTGGGGAAATTTAATATTTACATTTTTTTGTTAGTTTCCTGAGTGTTGAATGCTGAGAAGTAGAAGATTCGACTCTCTTCAATTTCTAAGACCCTCTGGATTAGATATTACTGAACTCCTTCTCTATGGACTACTCTAACAAATTTGTTTCCCACTTAAGCATTGTGCCAAAGGGACACTTTTGAAAACACATTTATTCTGAATTCAAAATGGCATTATGTGATTCCTCCTTGTAAGATTTCTAATACGTTTATCTCTTCCAGACCTTGGATTTCACAGCTAGATGATACAAAAGTAGTCTAAATAGTCTAAAAAACACTTATTATAATCAAAATGGTTCAAATTTAATTATAAAGTTGAGTGAACAAATAAACTAGTATTATACTTGTATCATATCTCTTTAGATTCCTGGTTTTGAAGTTCCTTCAGTTAACAATTCAAATGATGGAATGGGAAATTCTGGTGTCTCGTTCTACACATTATCACCCCAGAGGAGCACCAGCAAGTCTCTAGATGAACTTAAGCCCTTTTCTGCCCTGTCGAAGTCCCAGAACATCTCAGAGATAACGATAGAATCTGTTAGAAAACGTTTGGAAGAACGGTAAGGTCATTGCTTTCTCATCAATCAAGCTGATGTCCAGAAATGACAAATGAGAGAAAAGCACAACTCAAAAGGAGCTAATTCATTTTATTAATTTTTATCTGGCTATTTACAGAAATTTGTAAGAATTTAGATAATTTTGGTTATTTATTAAATCTTTCTGTACTAGTAATAAATATTTTTTAGTTCTTTGATAAGCTGTATTCCTGCTTTGGCACAAAGTTAATGAGCATTGCTTCCCTTTCAGCCTCAACACCATGGATATGGTTTACAGAACTCACAAACAAGAATTAGAAAAGACTGTTTTTGACATTGACGATGCTAAAGATATAATTGAATCTAGTGAGCAAAAAGCTCCAGATTTGGAGAAGCGTTTTCAGTTTTTCCAGGAATTGAGGGGGTATGTTCGAGACTTGGTAGAATGCCTAAATGAGAAGGTATGTCCCTCATTTTTGTTTGTTTTGACTCATACTCATGCCTACACCCCATCTCTTTTGGTTTTGTGAAGAGATGAGTGCTCATGGTACATACACAGGTTTTTGTTACACTATAGTGAAGACACCAAGATTTGCAGATTAACATATGAAAAAGAAATATGAATATCAAGCATTTTCGTTTGTATGTCTTTGTGCTTAAAATCAATGTCTTTAAATTCTGACACATCAAGCAAGTAAAAAAAAATATAATAATTAAGTTTGTGGAAGGACATCCCTTCTTATTTTGGCTAAAGTATTTAAAATTTTTTTTCTTATTTTCTATATCTACCCACGATGTAAGTACTTCTTTGATGAATATAATGCTCTTCTTTGTTTTAGCTTTAGCGCACAAAATGGTTTCATTGCATCTGTTCATTTGTTCAGATTTGTATGTTTCTTTTAAAAATAAAAAAGATTAGGTTTGTAATTGGTTAAAAAAAAACAATGTGTATTTACTAATTTTTTTTAATCATAAGTTATTTTTTTTTAAATGAGACATTTATTTTATTAGATTATTTGTACATTTTATTGGTATACCCATTTTTTTTGGTCATATATATGTCACATTAAATGTATGAAGAATCATAAATAATCACAGTGTGACAATAGATGGCTATAATAATATAAGTAATACTATTACAAAACATGTCTCAAACTTCTTCCTGTTTAAACTAGCTTGTCATTTCATTTGATGATTATTGCTGGTCTAAAAAAAAAAAAAACTACTAAGGATGTCTTTGACCTTTTGTTTCTAGGTACCTAGCATTAGTGAGGTCGAGCAGCGTGTTAATAATATGTTGAAAGCTCGTTCAGAGCGTTTAATTAAACGTAGACAACAGGATGTTCAAGACCAGTGTCGAGAGTACATGACAAGTCGGTATTTATACTTTTTAAAATTATTTTTCTTTAAAGGACAGCAATAAATGTAGAGTAAAACTCATAGTTTTAGTTTTGTTTTTTTCTTTTCAAGGGACAGCTAAAAAACATTGTTCAGTTTTCAATCTATCACAACCTATTTTTTTTTGCTGGCTTGCTTTAGTACTGGAAATTTTTTTTAATTAGTTTTTTTATTGCAATTCATTTCCTGCTCTAGTGTGGTATGGTCCAATCTCTTTTGTGGACCTATGAGGAGAGGGGAGTTTATTTGGGAGGTTTCCCTGAAGTGTTTAGGCACTGAACAAACATAGCTCTGGTCGTAATTGGATCTGGAGGTTGCAATTCAGTTAATCTTTGGATAGCAAGCTCTTATACATTCTTAATAGAACAGCTGTAAACAGCTACAACTACAACAAGATTGCTATTTCAACCATTAGCCTCAATTTAAAAAAAAAAACTCAATGAAATAACTCAAGTTTATTGAATCAAAACTTTTAATGTTCCCAAGTGTTGTAAATTTATTTGCAATGTTGGAGGTATCCATATTATTAGGTCCTGCCTTGTCGTTATTTTCTATTACAACACCATATTGAAAATATTTAATTAATTAATCTATCTGTGGCTACCAATTAATTTTTTTTTTTCTATTTGATGAAGGTAACATGTTCTACATAACATGCATCCCAAAATAATTTCTATAATTGTTATACTCTATCTCACTTGATGCTTATTGTATACTATAAAGTTTTTTGTTTTACACTGGTACCATTTATTTTTAAACAATCATTTTTATAGGATGGGATCTTTTTGATATTTGATCATTTACATTTAATTGTATACAGTATTTAGAGGGTTAATATAGTAAACAAAGTTGGTTGACATATTTGTACATAATTATTGAAAGAATTAAGTTCTCAACAACGTTTTTGTGTGTGTGTATTTTGGGTAAGTAGAAAGTAAATTGTTTATTAGCAATATTTCTAATATATATATCTTACCAACAACTGATATCTATCTATCTGATTCTATGTATATATTTATGTGTATTGGGCTGTATTGTATAACATGTCTTATATGTTCCACTGGTATGTATGTTTTTATGTATGGAATTTAATGTGTTGTTGAATGTTGGCTTGTTACTTTGTTATATAGATACTGCCAGTGTGAAACTAGATGTAGAGGCTAAAGAGGAACAAGGCAGACAGAGGAGAGCAGCTGAAAGGGAGGCTAGAAGGTAAATTCCTTTGTTATGCAAGCTTCTAAGTATGAAACACTTATGTAATTGTTAGTGAATTAAACAAAAATAAAGACCACTTTGTTACTTTTTAATCTGTTTTCTATTTCTGATGATTTTCCATGTAGATCTCGGCGTAGAAGAGCTAGGGAAGTCAAGAACATTGTAGGTCATCAAGATGGTCTTTCATCTGACGATGAGGAAAGTAGCCAGTCACAGATGTTGAAATTTAAATCAGAATACGGTTAGTGGCAATATCATTTCAAAAGTACTGTTTGCAAAACAAATAGACATCCATTTTGAATAAATTGCATATTGTACCCTATTGTTTATCTCACAGAATGTTCAGTTAATAGTTTACAAAATAAACATTACATTTTTGAATGGGGAATAGAAGAACTTTTCTATTGGTGCTTATCTACATTTTATTGTGCAAAGCTGATTACTTATTAAGATTTTTATTACTTTTTAAAAACTATGATTTTGAAAAGTTGTACTAAAAAAATGAATCCTACAGAGATAATGAAAAATTTCATGAGTAAGACAGGAATGTAAGTCTATATTAGGCAGCCCCAAGATAGGTCATTAGTCTCAATGTAACTGCTGACCTTTTCTTTTCTTTTGTTCTAAGCTTTAGGTTTGTGTTAATATTTTTCAGAAGTCTGAAACCAAATCTGGTTATTATACCATAATCCAAAAAAGTAACAAATTATATTTAGGTAAATGTAAAAAAAATAAACCCAAGATTCAATTAAAAAACATACATTGATATTTTTTATAAATACATCTTTGCTGTCACATTTTTTGAAGTGTTAATGAAAATTAAATGATTTCAAATGTATGTGTTCCATTGGCCTAAAAGTGTTTATTACTCAGTAATGTCTGATTTCACTATCTCCAAGTAGTAATTGTATTTTATGGTGGGACAGTATTTTACTATTGTATTATTTTGAGGATGGAATTGTACTTCTTAGAAAAATTGGATCTGCAGCTTCTGAATTATTCTTGATTGGCTTAAGAACATATTTATTTATACAATTACTTTTTTTAAAGCTAAATTTTTAGTAAGATATTTAACCCAGGTTTAATACAAAGTATTAAATAGTTTTTTTTCTAAAAACTAAACTTAAGGTGGCATGGCATGACCTAAATTGTGCCGTTATGCTCCCCCCCCCCTCAAAATACTAAACTTAAGAACAGACTAATAATAGACTTTTTCATTTGAAAAGAAAAATACAGTTTACCTTGATGAGTTTCTTTTGTCCACTGTTTAAACATGTTAAAATTAAATTGGAGAAGAACAATTTACATTTTTCATTTCAAAAGTCAACACTATTTCATGCAATACTCTTGCTATACTTGTGATAGATGACTGTGTCAAGGCTCAAGAAACACTGTTTGATGACGTGGTGGAAGATTTCTCTCAAATAGAACAAGTGAAATACAAGTTTGAACAATGGAAGTTTACCTACGGTGACAGCTACAGAGAAGCTTACATTGGCTTGTGTTTGCCCAAACTTCTCAACCCTTTGATCAGGAAAGAGCTCATTTTATGGAATCCTTTAGATGTAAGTTGTTTTTACAAAGCTTATATCAACTCACTCTGTCTGTCTGTCTAGTACAAGTTTTATACACGTTATTTCTCCCACACCTAAGCTGAAATTTCACAAAATGTTTTGTAAAATGAATTTAAAATATTAACCAACTAGCCTGGCATTACCCGCGGCCTGCGGGTCTAAGTTTGTGTTTACTAATCTAGTGGATTGGATTTAGATGTATGTTAAACTTAGCTAATGATCCTTTCACGTTTTCTCTTTCGCTACGAAAATAAAATTAGTTTTGCGAAAATGGGTTTACCCGAGGTCGATACATTCATATCTATTAAAAACGAAAAGAGCGATAGCTTTGTTAAATGAATGGGATTATAAAGTGAACAATTAAACGAAATAATTTTTAGTACGCCATTCATGAATGAATATAGATCTAGGCCTATCTCAACTCGGCTTCGCAGCTTTTGTAAACGGATGTAGTCTCTTAAAAATAATGCTTTAGAAAACCAAATTTGATTGTTTATTTGATCAAAATATGAAATGAATGGACTATAATTAGTATGTTCATGTGTTAAAGTATAAAACTATCTGTGCGAAGAGAAGTTTTATCATCTTAGAGTTGAATTAGAGTTTTAGATCTAGGGATGGGATTATAAAGTAAACAATTAAACGAATTGATTTTTAGTACGCGATTCATTACGGTATTGTCTAATGAAAGAATGTTCGTCAGGAAATCTGTAGTTACATATATAAAGAACTAATTAATGTAAAAAATGCTTTTGAAACACAAAATTGAAGGTTAATTTTATCACATAATGAAATCAAAGGATCTTCTTTTGTATTTTCATGTGTCAAAGTAAAAAACTATCTGCGCAAAGTGTATTTCTTAAAATTAGATCTAGGTCTAAATCCTTTCGATCTTTTCTCATGTCAACATTGTAGACATGGCCTAGATCCATAAAATACTATAGCTTTAATAGAGTCTGACAAATTTTTTTTTTTTTTAGGGTCTTAAGTTCGTTTTAGGGCTACAATACATACACTAAGGTCTAAGTTGGTACCCAAGAAACATTCCTGCCAAGTTTTATCAAGATTGGTCTAGCGGTTTTGATGTCTATAAGTCACATACATACACCTCACATTCTACTTTATAGAATAGATTAGTTAATCAGTTATTGGTAGCTAATTATTTTGTTCAGTATTGAACAAGGGAAAGAAATAGTACTTGACAGATGTGGCGGTGTAAGTTAAATTAGTCCTCTTTATACTTTGTGTAGAGAATTGGTTAATCACTTGTGAAAGTTTGATACTAACAATAAATATCTAGGAAACCTTCTATTTTCATAAGATTTTCTTGGCACAGTGGTTAATGTATCGGCTTGAAGTTCGAGCCCTAGAGTTTGAATTCAAGCCGTACAACTTTCTAAAAATAAAATACCTTTAAAAAGCTATCATGGTAACATTCACCCAGATACTCCTTTTTAAAATGTGTTGCTTAAAATGTGAAAATAGCTACTTAGAAGATTTGGTGTAAAGCTGACAAGTTGAAAAAAAATGCAAATAATGAGTAAATGTAAAGATGAAGGGCTGATTTCTAGATCATTTATGGGTTATTGTACCATGTGCTAATGCACTTTAAAATCAGAAATCCACCTATTCACATAAAACATGACATGAAGTCTTTTTTTTTTTTTTAATCATTTGTATTTCAAATTTAGGAGAACTGTGTTGACTTTGAAGACAGCTCTTGGTTTAATTCCCTTGTTTTCCTCGGATTCCGTGAGGGAGAACCAATTGAAAAATCTGATGATGATCTGAAACTGTTACCTTCAATTGTAGAGAAACTGATTTTGCCCAAACTGACATGTAAGTTGGTCACAACAATGACTTAATTAGGGCTATTTAGTATAACAATGGTAGTTTCTTGTTTCTTTAAACTATATTTTCTATTGCAGTTCTTGTAGACAATGTTTGGGATCCTATTTCAACTACACAGACAGCCAGGCTGGTTAACTTAACACAAAAACTAACTAGAGACTACCCATCTGTTCATGCATTGAACAAAAATTTCAGGGTAAGAGAAGCTTAAAGTTAGCAGCATTCATATCATCTAAATAAAAAATGTTATGTAGAGATATTGTAGTGTGATGAATTATTGAAATATAAAATTTTTTGTTCTTTGTTGGCTGCATTCAATCAGAGAATAGTGTATCTTGTTGAGCATTTTATCTTGCGTCTTTGAATATCTGTTTGAAAAGTAAAATTCTCTGTCATTCACACGTAAAAGTAAAGCATCAATCTTTTTCTGTTTGGCTCACTTTACCTAATCAGCTGAGATCCTCATTGCTTTACTGTGCACAGTTTGCCATTTCTTCACATAATTCAGTCTAATGCCTTATTTTCCCAATAATTATTGTCAAATTCGCCACTTTCAGATCATTTCCTATTGCTTCTGCTTTTTTATTTCTGCTATAGATTGGTCATCTTTGATTGTAGAGCCCAGGTATCAATTTTATACTAATTCATTCAATTATGGATGTTAACCATTTTATTACTACCTCATTTTATAGTAAGGCTCCTTTTTAGAACTTGGAATCCTTTATCTAGGGGATGTTAAGTCAGTTGTCAGTTTTAAACATATGACAGCACAATGTATACGTTTTTTTCACACCACAATATGCCAGACACATAAAGTTAAGTGGCTTTTGGAGAAGTCAACATTTTTAAATGTCAGCCATTGCATGAATCTAAACTCTAAAACTACAAGCACTTTTAACTACCTTGTCCTACTCTAAAACAATTGTTTGCTCATTTGCTTATTTAAACTATTGTTTTCTCCAGGCTTACCTGGAAGCAGTGGTAGCAAGACTAAAGAAGACCCTAGATGATGATGTCTTCATGCCGATGTATCCTCTAAAGTGAGTTTTACATAATGCATTGCTTCTTTCAGTTACTATCTTCATTAAAAAATTTGGCAAAAACAATTAAGGAATAAACATTAATAGTGCAGCAAGTCTTAAGTGCAAATATGTTTTCAAGTTGTGTTTTTTTTTTTTAATCTCTTGACTTTCTTTTTGAATTAAGTTTATTGGGTTTTATGCATATATGCTGTTATATTGAACTTTTCATTGTATCTATGTATTGTTGTGTAAAATGCATAGTGGTAAATAAGATTTCCTTTAGCATAATAAATTTTAGTTCTATTGTGAATTCTTCTGTAGTCTTTTTTTTTTTTTTAATTAATTTTTTCTGGCCTTCTCCCCATGCACAACAAAATGTTGCCTCTTCATTTTTGTTTGTGTAATATTTTTGTCTTAGTTTATTCTTGTCACAGTATAGCTTCAGTATGAGTTTGTTGAATGACTTTTGAATAAATTAGCTGACTTCTATAAGAACAATTATTTTCTTTTTTGCAGTGTACTGGAAAACAGATCCTCAGGACCAGCTGTGTTCTTTCATCGTCAAAGTTGGACTTGTATAAAAGTAAATAAACAAATAATATAGCAGTCAATTAAATGATGATAATTCTAGTCCTATTTTATGCATATACAAATAATATCTGTCTGTTATAAAAATCAGTTGACACTTTTTTTTATTTGTAATATTTCAAATATTTGACCTACTTCTTTCAGTTGCTAGGTAATATCTTATCCTGGCATCGTCTCATTGCTGCCCCAGTACTGTACAAGTTGGCTTTGTCTGGACTGCTAAACAGATACATAGTGATTGGTCTTGTCTCTTCACAGATCAACAGGGAGGCTTTACACAAGTGTCAAGCAGTGAGTTACTATCTAAACATCAACTTAGGTTTCATCATTAAAATTTTGTTGTTTTTTTTAACTTTGTTGGTAGTATGTATAGCAGTCAGCATGTGAAGTTGGTTTTGAAGTAAATATTTTGTATAGCAGTCAGCATGTAAAGTTGGTTTTGAAGTAAATATTTTGTAAAGCAGTCAGCATGTAAAGTTGGTTTTGAAGTAAATATTTTGTATAGCAGTCAGCATGTAAAGTTGGAATTTCTCAATGATTGTATTGTATGTCCTGTGTAGATTATCTCAACATTTCCCAAAGACTGGTTCAACACTTTGGAGGGAGACTCCACCCTGCCGCAGCTAGAAAACTTGTGTCGCTACTTGGTTTCAGCTGCCCAGACGCTCCATAAAGCCACTGCCTTGGAGAAAGATGCAGAGAGATTGGAAGGAAGGTAAGAAGAAGATGTTTCACTATTTTCCTTCCTTAATGACAAAAGTCTCATCATGAAATGTTATTTCTAGAGGGTTTTATTTTAGTCCTTTAAAAAAAAGTTCAAAACACAGATTAAGTGATTCAAAAGTATGTCTTTATTTGTAACTGTAGTCAGTGCTGTTTCAGCAAACTAAAGCACTTGTTAATATGGTCTTACGATTTATTAAGATAAAAATATCATTCTAGAAAATGTTTGATCTTATCTCTAGCCTAAAGATTTCAGAATCATAGGATTAATACTCATTTTGAATATTTCAAAAGCCTGCTGGGTTGATTATTTGGCTGTAAGCTTTTTGTAGGTTTAGACTTTTTATATTTAACCTATAATAATATTTTTTCTACTCTGTTTTGCAACTGGTTAGCTCTGTTGCCTGGCCAGGTTGCCTTCCACTGACTAAATAAAAGTGAAGTACCAGTTACTTACTTTGACTTAAAACTCAATATAGTTATTAGTGACTTTGAATAGTCATCTGCATTTCCATGTTCTTATGTGTATATATATATATATATGTATATGCTCAGTATACATGTGGATAGGATGAATATTGGAGAAGTGTTCCATGCCCTAAACTAGTGTTTCCCAAACTGTGTTTGCGGAACCTTTGTGTTCCACAAGGCCTGAGTAGGTGTTCCATGGACTACTGGACTAGTTTATTAGTAGACCAACATGTGAATTAATGTGAAATAAGCAAAGTGTTTTGCCAACTATTCAGAATGTATGAAGTGTTATGATAAGCCAAATGTCTGGGAAACACTGCCCTAAACTAAATTTACTTAGCTTACCAAAGATTGTTCCATATTTCATGCCTTTATTATGTCTATTGTCTATGTTTTTGTTTCAGAGAACTGGTCAAACAAATCAGTAAACACTTGATCAACATTCACGCCATGGATCATGCAATGTCATTAGCCAATGAGTTCAGCTTTAAAATTACGTGATGACAGTCTGTTTCCCAGGGGACTTCCCCTAATCCACTTTCACCTTTAGATTCCTGTTTAACTTTCCTGCCACCCAGACAAAAGTACCTCTTAATGTGTTTTTAGTGTACATACTATAGTGTGTGTGTGTGTGTTCTATATTTGTTTTCTGAGATACAAATGTTTCACTTGTTGAACATGCTCACTAATATTCACCAGTAAGAAGTATACTTGACCAATTCATATTGACTTGGTCTGCATTCTCACCACTGTTATGTCTAGGTAGTATAAGTCTTTACATCTTTTTTTTTTCTTTTTTTATTTTTTTAAATTAAACTTTTCTCAAACTTTTGTCTCTTTTTTTTAACTTAAAAGACTTTTTAAACAGCTATTAGATTGGATCCCAAAATTAGTCAAATGACTTAGAATTGGAATTTATTGAAAAAGTACTGAGGTTTATGAAGGAAATCTGATACGAATCTTGACGTGAGCAGTTTGGATTTTCAGATTCAGACATTTAATCGTAAATCAAAGCTAAGGTTAAAGAATGGCAAAGACATTAAAAAGTGAACTTTACTATACCCAGCAGGCACAGTTTCATCTGCATTAAAAGCAGAAAAATATATAGGTCACACATGGGTCTTGGTAGTTTATAAAATACTGCAATCTTTATCCTTAGGACTTCTAAGAAGTCACTTTTAACTTCTAAGAAGTTACTTTTCAATGACTTTGTAAATGAAGGTCATTTAAACAGAATTTTCTATCTTTGTCTCACTTGCTACTTAATCTTGTTTAGATACTGTTTAGATCTTTTTTTTTTAGTCAAAACTTTGTGATAAAGTTTGTTATTTGTATTCATTCTTTCAACAGAAATGTTAAAACATGTTATTGATATTTTTTATTATGGAATATTGTGTCTTGGAATTTTGTCTCCAATGTAGGTTTGAATGCCACACACATTGTTTTATTCAGTAGCATGTTGTCTGATTTGTTTTGTGAATAACGTTTTCTACCAACACTGACTGTGTGTGTGTGTGACTTGAAGGACTTTGTCCATTGGTTGAAATGTTGTATACATTAAATTGATTTTGACCTGATTCATTAAATTCATGATTTTTTTGTTCACCTGCTAGTTTCATCTTTACTTGTGTGCTTGGTAAGTTGCTCCAGAACGTAGTTTAAATGTAAATTTAGAAAAGAGGTTTAAAGTCACATTTTAATTAGTTAAGAAATATGATGTAATCTTACTTAAATATAACTCAAATCTGAGAAATATAATGCAATTTTACTTAAATATATTCTAACCTGGAATATACACGATTTTACTTTAATATACTCAGTTATAACAGATATTATGTACTAAATATATTATACTTCAATATAACTTTAGGAGAAAAATGATGTAATCTAAGTTAAATATACTCAGCTGAGAAATATGTACCGTAATCATAAATTATTTTTTTTTTGTAGATGAAATTAATAATTTTGATTTAAAACTTAGACTAACATATTCATTTCATCCATTTTACAAATTTTATTCTGACACTGCATTACTTTTGACGCTTCATAATTTTTAAACTTGAAAGCATTTAACTGAATTTAACAGAAGCGCCAGGCAATAGAGTAGCTAACCATGACTTGCTATCTGACCTGACCATTGTATGTGACTTGAAACTGGTTTGCTTTTTGTGTTATGGTATGCTTCTCTGTCATAACTCTAGTTCACAGAACCTTTCAGATGAAGTAGTTAAAAAGGAATCATTATAACAAATAAGAGTTTTTAATATATTGTTAGCTCTATAAGGGCTGATCAATCGACGTGTTTATACCATAAATCCAACAAGGTAATGACATGAACTAGACACAGACTTACAATTTTAGGTGTACGTTTAGATGCTTTTATTCAGACAATGTTAGGGACACTCAACAAAACTTGAACTGTCTGTAGTGTCAAGAATGTTTTACAACACAATTTATTACCAGAACAATTATAAATACACAAAAAAGTCACATTAAGGAACTGCATTGATCGGCCATATAAAATTAGGGTCTAGAATTAGAACAGAAAGTGTTTTCAATACATTTAGAAAACAAACATAAGCCTACGGTAAATAAGGCTTTATCAACGAGTTACAAGAATTTCCACAGTGTGTAGCCTTATAACCACCGAACATAAGGTAATCTGTAGAACTGAACATAAGGTAATCTGTAGAACTGAACATAAGGTAATCCGTAGAACTGAACATAAGGTAATCCGTAGAACAACATAAGGTAATCGGTAGAACTGAACATAAGGTAATCTGTTTCAATTCCTCACCAGAGCAACGTTTTGGCAGTGACTTCTTAACATGCATGACTAGATTGACCTAGGGACACGCATAAGACGTAGTCATTTTTTTTTTTTTTTAATGTTAATTAACGTCTGTATTTTATAAGATAACACTTGGATATAGTTAACTTATCCTTACCCAATCCAAGCATTGGTCAAAGATTACAACTGAACCAGAGAACCCCAATCTTTTAGTTGACATATATAGAGACTACAGCTGCAATGGTAGGTATGACTAGCAAAATCTGTTGTTTTGATGATGTCATTTGATCAATAGGCCTTTGGTTTTGTGAAATGACTCTTTTTATATATTACTTTTTCTAAATTACTTTCTTTTCCAGAATACTAAAAGAGATCAATAATGATAGGCCTACGTCAAATCTGCAACATTCCTCTAGATATAGCTCAAAATATTTTTAGTTATTTATCGAGTAAACAAGGATTTTTGCTTTTTTTTGTAAATTTACAGATCTTTGGTAGATCAAAACAACTTAAAAACAAGGTTACAAAAGACAGTTTGTGTGGAAACACAAACTTAAAATCGGCCCCCGAAGTGGTCCACCCAGGCAGGCTTCAATATTTTCAGAAAGAACATCCGAATGAAATTATATCAAAGACAAAGGAGAGATAAGAAAGGAGAAAGAAGGTTAACAGATCTTGTGTAGTGCCCCAACGGTCCCGCAGATCAAAGGATAGGTGAAAGTGAATGTAAAGTAGGATGTGAACCTGGCCTAACTAGTTCCCCTTTCAGACCTTGTGGTCTATAGAGCAAATGATGTAAAGTTCATCTGTTTTTGTGGCCTACGGTTAACGAGGGTGTCATGTAGTCAGCACAACGACCAACCGCCTTTACTTTTCCCCAACTAATGTCAGGTACCCATTAGAGCTGAGTGAACTCAGAGGCGCCCAAAGTTGAAAATCCCAGTCTTCACCAGGATTCGAACCCGGGACCACCGGTTCGGAAACCAAACGCTTTACCGCTCAGCCACCGCGCCTCCCCTGGACTAACTGATGTTTATAATTGATCTAATTGTTTTGAGAAAGTTCAATCTCTTACTGGAACGTAATAAAGAAAAAGGTCAGGAAAATGAAGTTTACAAGATTACTATTCGTGTTAAATTAGGTCTAACTTATAATGCATACTAATTAGCTTTTTCTCTTTAAAAACTGTTTGCATAACTGATTTTAAAAATTAGATTTTTCGCTTTCAGAAAAAAAAAGTAGCCGTTGCATCAGAACTTTGAATGGTCTAAAATAATGTGATGTCGGATTTTCAATATCTTTTCTAGTTTACGAGATCTAAATGGGACAGACGGACAGACATTTCGCACAAAACTAATAGCGTCTTTTCCCCTTTCGGGGGCCGCTAAACATTTCGCACAAAACCAATAGCGTCTTTTCCCCTTTCGGGGGCCGCTAAACATTTCGCACAAAACCGATAGCGTCTTTTCCCCTTTCGGGGGCCTCTAATAAATGTGTTTTTTTTAAACGAAAATTTGGTAGGCATACCAATGTTTTTGTTAAGTGCGATTTCGATTTTTAGCTTTCTCAATACGATATGATCATATAATTTGTCTGGAACAGTTTTTAAACAAGGCGGGGGGGGGGGGGGGGGGGGAGGGGGGCAGAGGCGGACTGGCTATATGGACATTTAGGCAAATGCCAGATGGGCTGGTACCCAAATGGGCCGCATCGATGCTACTTTGGCACATATCAAATACTTAAAGGTTTTATAATATTCTCTTATATAAATAATCTTTCACAGACTATAGGCCTACAGCAGGGGTTCTCAACCTGTGGGTCGCGACCATTTGCGAGGGGTCGCCTATTTGGGGGGGGGCTATTTTATTTTTCATCGGAAGTTTTATACATATATATATCATGGGCGTAGCCAGGATTTTTTTTTCGGGGGGGGGGGGATTCCCCCTCCCCGGACCCCCCCCCCCTTCCACGAAAAAAAATATTTATAATATGTATTTATGTGTGTGTGTGTGTGTGTGTGTACATAATCTTCATTACATTCTGACCCTTCATTATTTCGGTACACGTTTATTGTGTCCTACAATAGGTTCTTCCTGGAGCTAGTTTAAAAATTGTAGATTCCCCGCTACTGTTATTAAGGGGGTCTGGGGGAGCACTAGGAGCTCCCCCCAGCGTGGGGCGAAGCCCCACCACCGAGCACTATTTCTGGTATTGAAAGCCAACAATATGCCTATTTTGAGGTATCCCTGGTAGGGGTTTAAACTCAAAACCCCCTTGGTTGTGCTGGGGCAAGTGGTGGTTTAGTATTAAAATCTCACCTAAAATAAACAAAATCAAAGCAAAAAATCAGTCACTAAATTCCGATCCCCCCCCCCCCCGATTTCATTTCATCCCCCTCTGGCTAAGCCCATGATATATATATATATTTGATACGCTGTAGGATTGTACAAATTATTCAGATTATATTAGGCCTATTATTAAACAAATTATATAACGATCGTCAAGTATCAATAAAATAATTTTTCAACAAATGAAATGACTGTCCATTAAATGCGTCGTAACGCCATTACAGGATGAAACATTTCTATGGAGAAGATCTAATCACGTAGTGAAGAAAATTTAACACTAGCTAAATAACATTTACCTACGCCAATGAACGAAAAAGATTTTATGGTTGGGGGTCGCCGCCTAGTTAAAAATTGTATAATGGAGTCGCGGAGCTAAAAAGGTTGAGAACCGCTTCTCTACAGTGTAATACTGTTTTAATTTAAGACATTTTCCGAAATAATGTAATAGCCTCCATTTGTTGACAGTGCTACTAGTTGGCAGGGTTTCTGTCCAGGGCTTTAGCTAGAGAGGATTTGAGCCTCTCAAGCCCTCACTCAAATGGAGTTTGATGATGATGATGACTAGTAGACTTCATCCTTTTAGGGCTTACAGTACACACTTAGCGATTAAAAAGCAATATAAGGCCTATGTTTCTTATAAAAATATAGAGTTCACTGTATGCATTCATATCGATAATTATCAAACTTAATGATTTTGAGATCAGATAGACCTTGAAATGAATGCCCATCATATGGTATAGCATTTGTGGGCCGGATTGTATAGAAATGCCCGGGACGATTTTGACACCCAGTCCTCCTCTGGGTGGGGAGAAAGAAGTAGGAGGGAATATAAGTGAATATTACCTTGATTACTTTTTAAATGCATTTGTAAAAACAGAAAAAATAAGCTGAACGACCTGAATTCGAACTTGAGCAATATTAAGTTGGAGTACTAACCACTGTGCCACGCAAGTGCTTATGAAAATAGAAGGTTGTATTGTTATCTATTGTTAGTTTCAATCTTTTCTCTCTACAAAGTATAAAGGGAATTCAACTTTACCACAATATACATACACACCACAGTCAAGCACACTTTCTTTCCCTTGTTCGAGATACCAATCAAAATAATTAATTACCAATAGTTAATTGACTTATTAGTTAATTTAAAAAAAAAAATTATTCTTGTTTTATCAGGTAAAAGAAATAATTGTGCCAAATTTCAGCTTGAACCGAGATTGGGTGTGGGAGATAGAACGTGTACAAACTTTTGACCAGGCAAACAGAGTGAGTCATTATAGACCTAGCGATCTATGGGACAGATGATGTAAAGGTCATCTATTTCTGTGGCCCACTGTTGACACAGGGAAAACATTTTATTAAAAAAAAATATAATCATCTTAAAATTAAATTTGGTTTGGATATCTATATCTTCAGCAAACGTCATTGGAAATTACAGCATAGATTGACTAAAGATTTAAACAAATAAATAGACGTTTAGGGACATTATGAGAACCGTCTTTTGTAGAATTTAGTCTAGAATTCTGTATCACCAATCTTCTATACCTTATCTTTAGATTCAGTATTCTAGTCTACACTACTGTCTCCTAATGCTCAGAATCCTGGATCTATATCAATACACTGGAATGGTATATAGGAATAGGCCGACTTTGAGTTTTATACTTATGGTCGGGTGGGGCGTGGTAAAAAAAATATCTATTAATATTCATTAGTTATTAAAGCAAAGTAATCGCTCTTACAAAACGTTATTCTTTGCTACTTCTTATTTTGTCCAAGTGTTAATTTTCGACCTGGTCGTTCGGTACATGCTCTTGGCCGTTTTCTAGAGGTAGCACCTGCTTTGACATCTTGCCCAAACCTTACCTTGACGTCAAGACGACGTTTGAGCTTTAGAATGTATAATTGTTTTGTCTAATCTTACAAGTCAACGCTACCATGTATTAGAAGATTGAAAAAAAAAAGAACACCACAGATCATCATGTAACAATAGAAACAATATGAAACATCACAGATCTAACATTAACATCAAGAACTTGTAACATTTAAAATGTTCTGCTCATAAAGAGTTTTCAAGACCGACTCGAAATTTCGTGTCAGCTTTTGTGCGTAGCGAGTCGCAATGATGCTATCGTTCTCATATGTGTGGCAGTCCATTCTGTAGTCAGCAGCGCACTGTCTGTAGTGGTGCAAGTAGGCGAAGGAGGGGTCCACGTGAGCGGGGCGCCAGACTTCTTTGCTCTGTTTACTTATGTGATGAATTCCAACTTCAAAAACTCTCCAAGGGCAGAGCATCACCTTTGTCCTAATCTTAAAACAACAAAAAACAAACACATTTTAACATTTTAAAAACAAAGCTTATATTAAATGTCATTACATTAAAATTAACATTACTTACAAAAAATAACAAAGCTTTTTAAAAATGTAATTGTATTTATCATTTTGAATTAATCATGTAAATAATTTTTAAAACATCTACACTAAAAATTATAAATCTGTGCGAGTGGAAAAAGTTTTACAATTTCTTTCCGTTTAGCGCAATTATATTTTTTTAGCATGCTCATAGTAGTGTGGTCCAATCACTTGTGTGGTCTAGTTGAGGGAGGGCTACAGGTATTTGGGAGGTTTCCATAATGGCTTTTTAAAAATCAATTTTTAAGAAAAGTTGTTCGACTTAAATTCGAACTTAAGAACTCAGGCCTCCTCAAGCCGACACACTAATCACAGAGATAGCCAAGTGCTTATGAAAATAGAACGTTTATAGCTATCTGTTGTAAGTTTCCCATTTATAGCGCCCCCGAAAGGGGAAAAGATGCTATTAGTTTTGTGTGGCCTGTCTGTCCGTCCGTCTGTCCGTCCGTCTTGTTTAGATCTCAGAAACTAGACTAGAAGAGAAAATGAAAATCGGACATCATGATATTTTTGATAATCCATTTACAATGAAAAATTTCATTTCTATTTATATTAACACGCCTTGTCTTTATAATAAAAGATGTTTGGTGCATATTCATATCGGCCCTAATTATTATGTTTTAAATATAAACATTAATACATTCTATAACAGGCATTAATGGAACGGAGTCCACTTTATGCATACTAATTTTTAAATAGGTACAATGTGTACTTTTTACTATTCGGCCAACTTTTTGGTGGAGATATTCGACCGGAGCCGAATATGGCCGAATAGTGAAAAAAGGCCGAATATTTGACAGAAGTCGGAGCCGGAGCTACTATTCGGTATTGCAATATTTCTAAACTTTGAAAACTTAATACAGAAAAGATCGATTTTCCTAGATTCGGGGCGACTTCCCTTAAAACTTGAAAAAGAGTTACGTACATAACAATATATATATATATATCATGGGCGTAGCCAGGATTTTTTTTCGGGGAGGGTTTGGGGGGGGGGGCCTACCTACCCCCCCCCCCCCCCGCGGAAAAAAATTATATTTATATATATGTGTGTGTGTGTGTGTGTGTGTGTGTGTACATAATTAATTTTTATTACATTCTGACCTTTTGTTTATTTTAGACTCCCCGCCCTTGCTAGCAAGGGGTCTGGGGGAGTTCGCCGAGCACTGTTTCTGGTATTGAAAGCCAACAAAATGCATATTCTGGGGTATCTACAGCGCATTATCTTGCTATTCAAAAGTTTTATTTCAAAAACCTAATGTGCTATTCTTACTGACTTAGACCCTCCCGCGCCGTTGGGCGCATTTTCCGGCAAGCTGTTTCCGCAAGTCTTATTTTGCGTAATTCATTTTGTCGGAAAACATGTCCCGCAAAACCTCATGCGACGCTCTGTCACAACCTTACTAAGGATTCGACTCCCAGTTCGGCATATGATTTCTTTGATTTAGACCCGATCTCTATGACTGACTCCTAAAATCTGTCGTAGCCATCTTTGTTGAGACACATTTAATGATGTTCAATTTCGGCAGAAGACTATTCACACTTAATTAATGGAGCCCAAGCCACTGGTAGAAATGTGTAACCTTTCTTGACTACGCTCTTGGAATTAAATGCCTGTATTTCGCTTTAGATTTTATATCGAAAAGGAAAGTTTTTTCGTCAAATCATCTGTTGAGGGGTTTTAAACTAAAAAATCTCTGGGGTTTTTTTTTGTTTTGATTTAATTCAAAACCCCATTTAGCTACGATCATAGAAATTATCGACTGTAGTTTGCTTTAAAATAATATTGAAGAGAGAGGTTTTCAACTCTAAACGCTCTGTAGGGGAATTTTAATTAAACTCAAAACCATATGGAGGGGTTTTAAACTTTAAAGAAAAAGCCATCTGGAGGAGGGAGATTTAAACTCAAAACCCCTTTGGCTACGCTCATAGATTTTATAGTGTGTAATTTGCTATTTTTTTTTATATCGAAGAGGTACTTTTTAGCTTCAAACCCCAACTGGAAGGGGGAGTGGGGTTAAACTCAAAACCCCTTTGGCTACGCTCATAGATTTTATAGTGTGTAATTTGCTTTTTTTTTATATTGAAGAGGTACTTTTTAGCTTCAAACCCCAACTGGAAGGGGGAGAGGGGTTAAACTCAAACCCCCTTTGGCTACGCTCATAGAATTTTGAGTGTGTAATTTGCTTTTTTTCTATTGAAGATGGGGTTATCGTAAATTTTGGATGGGTTTTTTAAATCAAAATCTTCCTCAACTGTGCTGTTGGAATTTCGGGATTGTTGTTTGCATTTTTGTGTTTTGTTTTATAGAAGAGGGGGTTTTAACTGCAAAAACCTCTGGTAGGGGGTTTAAAATTCAAACCCCCCTGTAGGGGGTTTTAAACTCAAAGCCCCCTGGTAGAGGGATTTGTATCTCAAAACCCCCTGATAGTGGTTTTTAAAATCTCAAAACCCCCTGGTAGGGGGATTTAAACTCAAAACCCCCTGGTAGAGGGTTTTTAACTCAAAACTGCCTCGGCTGTGCTGTGGTAAGTGATGATTTAGTATTAAAATCTCACCTAAAATAAACAAAATGAAAGCAAAAATCAGTCACTTAATTCCGTCCCCCCCCCCCCTGTGGGGGGGGGGATTTCATTTCGGGGGGGGTTTGAACCCCAAGAACCCCCCCCCTGGCTACGCCCATGATATATATATATATATATAGGTCTGCTGTAATCTGATCATTATTGGATAAGAATTTGTTTCCGTTTTCCGTAAACTATATATTTATTGATGTCTATGATAGTACTAAAATAGGACGTAATTATCTATCTCAGGCCCATTACCTCACTTGCAGCTGGTAATATAAGTTCTTTACTAATACCAATACATTATGGATTTTGCCATCAATAATTTTTTTTTTGTACGAAGCACGAAGCACGTAATCCTGGTCGTCTTCTCTCTTAAACGCTAGGCTTAGAGTTTAGAAATACAAATGTGTAGTAACCAACGTCACAGATCACAGTTTTATTTTACATTAAACCTTGCGCGGATATCTTTACGTTAGACATGAAGCCCTTTTTTTTTTCCACGCACCCCCTGAATGATGCAGCGGATACCTAGTGGTCCGTATTGACCAATTTGGCAACCGCTTTTTAACTCTTTAACTCCGTAATTATTTTCCACAGTTCGATGGAATTATTTATTTTGCTCTATTGTGTTTCACTACCCTGTTATGATTAAGCTTCAATAACCTTTTTTTTATGTAATCAGAAAATGTTATATTAGGTATATAATTATAAAAGAATACATGCTCTTTTATATATCACAAATTAAAGTTTATGAAACCAATAATATATTTAAATTAATGAGGTCAAATCAACGTTGGTATCGTCAGTTAGGAGAGAAAGAGTTAAAACCAAGTCTTACGTGTTGTTCGAGCTATATAGTAAACTAAACATTCATATTTTGTCTGTCATTCAGAAAAAAAAGACCATTTTTAGGATCAAACACACGACATTGGCGTTAATTACAAATATTTTGCAGAACTTTCATTTCTATAATTTCCAAATATCTCCATTATTTCAATAAATTAAAAACAACATCTCCATAATATGTCAACCACAGACCTATATATTCTACCTAGACTGGAACTCACATTCCTCGTCCCATATGCTAGGACAAATTTTTACAAATACTCCTTCTTCCCTAGTGCTATTAGAGCATGGAATGGGTTGCCTGAGCTAGCCAGGAAAACCAGTGACTTGGCAGAATTTAAGTCATTGGTTAATATGCATGACTAAATGCATGACGCGTAGGACGTAATCATCTTCTTTTTTGAAGTAACGTCTGTATTATATAAGATAAGATGGAAAACGAAAACACATTCTTATTCGATAATGATTAGATCACAGGCCTATAAATATAGATTGTTATGTACGATACTCTTTTTTCAAGCTGTAAGGGAAGTCGCCCCGAATCTAGGGAAATCGATCTTTTCTGTCTTAGAAAACTAATGATCTTTATTTTTCTAGAAATAATGCGATACCATTTTGTGGATTTGAAATAGAATGGGTTATTCTTAATATAAATCACAAAACTATTGATTTACGCAAATCTATGCTATAAAGCCATTTTCTGTTAGTTTTCATTAATGTTAAAAAAATCCTAGATCGAAATAAATTCATGTCTTGTTGATTTTAGGTTGTACATTTAAATAGATTGATTACCTAGATTTTTCTAGATCTAGATTATGTTTCTAAAAATTGCAAAATGATAATTGTGAGACGAGAGTGCTCTTATTTTCGATGTTCAATTACATAAGCTAGGGCTTAAAAAAACAACCAACTTTATTTCTTAGAACTACTTTACAAAACAACGCCTTGTTTCCTTTTTTAACGACACTCTTCTCTGTAGTGTTAGAGTACTCCATGTCCAGTCTTGGTATACCACATATAGGTGAGTGATGTTAACCTTTTCTCCTTTTTTAAATACAACATACTTTTGTACCATTCTATATTCACACCAAGATGTAAACTTGTGTTCTGACCAACTTTTACTCAATTTGTTTTGTATTCCATGAAGAAAGTGTAGCTTATGTTACACAGTTTGTCTTTAGTCTTCCCACCTCCCGCCTTAAAAACATATTTAAAACAAGAAAATAAAAAAAAATAATTTTTTTTTTTAAATTTATGTTAGAAGTAATTGTATCAGTTAGTTTGGATCAGTCATGTATTTAAATTTTGTAAAACATCTACACTAACAATAATAAATCTATTCGATTACATTTTTTTTCACCAATTGTTTTTGTTTAGCTCATCTTTATGCTTTTAACTTTCCTTAATCCACCCAAGCTATTACACTAACCATTATACCAGAGAAGTACTTATGAAAATGGAAGGTTTTATAGTTGTTAGTTTCAAACTTGAAAGCAAAGTATAGAGGGGCCTAATTCAGCTTATACCACCTCATCAGTCTAGAACACTTTTTTTTTTACCTTATTCGATACCAAACAAAATAATTAATTATCAATAATTAATAAACTAATTGGTTATTTTTTTTAAAATTGATTTTTGTTTTGTCAGATAGAAAAAATAAGTGTGTAAAATTTCAGCGTGATTTGAGATTGAGTGTGGGAGAAATAACGTGTACAAACTTTTTACCAGACAGACGGACAGACAGACATAGTGAGTTGATATAAGCTTTGTAAAAAAAAAAACAACAACTATCTGCTGAGTGTATTTCTTACCTTACTTAGTTTTTGTGTCTTGACAGTGATGAGTGGCGTTAATAATTTGGAAGGGTAAGTGTTGAAACTCCCAGGGTTGTAGAAAGCACTTTGAAAACTATATCCACATTGGTCGTCCTGCAGAAACTGACCAAAGCTCTCCCTCCACGTGGTGGCGTCGGAGTGAGGAACGATAAACTCGTCCAGGTCGTTGAATGATACCAGGTCATGGCGAGACATTGTCCTGTATAGGCAGTCATTGTTCGACAGTAATTGACCATGATACCACACTAAATCGTCAGACATTTGGGAAGGCAACTTCCAAGGCAGCACGGTGATTTGATTTTGGCGAACATAAAAGAGCAACACGTCTTCTAGAGACTGGTGAAGACTGTAGTTGTAAAAATAAATATGATTGGCGCCTAAAAGCTTGGAGAGTTCGATAAACTCAATAAGCCTAAACACCGAAATGTCGCCAAATAGTGGCGACACACAAATAGCGAATGAAAGTTGTTTGGTTAATGTATCGAAAGAAAGAGAAACACTTTCCTGGCTTAATGAAGGCACAGAGCTGCTAGTGTGGCGGTATCTTAGAGATTCTTGCATGTCTCTAGTTTTATCTAAATACCACAACTTGTTTTGAGGAGGTCGAATTTTTAATAGGGGGATGGCTACTCGAGGTCCGAATTTGCTTAAAGAAACGACAACTGTTGCCAAGTTATCGGCTTTGGTTGTGTTCGGTACAATGCACGAATATATAAACCCACCGTATATCTTACCGTGGTTTTCACAAAGCTCATAGTACATAGCTTTACGTGTGGCAGTGCCGTTGAAATGGCAGTACACGCTCTGGAAACGAGACGAGCTCTTAGAGAACATCGCCAGAATACGAACAAATGCTGGGTCACCTCTGTCGTCCATGTAGGCAGAATAGACGAACGCTTCTTTCCCAAGTACAATAAAATCTCCCTTCGATGTACTTGCTTTGAACCCTTGCGTCCTCATGACGTGCATGGGCTGTAAGAAATCTTCGCGACGCCCAACGCCTAAAGCATCGATGGTATTGTTAGCGATAAAGCCGTTGTCAGAAAATTCTTCTTTGATGACCGGGAGACCAAAATCAATGTCCCTGATGGCTAGATTCGTCTGGTCAACGTTGACAATAAAGAGTAGGATGACCACCAAATACGTGAACAGGAACAGGGGTAATAGTTTCCTAAAAAACAGTCGCTGTATCACCACAATTTTAAACATCTCGAAGAGTGAGCATCAATAGTCTCATAAACAACTGTATAAAGGAACGAAGCTGAAACAGCTTTATACATAGCAGTTTAAAAACTGAACCAAATCAAAGGAAGTTACAATGGAGAGTTTTTTTGGGTATTTTTATACAAATCTTTTTGGCTAGCTGTAGGCCAGTGTCATCTTTCTCTTGTCCTTAATACACTTTTGAACCGTGAACTCCATTCTCGTAAGACTACGCCCATGTATACTTGTTGCAGCAATGTAATGTCACAGGAATGCAAGTTCTAAGAAACTGAAATAAGAAAAACAAAATCAGGCGCTTGTTGATTGAAAATACTTCATAACAACTAAGTCAAACTTATGATAGCGCTAAGTAGTTCAATCAAATCTAGAACTTAATTTGATTCTAACCTGTATCTGTCTGTGGCATTTTACGTCTCGAGAGACGATCTTTTCCCTTTGCAACTTCTAACCAGTATAAGTGTCAGGTAATGTACGTGTCAAGGTCTTATGGTTTGGATAAGTAAGTTATTCACAGCAAATTAAGTCTTCTTATCTTCTTATCTTATATAACAGACGTTACTTAAAAAAAGATTATTACTTTCTAAGCGTCATGCATTTAGTCATGCATATTAACCAATGACCTAAATTCTGCTAAGTCACTGGTTTTTCTGGCTAGCTCAGGCAACCCATTCCATGCTCTAATAGCACTAGGGAAGAAGGAGCTTGTGTAAAAATTTGTCTTAGCATATGGAACGAGGAATGTGTTTTTATCTTTGTGTCTTTCTGAGTATTTTATTAGATGTCCTTCAGTTGGTCAGACAAATCGTGAGAAACTTCTACGCTTCTCTTGATTGTCTGTCTTGATTCATCAATTTCATTAAACACTTTTTTCAAAACTTTTATCATCAACACACATTTTTGGAGACATGGTTTAACAATATCTCCACCTTATATATGTCAACAATATCTCCACCTTATATATGTCAACAAAATCTCCACCTTATATATGTCAACAAAATCTCCACCTTATATATGTCAACAAAATCTCCACCTTATATATGTCAACAAAATCTCCACCTTATATATGTCAACAAAATCTCCACCTTATATATGTCAACAAAATCTCCATCTTATATATGTCAACAAAATCTCCACCTTATATATGTCAACAAAATCTCAAACATGAAAACGAAGACTTATTGGATATTAAGGTGGAAGAACATTGTACAAATACATTTAGCATTAGATACCATTGGTTGATTTTGTACATTGGAATTGCATTTTTTTTTACATTTTATAACGGAATGGAAAATGTATAAAAAATTAAAGCTTCAACCGTTAGGGGAAAAAATTACTTAATGTCTTAAAACTATAAACTGAATAAGACTGGAGCTTCGGGCTAGTGAAGGTGGATTAAGGAATTTCAAACGAGATTTGGTGGGCCCCACAATTGCTATATTTCTCACACTATTATAAAGCTTCGGGAGATACTGCATTCCTCATTAATCTTCGGACTCGAAGACAAGCCTTAGTATTAGTATAGAGAAATGAACGTTTTATCATCAACAGGTCGTTCATAATTCACTTTTGACTTTCAGCTTGTAACGACATGTATTGAACGTTGGACTTGTACACTACGCGCGTGGGTTCTTGTCTCTGTCAGAGTTAGCTATTGTTTCATGCTAGCCATTTGTCCGCCAGAACTCAAGTTGAAATTTCCACTCGATTTAAAAAAAAACAAAAAAAAAAACAACAAATTTTGTCATCTGTTGTAAAACTGAGATTTGGGTAATAAGCAGGAAAATAGAGAATAAAAAATGAGGCATAATGGAGAGAGAGCGATGATTAGAAGAAAAATGGATGGAGAGAGAGAAGGAGAGAGAGGGGTTGGCAAAACGCAATCTTTATACAAGAGAAGACAAACTAATCAGCAGTGTAAATAAAGGGAGAGAATGAGTCCACGTAATAATAGAACTCTTGCATTTCTGGATTTTTTGTTTTGTTTTGTTTTTTTGGAAATCCATGGGAAGTGGGGTCTGATACGCGTTCTCCTCATCCGATGGAAACATTTTGTGATTCAGACCAGTGTGTGAGTTAGAAAACAAAGTGGGGGCCCTAATGGCCATGTTTGTGGTATTTAGGTCAATCTAGGCATCTGTTTCTTTGTCAATGGCGAGACGGTCGACATGTCCTGCAATGTGTGTCTTTCCGTTGCGTTCAGCAGTTTCCCGATCCATTGTGCTACAACCTGAACAACGAGAGGAAGGATACGCTAAGCGTGCAGACTACCCAGTGGCGTAACTAAGGGGGGGGGAGGGGGGGAGAATTTTAAAATCCCCCCGGGCCCCCACCTAGGGGGGGCCCCCAAATGGGTGTCCGAAATTTATTTGTAAATACATAAATTTAATATATTTGATTGACAAATAGTGTCAACGGGTGTCTTTTTTTTTCAACATTTATGGATTAAATTTATCACAAGGACTAAACCTAGATTTAGGTCTATTAGTACGTTGACTTTGTTGACATTTTAAAAATATTTTTTCCCACAGAAATCAAAGTTTTTTTTAAAGTTAGTTTTACATTTTAAACTTTGTTGCCAGGAATAAAACTGCATGATATACAGCGAATTCCAGGTATCTTGTTACCTTAACTAATAATAGATCTAAATGGCGAGTATTTTATGGCTACACTAATCAACCTTTAAGCAAAATTTACAGAATCGAGTATAACAGATCCAAAAGTTATTCTTAATAATGCTAGAATAGTCCATTATTCGGGTTTGGCGTCTATAATTTCAGAATTTATCTTCATACTCGAGTTATTACCCCTCTATTCATCTTTCCTCAATCCAATGGAAACTCTCTTTTTATTTCCATCTAATCCTTTTGCTTTCGCACAAAACATAAACTACCAACAATAACGTAATATCATATAATATTAGCACATCATTCCTTTTGAAGTTATTATCACACCCTTCTATTTAAAGTTCTTAAGAGTGATATCTACTAGCAAGGCCGGCCCTAGCATTTGCGGGGCCCTATGCGAAACGGATGTCAATATTATTTTTGTTTAATTAGAAAATAGGCATACTTTCGTCTTTGCAATAAATTTTTATCAAATAAAATCTCGCAATGCCACTTTTTATTTATAGGCACCCCAAAATGTCAATTTCGTCTATTGTTCAGGAGATTTGAATAAATAAAAAAAAAATTCAGGACTTTATCGTATATTTCGCCTTTTCGTGAGATTTCTTGGACGGCCTGAAAAATCAGGAGGTCGCGAAAACCCTGTTATTTTATATACGTTATAATGGTTTAATTTAATAATGTACACTTAGAATTAGCGCGGGTCCTATGAAAGCGCGGGCCCACTACGACCGCATAGGCTGCAGTGGCCTAAGGCCAGCCCTGTCTACTAGGAACTTTAACAATTCGTCCACTTCTGGTTGTCTTGACTGGCACAACAAGTTCTCTAGACGTTGGTCTATAACTGTCAGTTTCGTTTGTTTCAACAGTTTGCAGTTCATTGTCTCCATCGGTATAATAGTACCCAGAGATGTCTTCATCGAAACTCTTATTAAAAAAGCGTTGATTTCTTCTGTATGTTTTTCCGTTTGTCTTTATGATGTAAGATCTGGGTGCTGAATGTTTTTTTATGACAACTGCTTTCTGACATGTTTGACCTAGACGAACTCTCCGACAGAATAATCTTTAGGTAGTCTTGCTTTTGCATTGTATTTCACTTTTGCTTTTCATCTGTCGTTTTTTGAGTAATGTCTCTGCATTTTCAGCTACCGATGGTTTCAATAGTTTGGGATCAGTTGGAATGATTCCCTGAGTCTTCTACTCGTCAGCAGTTGTGATGGTGAATACGGCAGTCCGCTTATCGGAGTATTTCTATACTCGAGCATAACGAGATATGGATCTTTCCCACTTTTGTATGCTCTGAATCCTTTTGCTTGCGTAGAAAACATAAACAACCAACAATGACATAATACCATATAATATTAGCACAGAATCTTCTTCATGCAGTGGAAAATTAAGATTTTTTTGCCTATCTTGAATTCTGGTCAAAGCTCTTGCGCCCAATTACTATAGTTCAGAAGAAACTACAAAAGTCTGGACTGCATATACGGGAAGCTGCTAAAGAAATTAGCAAGATAATGCACTGTAGATACCTCAGAATATGCATTTTGTTGGCTTTCAATACCAGAAATAGTGCTCGGCGGTGGGGCTTCGCCCCGCGCTGGGGGAGCGCTGCGAGCTCCCCCAGTTCCCCTTGCTAGCAAGGGCGGGGAGTCTACAATAAACAATAAACGTCTTCCGAAAGGGTCAGAATGTAATAAAGATTAATTATGTACACACAAACACACACACATATATATTTTTTTTCTGCCGGGGGTGGGGGGGGGGCGGGGAGGAATCCCCCCAACCCCCCCCCCCACCCGAAAAAAAATCCTGGCTACGCCCATGATCAATGTAGTTGATGTTATAGGTGTCTTTGCTGCACAGAATTCACGACGTGAAGCGATATCAATTTAGATTTGTCGTATGTGCATTATTTAACTAATAAACAAATGTATTATTCATTAAAAGAGTCTTGATTACTTTTTGTTAAGTTTACTGATATACTGAACCAATTTGATTTGGGGCTTATATATTTTTGCGTACATTATCCCATGTCATATATCCAATGTCAAAATGCAAGGGGCCCCCAAAGAGGTCAATCCCCCCTGGCCCCCAAATCCCTAGTTACGCCCCTGAGACTACCAGGAAATGTTTTACAACATGTCCGTAGAGGAACAAGTAAGCTTGAAAAAAAAAACATCCGAAGTTAAAAATACCAGTCTTCACTAGGATTTGAACCCGGAACCCCCGGTTCGGAAGCCAACCGCTAACCACTTTTTTGTCTATTTATTTCAAACTTTCTCCCGATTTTCTTCTTTTCGTTTTCTAACGTTTTTTTCTTTAATCTCCATTATCTCGCCACCACATTTTTAAATATCGCTTTTTTTAGCGGCCCCCGAAAGGGGAAAAGACGCTATTAGTTTTGTGCGAAATGTCTGTCCGTCTGTCCGTCTGTCCGTCTGACCGTCTGTCTAAGAAAATAAAAAAAAATATAAAACAAGATTACAAAGACAGTTTGTGTGGAAACACAAACTCAAAATCGGCCCCCAAAGTGGTCCACCCAGGCAGGCTTCAATATTTTCAGAAAGAACATCCAAATGAAATTATATCAAAGACAAATGAGAGATAAGAATGGAGAAAGAAGGTTGACAGATCTTGTGTAGTACCCCAACGGTACAGCAGATCAAAGGACAGGTGCAAGTTAATGCAAAGTTAGATGTGAACCTGGCCTAACTAGTTCCCCTTTCAGACCTTGTGGTCTATAGGGCAGATGATGTAAAGTTCATCTGCTTTTGTGGCCTACGGTTAACGCGGGTGTCATGTAGCCAGCACAACGATCAACCGCCTTTACTTTTCCCCAACTAATATCAGGTACCCATTGAAGCTGTGTGGACTCAGAGGCGCCTAAGGATTCCGAAGTTGAAAATCCCAGTCTTCACCAGGATTCGAACCCGGGGCCCCCGGTTCAGAAGCCAAGCGCTTTACCGCTCAGCTACCGCGCCTCTCCTGGCCTAACTGAAATCTTATAATTGATGTAATTGTTTTGAAAAGGCTCAATCTCTTATTCAAATGCTAAAAAAAAAAAAAAAAAAAAAAAAAAATTTGCAATAAAGATAAAGTTTCGTGTTAAATTAGGTCTAACTTATAATGCATACTAATTAGCTTTTTCTCTTTAAAAAACTGCTTGCATAACTGATTTTAAAAATTAGATTTTTCGCTTTCAGAAAAAAAAAGTAGCCGTTGCATCAGAACTTTGAATGGTCTAAAATATTGTGATGTTGGATTTTCAATATCTTTTCTAGTTTACGAGATCTAAACGGGACGGACGGACAGACGGACAGACGGTCAGACGGGCAGACGGACAGACATTTCGCACAAAACTAATAGCGTCTTTTCCCCTTTCGGGGGCCGCTAAAAAAACAAAAATAAAAAAAGAGCAGATAACTGATTAACTTTTAGTGTGAATATCTCCAATAGTCTTTGTAATATGTACTCAGAGATAATTACGATATTTTTATGATGATTATTATTATTATTATGTTAGAAACGAAAGAGTGAGTATTCATTCTCAGGCTCTGCCAGGGTCAAGTTTCGTTAAAGAGAAACAAAATTCATCATAGTCCCTTTAACATTCGGGAGTTTTCTGGTGATGTGGCAGGTCTCAAGCTGTACCGCCCTCTGACAGTCGACGAGGATGTTCCTAGGAATGTTAAGGGCCTTGTATGTATTATTATTATTACTACTATTTAAAGCCGCTGTTTTCCTTCTTTGTTTTTCCAACGCAAGTGAACCCAATGTTTTACATAACGCTATGATACGCCCATGGCTCTGTCCTTGATTGCATCTAAGTGTCAATATTTTAGAAAAGTACCTCAATGATTGCAGCTCTCATCCAATGATTGATGCCCCCAAACGTCACATTGTCACAGCCCCGGCGAAAGTCTCTGGTACTTCATACTCGATGTCAAAGACAAGATTCGATTTCTCAACAAGGCGGATATTACAGGGGGGAACTCCATCTTATGGTGACAGGACACGCCTCCAGCAGACTGAAGTAGTCATCAAGTGCTATGATTGGACTCAATTTGTTCCCCGTGGCTGGACCGCTAGACCATTATAGACCATTTAATGGTTGTGTGGAGAAGTGATTCTCGTGAACAATATAATGTTACTAATTGAAAAGTCTTAGCATCTATCTATCTATCTATCTATCTATCTATCTATCTATCTATCTATCTATCTATCTATCTATCTATCTATCTATCTATCTATCTATCTATCTATCTATCTATCTATCTATCTATCTATCTATCTATCTATCTATCTATCTATCTATCAATCTATCTATCTGTCTATCTATCAATCTATCTATCTATCTATCTATCTATCTATCTATCTATCTATCTATCTATCTATCTATCTATCTATCTATCAATCTGTCTATCTATCTATCTATCTATCTATGTTTCTTGATGAGTCCATTCATTTTACTGTCTCTGTTTGTTGTTTTTGTTTTACAGAATCCTCTAGTTTCCCATTTAGTGTAACTATCCACCCAAGTTTCTTTTAGTTACAATAATTTGGTTGTAGAAATTTGTTACAAGAGACTTTGCTAAATTCTGTAATTCAGAACATCAAAGTCCAGTCCAAGTTCATATCTTGTGTGATACTCATTCATGATGGTACTTGTTCTAAGAGTTTCAGGATGTCACGCCTCAAGCCTCTAGGAAGACAACAAATGAAATCGTTCAGCCCTGAGGCTGAAGACAACATTAAGTTATCGTGTGTCTGGCCGTGCAGAAATATTCCATTTAGAATGTAATGAGACAGAATGAGAGATGAACCGAATCATTGGGATTTCAAAAAGTGAAACAAAGTTTGTTTCGTACTAAAGTTGGGAAGTGATTTTCCTAGTACATTATAGAGAATAAGAAGGTCACGTTTTCAATTTGTCCTTTATATACTCAAGGTAGACACAATGGCATTGGCCTCTGATACAACGTCACATTTCAGTAAGTTACTTGCTGGTCACACAATGAGCTTTTTGTTTATGGAAAAAAAAATCACTGTTATTTTAAAAACTCGATCTTATCAGTTTTAGATGTTCCTTCAGAAATAAAGATAATTGCACCCTAGTCTAAACCTTATGCGGGCCGGGAGGAGATGACGACAGGTAGGGTTCAAACTCGGCACCCTACTGACGAAACTCTTACACAATGAGCACAGGAGTAGAGATTAGATCTAATGTGTGTGTGCTGACCTATTCAAAAGTTATAAAATGAATATTAAAAAAAAGCTTAAGGGAAAGAACATAAAAAATCACCGCCGTATATCTCAATACTGCAGGAAAAATCTCCCTTTTTCTATATAAACAATTCATTAACTACCACTAATTGATTTACTAATTGATTAATTTTTTATTGATTTTACTTTGTCATCGACTACGAATAATTTTGCAAAATTTCAACTTGATTCGAGAATAGGAAGTGGAAGAAAAAAAGTGTACAAAAAAGGAATAAAAAGAAATAACTCAACATATACAGCTAACAGCCACATATCTCAATAAGTGCATTTATTTCCCACTTTCGATACCAAAAAAAAATTAATTACCAATAAATAATGAAATAATTTGTATTTTTTTTATTGATTCGTGATATATTAGGTACAAAACATAATTGTGTAAAGTTTGATCCGAGAATGGCTGTGGGTGAAATAACGTGTACGAAAATTGGTCCAGACAGACAGACAGACAGACAGACAAAGTGAGTTGATATAATGGCCATAGGCTCTAGATTCTAATGTGTGTATGTGGACGTATTGAAAATAGTGATTTCTTGTGCGAGAAGTTGGACACTAAAACCAATTATTTATCCAATTACATTTTTTTATAGCAGTCTAATTTTAATGCATTTTTTATTCTCAGACAACTTTAAAGAATTTTGACACCAACAATTCTTTTTGTCATCTTTCCTATTGTTCAGAGAGATTTCATCAAAGGTTTATGCCTTTGATATAGTGATAGCCCAGTGTTTCACAAACTGTGTTCCGCGGAACCCTAGTTTTCCGCGAGGGCCTGAATAGTTTTTCCGCAAACTACTGGAATAATTAGCTAGTAGGCCACCACGTAAATTAATCTCTCTAAAAATAATCAAAGTGTTCCGCTAAATATTCAGAATGTGCGAAGTGTTCCGCTAAATATTCAGAATGTGCGAAGTGTTCCGTTAGAGAAAAAGTGTGAGAACCACTGTGATAGCCAATAGTGTCCATTACCTTATGTTGATTTGCTGTTGCTGTAAGGATTTATTGCACACATTCAGCGCGTATACTTGTTTGATTGGGCCACAAAATCAATGTGTCTTTTTGATGCACTAATTAGATAGCTGCACTGGAACTGGGTCATAAATTAAGTTGTCCGAGAATAGGTTTCCCGTGTGCCAAGCTGTTCTAACATTCTTCAAACATTGAGCCAATCATAAGAGGAAAATTAGTTTTCATTAAATTATGGGTAGACGCCAAAAACATTATTGCGTCAAGTTAACAGTAACCCAAATAAATCAGCGTGATTCTATTTGAAGGCCAAAAGATGAAATATAGAGTCTAGGAATCTCGATCTAGAACCAACATGTTTATTGGTTGAAGCAGACAATGGGAGAACACAAGTGTCTTTTTAAAAATCTTAATAACTGACTGCTGCTTATGGTGTGGATACAATCATATCTACAGACAACGTATTTGTGTATCCACAGAAAATGTATCCACAGAAAATGTATCCACAGACGATACATCCACAGACAATGTATCTGCACACAATGTATCCACACACAATATATTCACAGACAATATATCCAGAATAGTTGTGACTTTTTCAATAAGAAATAATCGTAGACTCGATATGAATGAGCAAGATGTAGGGTCAAATAAGAATCTTAGAATCTACCAGTGATGTCAACAATCCAGAAAAAACAAACTTAGCATGGTACTAGATCTATATAAGAAACGTAAAGCTTGCTATATAGGTCAGTGTTCACTGTCATGTATCGTACGTTGTTAGTCATTTCTGCTTCTTCCTGGATGGAGTATTATGGATCCAATGTAGATCTGCAATGTGTCTGATTTCAACCATAATAGTTTATGTCAGTCAGATTACTGTACAAGTGATTTATAATGGAAATTACTTATTTAATTTCAAAGCATTAAACTCAAAAAAAAAATAAAAAAATTCATTGCTGTGTTTCTTCCCTGTATCCAAACAGTGAGTTGAAATCTAATTATAGGCCCCTCCGAATCCGCGTATGTTTAGACAATACACAGCTCTCGAACACAATACTTGAGTCTAGATCAGGGGTCGGCAACCTTTTGAGTCGGAAGAGCCAAAAATTACAATTGACAAAATCTCAACGTTTTTAAAGAGCCAAAGATTTTGTTTCTTCCAAACAGTAAATAGTACTCGCATAAATACAGTTTTTTGATTTAAAATTTTCAGTTATTAGTAAGCTTCTTACTTTACTTTTACTATTTTCATGCAAGAGAACCCTTGCTCTTACGAATATGCTGATCCGACGATGGCCAGCCTTCCAAATGCCAACTTTTTCACCTGAATGTAGCAATCTGGAAGACTATTCCATGCGTCAAACACTGGCGGATCCAGGGGGGGGGGGGGGGCGGTAGGAGCGATCAATTTTAGTATAGAATTCACACAATTTGTATACGAATTTATTACTTATGTTAATAATATATACTAATTATTTATATTTCAACCTATATTTAGATTCTTCGCCCCCCCCCCCTTCTAGTATTTTGGCCGATTTGTTAGGGTCGGGAGGGGCGATGGCATCAATCCGCCCCCCCCCCCCACCATAAACTTTCGAGTGGGGGGGGGCGGTCCTATTTATTTGTAGAAATCACAACTTGCTAACAGAATCAATTAAATATCTATATGATTAAAACTTGTTATTGGTATTTTAACCGGTCTTTATATTATGTCGTTCACCTGTTGGCCGATTGGAAGGGGAGGAGCGAATAGCTCTACTGCCCTTCTCATCTAAACCCTTTGAGTGGGGGGGGGGGCGGTCCTACTTTTATGGAGAAAAAGTAGTATGTTAACAAAATTAGTCGAATATCTATATAATATAAACAGGTGGAAGTGCGATACATGCAGTCACCTACCCCACATCGGACAAAAAAATACTTTTTCTTTTTATATTATAGTAAGAAATTACAAAATTTAAAAAATCTGTCCCTAATATAATTTATATATGCTATAAAGTAAATTCTTATATCGAGTCGCCCCACCCCTATTCTTTAATGCAAAATGCAATCATTAGCAGAAATTATAAAAAGGAGCGAGGATTAATCGTTTTCATTTTACCGCCCTTCCCCTTTCCAGACAGAGTTTGTGTAATTTCACATGAATTTATCATAACTATTTTAAAAAAGACTTTTCTTTGGAAAAGTTATAATTCAAACGTAATTTTTCAATATAACAGTCACGCTTGAGATGAGTTCAAAAGCCAGATAATCTTTTCCTAGTCGACTTTTTCCAACCTTTACTCTATCTCATATTTTTTCTAGTTAAATAAATTTAGGACTATAACTCACAATTTAAGCTTGAATTTTATTAAATATTATTAATTAATCGAATTTTTTTTTTCGGCAGCGATCCTCAAAGCCTTAATCTAAATATGTGGGGTATCTTATCTTTTGAAAGAACAAATCGGTTGTATTTGCAATGTATTAAGGGACTATAAATTCATATTAGAATATTTTTTCACATTATTCAAAAGGTCCTTAATAATAGAATGAATAATGAGCTGTAGGTCAGGAGAATGCGTTACTGCAGTGAAGAATGCAAGAAAACGCTTTTAGCGTCGAGGCTTCGCCCCGAACCTCACTGATAAATAATGAGCTGTAGATGTCAGGAGAATGCGTTTCTGCAGTGAAGAATGCAAGAAAACGCTTTTGGCGTGGGGGCTTCGCCCCGAACCCCACTAATAAGTAATGAGCTGTAGATGTAAGGAGAATGCGTTTCAGCCGTGAAAAATGCAAGAAAACGCTTTTGGGTGTCGGGGCTTCGCCCCGAGCCCCACTGAGGAAGCTTACAGCGCTCTCCCAGACCCCCAAGCTTGCAAGAGAAAGGCCTCAACATGACTGTTTTTTTTCGCCGAAGATTGAGAAACAGTCTTATTTTTTTCTCTCTATCTATCTATATATCTATATATATATGCTGTACGCACGATTATGCATAGGTTTAGGGTTTACTGAGCGTTAGGGTTAGGGTTTGGAAAAAAATCGCCCCCCCCCCCCACTCCAAAGTTCTGGATCCGCCAGTGGCGTCAAATATAAGTGCCTAATCTCGCGGCATTTATTTTAAGCTGTCCACTTTTGTTGCGTTACATACATTTCAAGAGCTCCAACTCTTATAACCTGATTTTCAACTCTGTACATTTTCCACTACATAAAGCTTTACTTTTTAAATCAATAAAAAGTATGTCAAGAGATCCAGTATCAATGCCGAATGGCTCAATGTGTATTTCGGTACTATTAGTATTGAGAATATTTTTTTTAAAGCTACAATCGTTTTTTTTTTTTTTTGTTTTTGAATTGGTCAAATCTGTCAATAAATTCATGTTTGATTTTTCTTTATAACTGTGCTAAAGTAAATCCTGTCAACAGTTGCACTGGTTTTATCGCAATATTGATTTACAAATTGAAAATGAAGTAATTGACAGCTCTGAATGTCTTCTGCAAAAAGAATATTTTTTCTTCTTCTACTAAAACATAGACTGGGTTTCCCTTTCCTTGCAGTTTTAGCTTTAGCTCATTTAATTTCACTGTTATATACACTATAAAATAATATGCTTGCAACCTTTAATGCCTTTATCATTTAGGAATGTATTTAATTCATTCAAGCTGTGACAAGTCAAAAGCTTGCTGTCAGAGTCACTCAAATTTATCACAGCATTAATCATTATTTACTATCATGTCTCTATTTTATTTTAATTATTTCCCCGTCCTATCCCCAATTTTTTCACCCGCCCCACCGTTTCCTCTCCAGGCTAGACTGAGTCCACCACCTTAGCGGCTTGTCCACTTATCTCCCCTTGGCCGAGGTAAAGATAAACACATGGTCTCTTTGATCTTATTTGCCGGATGTCTGGCGGTCGCAGTTGACACCACCTTGGGTGGAATGCAAGTCAATCTTTCTTGCCCCCCCTCCCACATCTCTCTTTGATCTAAGAGATTACTCGAGTCAACACGCCTCGTGACACTCCAATGTGCGACTCTTGTCGATGTGTAAGATAATTCTTAGCCTAGGACATTTCCTGTTTCCGCCCGTCTCACCCAGGCCTTTATAAAGTAGATTAAATCAAGCCAGACCCTCTCATTTCTCATTCTATCTGAGCAATCGAGTCTGGACTAACTTATTTATTCTTACTCCTAGAGGAATACCTAGAGGTGCCTCCCTCAGGTGTCTGCCTATGTGCTTAGTGCTATTAAGCACTGCACTTGCCTACTGAGATCTACCCAACTATTTGTTTGGATCACCTGCCTATTTACCTGCCTATTCATTTGGCATTATCTGCCTATTTATCGGACCACTTGCTATTGAGTGTCATCTACAGCCTACGTGGATCTGCTCAACTCTACTACGACGTCCCTATAGACCCAGAGTCTGTGCGAGACGTCATAGCTACGCCAAACCCTCTGCAACTCACTGGACTTATCCTGTCAACTACGCTGCCCACGGCAGATCAGCTCTGCCCGCAGTACATTTGTGCCCACGGTAGTCGGCCACCCGCCCTACTGTGCCCACTACAGATATCAGAGCTTTGGATTGAGACTCCACTAGAACTGTATCTCCGGCGTCCCTCTACCCTCTAGAGCGCCATCTCCAGCTGCAGAACCTCAAGCCAGGATCACAGCCAGCTGCGACATCAACAGGACAACCAGCTAAGTTCAGAAGACAAAGTGACATACTCTCTTATTAAGTGCAAGAGTGATGATCAAAATTAGTATCAATTAGAGATAGATGCAAACCCTCCCCCTTTTTATTCTTTTATGTAAATATTTATGTAAATAAATATTCTTCATTTTTAGCTTTGTATCTTTCTTTCATTGCTTGTCTCGTTGCGTGCCTGCTCCCGATTTATATGCTGACGGGTTGGTGTGTGATAGTTTCAAAAATAATCATCCCCTAGACATTAAACGCGCTAAACACACGACACTTTCCCCAACCTGTCACACAAGCACAAAGGAAAACGTTTCAACACCTTACCTTTAGAAAGCCATCACACTATATTGTAAAGAAGGAGTTCGGAATACCAAGTCTCTGTTTCGTTAACAATTCTTTAAACTGACAATGCTAGACTACTTTTGACAAGATACTTCTAACAACCTTGATCATCAAATCCCTGACCTCAATTATTTCGGCCGAAAATGTTTGGACACAAAGCGCTTCTTGGTGTATTATACATAGAAATGTAATAATTTTAGTGGTTTATTTAGCGCCAAAGAATCTGTCATAATTCTGGCTCCATCAGTTGCTATTGAAACGCTTTTAACGATTTTTATTTATATTGATTATATTTTCTTTAAGCTATATTTGCACGCCATTAGTTGTATCTCTTCGTCTAGTTGTCACGACATTAGTAGCAATCCTAGAAGTTCTTTTGGACCTTGTGAAGACCAATATCTGTCAACAGGGCCAACTATGCCGTGTCTTTTATGTCGCAAGAATCATCTATAGCAAGTGATATGGCAGAAGAAAGTTAAATATCTTCCACCTGCAAATATGGTACATTTCAAGACATGGGGGAGGGGTGCGCTGAAAAGCGAGTACAAGTGGTTGAAAGACAGAATCAAATCAGAACGATTTTTTTTTAAATTAATAATATTTGCGCATGGAACTGAAGAGCCGCAGCTTAACATCCAAAGAGCCGCAGGTGGCTCGCGAGCCGCAGCTTGCCGACCCCTGCCTAGATTCTAGATATAGGTTGGTCTTCTCTTAAAAATACAGGCATAGAAATATTAAAATCTTTAATTCGAAGATTTGAGTAAAATACATCCAAAAGGCATTATTGAAATACTACAAACCTTTTTTTTTTGGCGACTTAAATTTGTTTATTTCAAGCTGAAAACCTCATCTTTATCTATAAATTTGAAATCAAATTTGTTATATATAAAACTCATCCATTATCAAGTAGACAAATTTAATTTAGATAAATGGAGTTTTATAAGGAAGTCTTATAACGAATTTTTGTAAATATTTAATTTTTAATACTTTGATCTATATGTAACAAAATCGGTTATGATTTATTCATCAGTAAACTAAATGATATCTTTTAAAATGTATTGATAATGAGATTCAATGACAAAAAGAAAAGAGAATTTTCCAGATCAAAGTGATGTCTATCTTAAACGCTCTAAACGCTGGAGAGCACTAAGACACGCACTGACTTATTACAGTAGAAATGTACAGTTTTTTCTCCTAGTTCTATAGTGGTAATGAAACACGTGCAGGCATACTAGACATACACACACTCAAACACAATCATGTTCCCGTAAAGTATTAATCATTTTAATAGAGATGCGGTGGCTGATTGGATAAGAGCTTGGCTTTCGAGCCCGGGGTCCTGGGTTCGAAACTCGGTGAAGACTGGGATTTTAGATTACGGGAATTTTAGGGCGTCCTTGAGTCCACCCAACTCTAATGGGTACCTGATTAGTTGGGGAAATTAAAGGCGGTCGGTCGTTGTGCTGGCCACATGACACCCTGCTCGTTAACCATAGGCCAAAGAAGCAGATGACCTTAAAATGATCTGCCTTATGGATAACAAGGTTTGAAAGGGAAAGTTTACTTTGACTTTACTATCATTTTAATAAAAAAAAACTTTTTGCAGATGTGAACACTCTCCCGCCTAGACTTGCTGATATGTGATGAGAGAAATCGTTTGCGATACGTTTTAAGCATTAATTATTATTATTAATTCGTCTTATCAGCGTGCGAAATTCTTCTTGGGGTAAAAAACAACAATAAAATCTGGCTGAACGCGTGGCTGATCTCGAAAACGGCTCAAACGATTTTCTTAGAAATGTGACAGTTTGTGTAAATCTTTTGGAATTGACAACAAACTAGAATCTTCTTCAAATTAAATTTTGTCTGGAAGTCTATACAATCTAGATCTTAAGCGCACATACGTCCGCGGGTATTCCCGAAGGTATCCACTAAAGAGTTAAATAAATTAATAGACGTTCTGGAACATTCTGCACACCTTCTTCTTAGTCTGACTCTATAGGCTTATCACCAAACTAGAATCTTCTGTAACATTTCTTTAGATCTAGTATTCTAGTCTAGGCTACTGTCTTTTCATGTTGCCATGTCTGGATCAGTATCACCAAACTAGAATTGTATATACTCGGAGTAGATTTATATTATTTTATACCTGCGCTTAACCAGGATTTGTTTTTTTGTTTGAGAGATGTGAGGGAAGGGCATTAGGGTAGTGAACAAATTATTTTGTTTGAAATTCTATACCGGTTTCATTAAAGAGCAAAGTAATAGTTCTTAGCTTTGATGTTACTTGTTGCTTTTTTTTGGAAGATATTTCCTGGAAGCCTCTGACGACGATGCAAGCGAGAACTCAATCGGCAGACCTCACTACCAATAGAGACCTCATTTTACCGGCGAAATGTGCTTAGGGCGATAAAAGTTGAGAAAGATTTGTTTGTTAGAAGAAGGGACCTTGCCTTTAGGTTGCGCCAGTTGAAGTGCTATGTTGTTGTTTAAATCCGATTTAAAAAACAATATGCTCAACTGTAAATACGAGCTGGCTTGTCTTTCAGACGTTATTTACACGAAAATTGTGAAACTTTGTTTCACCCAACACTACTAGTTCACTTGTAACGAACTGAAAACTTTACATTTTCTTCTTGCCTTTTATAAGATAAAAAAAAAAGAGAATGACGAATATTCGGAATAGCATTCATCTTTTTTGTTTTGCCTTTGAAATATCTTGAGAGAGATTGCTAGTTATTTCGTGGAAACTAAACTATCCTTAAACATTTCTCTTTAGAGGGTTTGTTCGAGTGCGGGATGTCTGTAACCAAATACCTCTACCGTGACTGTTAAGATTCGTAACCTATAATTATGATTTACAGATGTCAAAGTCATTTCGGTAGCTATTCATTTCTTTAAGGGCTCGTTGCTGGTTCAGGATATTGGTCCCTAAATTGTGTTACGTTAGATTAACCCTGATATATTGCTGGTATATTATTCATGTAATTCATAAGATTATTAGGACCATGTTTGGGAACCCTCAAGAACACATAAAGAAACAAGAATAGACCCATAACAGAGCCGTCCCGTCTATAACAAATGAGTACCCTTTTTTGACTAGATTAATACAAAAGCTAAACTTAGAGACACTTCAGGACAGAAAAATGAAAAATACCAAACCATAATTTACAAATACAAAAAACAAAACACACAAACCAATAAAACACTCAGAAACACACACAGGATACAAACATTGTATTCCATAAGATAGGACACATTTATACAAGTGCTCCTTCCCTAGTGCTATTAGAGAACGGAACGGTTTTTCTAAAAAAGCCAGGAAAACCAATCAATTAAAGTTTAAGTCTCAAATTAACATGCATAACTAGACTGACACATGAATACGCGTAGGACATTATTATCTTCTAAGAAGAAACGTCTGTAATTTATAAGATACGATAAGAAATAGTTGCTTCTATTCTGTTCTTGAGATAAAACCATGCAAAACAAGGACATGTCCTTCCCGTCTTGTTTAAAATAAAATACATTAGGGATCTATAGGAACATCGTAAACTTACTGTTATTACTGTTATATATCAAAATCAAAGTTTGACAATGTTGCAACCGTTTCGGGCATGATGAAGTTTGGTCTTCAATAACGATTTAAATTTGTATGCTCTAATTCTAAGCGTGACAAACAGACAGTCGAACCGACGAACCCACAAACAAATGGCCGCTAAAAAACAAGGCTACATTGACGCTGGAGATCTTCAACAATATTTTCCTACGTTTTGCCGCTAGCGTAAAAAAAAAAAAAGAAGTGCTCTCCCCCTGTCTCCTGTCCAGTTCCCTGTGTACATTGCAGACATTTGGAACCTCATTTTCTTGTGTCGCTAAATTAAGTTTGTAACTGTCAGAGCCTTAAGCGAATCTCAACCTCCACTTGGAACTTGCATTACCTCACCATCTTCAATCGTCTCACAATCTTCAATCGTTTCACAAGCTTCAATTGTCTCACAAGCTTCAATCGTTAAAAAGAACAAAACTTGTTCATCATTTTCAAGCAGAATGTAAGTTTGTATATTTCTCATTGCTCAACCCTTCTCAGAATTTAACCCTCTACCAGCGGCGTAGCTAGGAATTTGCCATCATTTGGGGGCCCGGGGTGCTTGACCTCTTTGCGTTAAATTTAATATTTAATGTAAAAAACAACACATTTAGGGCCTCCCTCAAGTGGGGACCCGGGGGAATTTTCTAATTCTCCCCCTTCCTCCCCCACCCTAGCAACGCCTCTGCCTTCCACTCACCAATGCTCCTCTCTCTACACACGCACACACACACGCACACACACACACACACACTTAGTCTAACACCCTAATACTTAGTTGTGTGCATGTCTTGAACTGCGTGAACGTCCTCTATATTATTGAGTGGTGTGTTCGAATATTACTTCCTATTACAATGTTAACTGTGTGTGTGTGTGTGCGATTGTGTGATGAATGTTATCAAATACCTAATAATGTGATATAACAGTGACGACCTTGACGATGTGCAAAGATCCAGGAAATGTAAATACGCCAAATTAAAAGTAAAAACCCAAGATGATGGTTTGGGCAGAGTGTCTATCCTACCTACTCAGTCAAAACAATGTGAAGATCTCCAAGTTCATATGCGTCTATGACTGTAAGAAATAAGCAAAGTCAGTCCACATTAATAATCAGTCAACAATATTAGTAATGGCTATCGTAGAGGTCTGTCATAGACATCCGTTTTAGATGGCTAACTTAGGGCCTCTGTTATAGGCAACTGTCATTGGGGTCTGACATTTGGGGTTCTGTCATAGGTATATCTAAGGGGCCTGTCATTGACAACTGTTTTTTTTTTCTATCAGACAAATACTGTATGGTCTCACTGTTCCTACCTAGATCTACTGGCCCCTTTCTATGAATGAAGTTCACACAAGAAAGATCCAATGTCTGCAGCCCATCAGAAAAAACATTTTGTACGTGTCAACACTGCTAAAAACTCTGCATCACAGTCACATCAATGATCACAGTGGCTCCTAAACAACGGATCGCGGCACATATCTGGCCTCCCGCACGCAGTTCAATCCGGCCCATCGGAATGTCTGACCACGGTGCAAAATGAAGCCATAGAGGCTCAGTTCAGTTTAGCTCTATGATAATTTTGTGGTTTTGCGGTCCGTGACACGCGCATGGCAAGCTGATATGGCCCACACTCTGAACAAGATTGTGTACCATTGCTCTATCACTAATGGATAGGCCATTCTTTTCCATCAGACAAATGCATCGTCTCGTGCACGTCTGTGTTGCATCTTCTTATCTCAAACACGCACGCTTTGCATTTTGAGGTTCTCATATAACACCGCACTCATCCTTAATCTTCTGAATCGAAGACATTACCATCATTATTATTATAACAAACGAATCCAGACTTTGTCAAGCTAAATGAAAGCCTTTGAAAGTTATAGTGACATGTTAACGTTATAGATCACCGATTTACTTCTATAATGGCGAAAAAAGGTCTATAGTGTCCTATTTAACATTTTATTTAACTTAAACAGTGTTATGGAGCGTATGTGCGTATTTATGATGTAATCTTGAGAAAAGGGGAGCGGTTGGATTTAGTTGTGTAGGCTGAAGAGTTTCTGAAGAAAGTACGAGGTGGTCTGTCGTAATTCATGTCAATCAAAAAGAATGGTATGAAAGTTGAAGAAGGGGAGACAAGCAAGAGGCGCGAGACTGAACTGACGTGCCAGTTCTATTGTGTTGCTAGATGTATCGACTTTCAAGTTATAGCTCTGTATAAATACAAGTTATGTTTAGGTTGTCTTTCAAGGAAATATGTTCAAGTTTATTTCATGGTGACTTCATTGCGAATTTAATACGTCTACATCGGTTAAATGTACCAGCTGTTTCAAGCTATAGGCCAACGACCGGGATATATATATATATAATTATCAATATTTAATTCTAAGTAAAAACTATTACAATTATAACCTTGGCTTATATGACAACAGCACCCCTTTATTGTTTTTGTTGTTGTGTTTTGCTTTTAAGTTATGATTGAAGTTAGTCCTGCTAAGTTATGATTGAAGTTAGGCCTGCTAAGTTATGATTGAAGTTAGGCCTGCTAAGTTACGATTGAAGTTAGGCCTGCTAAGTTATGATTGAATGTAGGTCTGCTAAGTTATGATTGAAGTTAGGCATGCTAAGTTATGATTGAAGTTAGGCCTGCTAAGTTATGATTGAAGTTACGCCTGCTAAGTTATGATTGAAGTTAGGCCTGCTAAGTTATGATTGAAGTTAGGCCTGCTAAGTTATGATTGAAGTTAGGCTTGCTAAGTTATGATTGAAGTTAGGCCTGCTAAGTTATGATTGAAGTTAGGCCTGCTAAGTTACAATTGAAGTTAGGCCTGCTAAGTTATGATTGAAGTTAGGCCTGCTAAGTTATGATTGAAGTTAGGCCTTCTAAGTTATGATTAAAGTTAGGCCTGCTAAGTTATGATTGAAGTTAGGCCTGCTAAGTTATGATTGAAAATAGGCCTGCTAAGTTATGATTGAAGTTAGTCCTGCTAAGTTATGATTGAAGTTAGGCCTGCTAAGTTATGATTGAAGTTAGGCCTGCTAAGTTACGATTGAAGTTAGGCCTGCTAAGTTATGATTGAATGTAGGTCTGCTAAGTTATGATTGAAGTTAGGCATGCTAAGTTATGATTGAAGTTAGGCCTGCTAAGTTATGATTGAAGTTACGCCTGCTAAGTTATGATTGAAGTTAGGCCTGCTAAGTTATGATTGAAGTTAGGCCTGCTAAGTTATGATTGAAGTTAGGCTTGCTAAGTTATGATTGAAGTTAGGCCTGCTAAGTTATGATTGAAGTTAGGCCTGCTAAGTTACAATTGAAGTTAGGCCTGCTAAGTTATGATTGAAGTTAGGCCTGCTAAGTTATGATTGAAGTTAGGCCTTCTAAGTTATGATTAAAGTTAGGCCTGCTAAGTTATGATTGAAGTTAGGCCTGCTAAGTTATGATTGAAAATAGGCCTGCTAAGTTATGATTGAAGTTAGGCCTGCTAAGTTATGATTGAAGTTAGGCCTTCTAAGTTATGATTGAAGTTAGGCCTGCTAAGTTATGATTGAAGTTAGGCCTTCTAAGTTATGATTGAAGTTAGGCCTGCTAAGTTATGATTGAAGTTAGGCCTGCTAAGTTATGATTGAAGTTAGGCCTGCTAAGTTACAATTGAAGTTAGGCCTGCTAAGTTACGATTGAAGTTAGGCCTGCTAAGTTACGATTGAAGTTAAGCCTTCTAAGTTATGATTGAAGTTAGGCCTGCTAAGTTATGATTGAAGTTAGGCCTGCTAAGTTATGATTGAAGTTAGGCCTTCTAAGTTATGATTGAAGTTAGGCCTGCTAAGTTATGATTGAAGTTAGGCCTGCTAAGTTATGATTGAAGTTAGGCCTGCTAAGTTATGATTGAAGTTAGGCCTGCTAAGTTATGATTGAAGTTAGGCCTGCTAAGTTATGATTGAAGTTAGGCCTGCTAAGTTATGATTGAAGTTAGGCCTGCTAAGTTATGATTGAAGTTAGGCCTGCTAAGTTATGATTGAAGTTAGGCCTGCTAAGTTATGATTGAAGTTAGGCCTTCTAAGTTATGATTGAAGTTAGGCCTGCTAAGTTATGATTGAAGTTAGGCCTGCTAAGTTATGATTGAAGTTAGGCCTGCTAAGTTATGATTGAAGTTAGGCCTGCTAAGTTATGATTGAAGTTAGGCCTGCTAAGTTATGATTGAAGTTAGGCCTGCTAAGTTATGATTGAAGTTAGGCCTGCTAAGTTATGATTGAAGTTAGGCCTGCTAAGTTATGATTGAAGTTAGGCCTGCTAAGTTATGATTGAAGTTAGGCCTGCTAAGTTATGATTGAAGTTAGGCCTGCTAAGTTATGATTGAAGTTAGGCCTGCCTAAATTTGCTTTCTTACCACATTCTCTACAGATTTACTGCACAAAAAATATAACACCCGCACATTGTGCACAGAATAAATAATTGAAGCTAAGTCAATAGAATCGATCCGTCAAAGATCTCTATAACATCTTATTATTCGGTCTGCATCTAGTGTATAAATCTCCATACAGAAAACAACAACAGATTAGGTATAAATCTGGACTTCTAATCTCGGACACACAGAGAAAGAGTGACATACTTCTAGTTAGCATGCTAATCTCTAGCAAGTCGCCACGGAAGTTGTAACTGGTCAATTAGGCTGTATATTTATGCTGCAGACGAAGGCAGAATCATCAATAGTTCCAACACAAATATATTCGTCCAGCATATCCAAAATTTTTTTTTTCTACATTTTTTTTTCACAATGGGCCGTTTGTTTGATTTCAAGCAGTAACAAGCAAAATAAAAACAATACTTAAAAAACAACAACAAAAAACAAGGTTACAAAAGACAGTTTGTGTGGAAACACAAACTCAAAATCGGCCCCCGAAGTGATCCACCCAGGCAGGCTTCAATATTTTCAGAAAGAACATCCGAATGAAATTATATCAAAGACAAATAAGAGATAAGAATGGTGAAAGAAAGTTAACAGATCTTGTGTAGTGCCCCAACGGTCCAGCAAATCAAAGGATAGGTGAAAGTGAATGTAAAGTTAGATGTGAACCTGGCCTAACTAGTTCCCCTTTCAGACCTTGTGGTCTATAGGGCAGATGATGTAAAGTTCATCTGTTTTTGTAGCCTACGGTTAACGAGGGTGTCATGTAGCCAGCACAACGTCTAATCGCCGTTACTTTTTCCCAACTAATGTCAGGTACCCATTTGAGCTGAGTGGACTCAGAGGCGCCCAAAGATTCCAAAGTGGAAAATCCCAGTCTTCACCAGGATTCGAGCCCGGGACCCACGGTTCGGAAGCCAAGCGCTCTACCGCTCAGCTACCGCGTTTCCCATGGCTTATAATGGATCTAATTGTTTTGAAAAAGCTCAATCTCTTATTCGAATCCAAAAAAAAAAAAAAAAAAAAAAAAAAAAAAAAAATTCCGCAAAAAAAAAAAAAAAAAAAAAAGTTCAGAAAAATGAAGTTTACAAGATTACTATTCGTTTTGAATTAGGTCTAACTAATTAGCTTTTTCTCTTTAAAAAAAACTGCTTGCATAACTGATTTTAAAAATTACATTTTTCGCTTTCAGAAAAAAAAAGTAGCCGTTGCATCAGAACTTTGAATGGTCTAAAATATTGTGATGTCGGATTTTCAATATCTTTTCTAGTTTACGAGATCTAAACGGGACGGACGGACAGACGGACAGACATTTCGCACAAAACTAATAGCGTCTTTTCCCCTTTCGGGGGCCGCTAAAAAAGTTATTTTGAGGGAAGGTAGTGCACCGTTCAATTGCAATATTGCATGTTTTATCTGCCTTTGTTCTATATAAAACAAAAATTTAATAATTCCTACTAAATGATTAACTAATCGATTAATTTCTTTCTTTATTCATGTGTTCTCGTCGACATTGAGTAATTACATAAAGTTTCAACTTAATCCGAAAATGTGAAGTGGGAGACAAGAGGTGTAAAAGAATCCTCCCAGACAGACAGACGGACGGATGTAGCAAGAGTCTAGTTGGTATGCCAAAGGGACACAAGCTGTGGCACTATCACAACGTGCCTGAAAATTCCAAAAGCACATCTGCACTTTACACTTTGTGTTCTATAGCTCCCTATGATATCACCTCATCCTTGTGATTCACACTTTGTGTTCTATAGCTCCCTATGATATCACCTTATCCTTGTGAGTCACACTTTGTGTTCTATAGCTCCCTATGATATCACCTTATCCTTGTGATTCACACTTTGTGTTCTATAGCTCCCTATGATATCACCTTATCCTTGTGACCAGAAGCTCCGTGTGCTTTCAAGCTTTATTTGTGTATCCTTGTCCATGTAAAATTGTATCCATGTGATCCATTGACATATACATAAAGCACTAAACAATAAAACACAAATACAAAAACAAAACCTTATCAAATACAGAAACAGATATAAAGACAGAGGCTCATTTCTACTTCCAAATGCTAAGACAAATTCATACAAGTGTTCCTTTTTTCCCCTAGTGCCATTTGAGAATGGAATGAGTTGCCTGAATCAGACAGGAAAACCAACAACTTAGCAGAGCTTAAGTCACTGATTAACATGCATGACTAGATTGAGGCATGAAATGCGTAGGACGTAATTATTTTCTCTTTTGCAGTAACGTCTGTAATTTATAAGATGAGATAACCACGTGACCCAGAGCTTTGTCCATGTTTCTCAAAGCTGTTATCCAATGGGCGGAAAAATTTTTAAATACATATTTTCTTTTCCACTGTCATAAGTTCGGTAGAATCTTAATAAACAAAACAAAACAAAAAAAAAAATACATCGTTAATCTTCTAAAATAATTTTCAAAAATTAATTTGTCCAAATTTTCGGTCATGTGTCTTAATGATCATGGCTAACACAATTCATTTCTTTCATGCTTTGTATTAAAAAAACAACAACAACTCAATTATGACAACTCTAACTAATTTATAACAACGCCATTGAAAAATCACAATGTAAAATGTTATGATTTCGTTTTATGACATATCCTGTTCAAAAGTCATGAGTAAGTTTTTCAGCTTGTCGTCTGACCAGATAGGATATTAATCAGAAACATATTTGAGAAATGCTTCTTTTTACATTGTATAAGTGTGTACACTGATGTCATTTCCTGTACAGACCCAGTGATTGATTCCAAGGAAAACCTCTAACGATGTTGAAGCACTATTCTAAGCATTGACGTGAGGGTATTTATTGCATATATCACGGACTACTACCCAATAGCCAACACACACACACACTCAGCACACACCCACACAGTGGAAAGTACACAGCACTCTGTACACCAGGTTGATGGGGGGCTGCCCACATCGCCCTAGCGAAGGTCACCATGTGCGTGTTTAACGAGATGTGGCGTTGAGAGGGGCGAAAGAGAATTCTGACGTGCCCGATGCCCCTAGACGACCCAGGTCAGCTCGTGGGGATGCCTAATAATTCGCTTGCCAGAAAAGAAAAATCAAAGCCAAAACAAAACCGAGGAGGGAAAATGAAATAACGTCATTAGCGGGCAAAAGGTAGAATTTTGAGAATTATATTATTGGCTTTTGAAATATTAATCCAGTCAGTAAAATCAATGGAATCTCTCTTTTTGCCGATGTGAACATTATCTTTAAGACTAGCACAAGCTATTTAGATATAGGGTTGGGAAATAAATGTATTACTTGGCTGCATTGTTGTACGTGTATTGTGAGTGAGTTAGTTAGCATAATTCATAGCGCTAGATCTGTAAACGTTAAGATATTATTTTAAGTTAGGCCTATGATATTCAGCACTGAATTGACCTCTAGGCAAAATAATCTATAACTTAGGGCCCTCACATGCTTGGGTTTCCTGGGATAATTTAAATAATTTGATGTAAGACCGAAGAAAAGAAATGTCCCTACGTTGATTACACTAGGCCCCATATCTCTAACAGCTTAGGGCCTTAGCAAGCCTAAATCCAGTCCTGACAATAATACAGTGAGTTTAAAACTACGACCCGCAAACCATGTCCTGACCATGATGCAGTCAGTGCCGTATTTAGACTTGAAAAGACCCTAAGCTGTTAGAGATATGGGACCATTTATAAGTCCCGGTATATGTCAGTGCTATATATTTCTTAGGGGAGCCTATGCTATAGCTTGTGTTACCTAGAGGTAAACCTGGGGTACTGAAAGCTTGCCATCCTTTGGAAACTTCTCAGAATATTAAGAAAGTGCACAGAGGTTTGGCTCCATTGGACTCGACGACGTTTTCAAGTTCTATCAGCCCGTAATACACATCTCAGAAAATGTATATATATATATATGAGTGGTTAAGCGCATGGCTTCCAAACCTGGAATAGTGAATTTCGGGATTTTTAGGGCGCCCTTGAGTCCACCCAACTCTAATGGGTACCTGCATTTAGTTGAAAAAGGTAATGGTGGTTGGTCGTTGTGCTGGCCACATGACACCCTGCTCGTTAACCGTTGGCCATAGAAACAGATGACCTTAACATCATCTGCCCTATACATCGTAAAGTCTGAAAGGGGAACTTACTTACTTACCCTATATACGTATATGTAGTCTAATGTCGGCCTAACAACGTTGTGATTCACTCTGATATTAAGACCATAAATTATATTATTGTCACCGGTATTGCTAATACATCGCAAAAAAAAAATAATTATAATTTAAACATTAAGAATATTAGTTTACAATTGACATTAGTTTGTCCATGTGTATTTTTTATGTTAATTTTTTTTGTATGCCACAATACAAGAACATAAACATATCATCCTTTAAAGAAATGAAACATTGTAATTCAAAACACGTCCTCGTTGGTTTTTCATAACAATAGATTTATAATTTGTTTCGAGTGAACCTTAAGATTAATTGGTGACAATATATTGGTTAGATCGAAAGAGGTATAAAAAATCATTTAAATTCCTGTTTTTCCCAGCTTGTATTTCTTGAATTACTCAAAGGTACATAAGTGATAATTAAGTCAAATGATAAACACTTCAGATATTTTTACATTTCTAATGTCTAGCTTTTTTTTACATATGATAAGATAACTCAAGATAAGATACTGTTAACAGTATATAGAATCTACGAGTCTACATACCTTGCATTAAAAAAGAAAACAGCATTTGAATAATACTACAATAGTCATTCCAGTCTCAAGAGATGATCTACTACGGTGCCATAACGTTTAGTTTTCTCATACTTAGAGACCAGATGATTAGCGTGAACATTAGAAGAGATTAGGTCAATTCCAACAGAGGGTCAATGAGAGAGAAACAGCTGTCCACGGCCTAATAGCATTCGATTTGTGTTTGGTTTCTAAGGGAGAATTGGAAGGATTTTGTGGTTTATTGAACTGGTCTTACACTGGAGCACAGAAGAGGAAGCTAACGACATTTTGAACTTTGGACAAGTTGTGGGCCTTTTACCTCTTCATCACATCCCAGCACTTGAGAAATGTGAAGAGGCGATTAGGCCAATGAGGTGACTACTGGAGTGGCAATGATTCCGTGCTCTTTGAGGTAAGCACGCTATACAACTGTACACTGACGCCTTGATCTTACTGGAAAGTACCCTATATACAAGTATAATATAGGTAATTTATTCTAGTATTTTTTGTCTAATTTAGAATATTTTTATCTGACCTTCGATTAAAAGAAAACTTTCAGCGACTTCCCAGACTCCGAATTAGCTTTCAGATTTGAGTCCCATGTTTGAGTTAGTTAAGAAATCGTTTCACTGAGACACAGAGATCAAAGGGTTAATTGAAGTAGAGTTAACTCCCATCCATGGTCTAAGTATTGAAAGTTACTTGACACAACAGCAACCACCCCGCCTTATCACAATAACCTTTATTCCTTTGTAAATTAGGTCAAATCTAGAACCCAAATCCTCGCTATTCGACTTTGTAAAATAGGTACTATTGTTATTTGTAAAATGGGTACTTTTGTTTTTTTGTAAAATGGGTACTTTTGTTCTTTGTAAAATGGGTACTTTTGTTCTTTGTAAAAGGGGTACTTTTGTTCTTTGTAAAAGGGGTACTTTTGTTCTTTTTAAAATGGGTACTTTTGTTCTTTGTAAAAGGGGTACTTTTGTTCTTTGTAAAATGGGTACTTTTGTTCTTTGTAAAATGGGTACTTTTGTTCTTTGTAAAATGGGTACTTTTATTCTTTGCTAAAAAAATAAGTTTATGGTCACTTTATTAAAAGTAAGAATCGCATCAAAAAACAATTATTCTTGACTCTATGTGAATTAGGTCTTGACGTATTTTGTTTCCATCAGCAGAATAAAAAAAAAAAAAGTAAAAATATTTTATGAAGGAAAAATATTGTGACTTATCTATATTCGTGGCAGAGCAGGCAGTGCTTTTACACTACTGGTAAATTGTGGGCGTGGTGGCTGAGTGATCAATCGCTTGACTTCCGAGCTGAAAGGTATCGGGTTCAAATCTCAAGGGTAATCGAGACTTTTAGGATGCTACTGAGTCCATTCAAGTCAAATAGGTACCTGACATTAGTTGAGGAAGTCAAGGCGGTATAGAAACAAATGACCCATGGATCGCAAGGTCTGAAAGGGGTACCTTAATACCTTCATTTGACGGATATTTCAAAAATGTTTCAAAATTGAGGAAATATTCCGAAAAGCGGATGTCAACATGTTTATCTTGAAAAGACTATTACTCATCTGACAGTAATCTGTATGCTCCCATGACAAAGGTTTAAAAGACATGAAATATTTACGACAGAAAGAAACTCAGCAAACTTCCGCTAAGGTTAATCTCTATACATTCACACCTCAGACTATATTGCCTCATGAATTTATAACTCGCTATAAAATGACATTCTTCACGAGGCCTCATCAATATTGTATACTGACATTTATAAAGTCTGGAATATTCCAAACAAAACTATCACGACATCTTCGTCCCAAGAATTCAGATTTGTCATTGAATGGCATCAGAATAAAAATCAGCTCAGATGGCATAGTTTGAGCCGGTGGAAGGACAGAGGATACAATCCTTTCTCGTCAGACACAGAAAGGGAGAATTGTATTTCAAGTCATAAACATGAGCTTTTTATTCGCACGTCACATAAGAGCCTGGGACAAGATGGCCGCCTAGCAAGACGTGCTGGATGATAAAATAACGACAGAGCTTCCGGAGCAATTGGAGGTGGGGGTGGGGGGGGGGGAGGATTTCCTCCAGTACCGGGCTGCCATCAGCCGATACTTTTACGAATCAAATGTTCGTGACTTAGGCGGGGGTTATTTTTTTTCGGTCTGTATTTAGTCTGCGTGCCTTAAACCTTCCATTGTAAGTGTTGACAGCATACATCTCACTACCGACAGGTTGTCTGTGTGTTGTGAGGTGAGGAGTTTATTTATAGATATACATATAGACTCGTCCAATGGAGACTTCTTAAACAGACTCACTGGAAATGACAACATTGTTAAGTCACAGACATGATGTAAGGGCAAAATAAAAGATGATGTGAAAATATGACATTGTCCATTCCCATTTGTGAAAACGTGAAGGTATACAAAGTCATTTAGGTCATTAGGTCAGATAGATATGGAAGTTTATTATCGCTGTAACCTGGAGTAACTTGGTGAGGGTGGGTCTGCATTACAGATGTGTACTCCTCATAATAAAAGTCAAAGCTGTGAAAAGAGTTAGTTTATCTTTGGTGTTTATTAACCCTATTTATCTCCTTTGTTCAAGTCTTGATCTCGCTCTCGTCCAAACGAAAACGTTTTATTTCACTTTTAAAGAAGTGTATTTTTTTTTTAATTTAATACTGGCGCCTTAGTGTAGGAAAGAATTGAGGATTGTGTATTTAAAATGTATAAACTATTTACTTACAATTTGTACCTATGTTCCGACTTTCACCGAAAATCAGTTAACGACACGACGGAACGAATCAACGTTGTAACCCGAGGACCCCTTGTAATTGTCAGTTCAACGTTATTTCCTTTAAAGTATATCCAACGTAAGACATTGAATGGACTTATAGAAAAATTAGAGCATTTATCGCTGAAACATAATAGACACATTAAACTACATGGACCTTTGTATTGCAAATGTTTAGGCACTATAGCGTTGTACAAAGTCATTAACTAATGAATAGAGATATTAATCTAATAGCTTATTGGTTCTATTTACTGTACACTTTTTGTTTCCTCCAATGACAGTTGCCTACGTACAGTCGCACAATTCAACAGACCGATAAGTACGCTGGTTATCTGTTCCATTTATCAACGTTGCGATAAAAGCGTTGTCGCGGAAGCATAGCAGCTGGAGCTCTTCAGTCAGTCTTCTGTTATTTGCTGAAATCCTCTCCACATTTTTTTTCACTTCTAAAACCTGTAGTATTGCGTCGCTTGTGTGTCTATGGCGGGGCTCTTGAAGTACAATCTCTCGGTCTCTTGTGTGTCTATGGCGGGGCTCATGAAGTACAATCTCTCGATCTCTTGTGTGTCTATGGCGGGGCTCTTGAAGTACAATCTCTCGATCTCTTGTGTGTCTATGGCGGGGCTCATGAAGTACAATCTCTCGATCTCTTGTGTGTCTATGGCGGGGATCTTGAAGTACAATCTCTCGATCTCTTGACACGAGTTGGACTAATGTCACGTCACCAATGTCATAAGTACTGCGTGCAGGCAAACATGGTCAGCAATTGTTTAAATTATTATTTAAACTTCTATTCTGAACAGAAATAGATCTATACCAGCGGTTACCCAGTTACTGCAAGCCATTGAAAATTATTTTTTTAGTTGCTTTGGTTTATATAAAATTAGTATTAATTTGTAAAGCAGGGGTGGGCAAATTACGACCCGCGGGCCACATGCGGCCCGCCGAGGTGTTTTATACGGCCCGCCGACACCTACATAAATCAGGTGTGCCCACAGTATATAGATATAAAATGCAAATATTTAAAAAGTATCTATATAAATTATTGAAACTGTCTCATTATAAAAAGTTTTAAGTAAACGAAGATTATGCTTATTGGCTATACATCAATACACTCAATTCAATACACAATGTCTGAGTGTTGGGTAGGCTTGGAACAAGATGGCAATTGTAACAACTGATGGACCTTTATCTTTGACTGAGAACCATGAACTTTAAACAGGAAAGTTTGCACAAAGCTGCATGTAATTTAAGCATTAATTGACTCACACAATATAAAAGAGGTTAAACAAGGGTAGTTCTGATTTATGAATAAATAATCCAATGTATCCGCTAGCTTAGCATGTGCAAGGCAAATGAGAAAAATATAAACTCTCAAGGATGAAATTGTTATGTTACTTGAAGGACATTGACTGTGACTTTGTTACCAATATTTCTAATGAAGAGTGGAAGACAAAATTTCATGTCTTATGTAATTGCTATTGCAATAATTTGTTTACATATGAAATGCAAATGCATGTTAAATCCTTTCAAACAAGGCGTAATACAGTGTATATATGAATTAAAAGACATTCTATACAGCAAGCTTATCTTTCTAAGACACACACACACACACACACATATATATATATATATGTCTTAGAAAGATATTTATGTGTGTTTGTGTGTGTGTGTGTGCGGCCCGCCATTCCCAAACGTTTTTTAATGCGGCCCTTGATACAAAAATGTTGCCCACCCCTGGTGTAAATTATCAAGCAGGCTGCTCAGGCTTGGCGCTTCAGATCTTCTTTGTTCTGTTGAGGAGTTCTTAGTTCTATTTAACAGACATTGATCTGATGTATTGGATGTCTGTTGTTATAGCCGCACTTCCGCATCGTTTCTATTAAAATCTTGTTAGTTATGTTTTTGAATTGAAGAAATCACGAACGTGTCTTTACTTAATATTAATATCAATGTCTGTCAAACTACTAAGTTCGTCATGTCAATAAAATATCAGTCAGTTCACTAACATACGTGACAGTTTACTTAAATGTTACTTAATTCACTAAAAGGTCAATCAATGCATTAAAATGTCAGCCACTTTACTAGAATGTCAGACAATTAGATTGTTAGTCAATTCACTTGATTGTCTGTCAGTTCATTAACATGTCTGACCATTCATTAAAATGTGAGTTAATTTCTCCAAGTAATAAAAGGCTCCTAAAGATATTTTTGAAACTTTGTATGATGTAGGCCTATAACTATAATAAACAAATAAACAAATATTTGCATATTTATTCTGTATTTTATATGTTCCTTTTTTTATATCGAATACAGTGAGCACAAAGAAAAAGTCACAGAAACAATCACAGCTTGTGGCCACACAACACCACAAAGGATGAGTATAAATGGCGGTGTTATGAGAGTCTCAGTATAACGTACAATGTAATTTTGTTTTATATCTGAACCATTCAGAGAGGAAATACAACCCAAAGACATTTACATATTATCTGGATCTTGAAAGTATAAAAAGAAGCTCTAAAAACGATAAAGCATAAAATGTTGAAATTATTTCTCTCTATCGCTCTCCCCCACCCCTGACACCTTTATTTTTTGCTCACAAGACCGGAAGAGGACATGATTCTGTAATTTGTAAATTAGATTCATGTATTTAAGTTTAAAAAAAAAGTGTATTGTGACCAATGAAACAATTTAATTTGAGTGAGTAGCCACCTCCTGCACCCCCTCTCTCCTAGTCTATCTTATAGGACGCTGTTGCTAACGCTCCTACCCTACTTATACTCCTACCTTACTTATACTCCTACCCTACTTATACTCCTACCCTACTTATTCTCCTACCCTACTTATACTTATACCCTACTTATACTCCTACCCTACTTATACTCCTACCCTACTTATGCTCCTACCCTACTTATACTCCTACCCTACTTATACTTCTACCCTACTTATACTTCTACCCTTCTTATATTCCTACCCTACTTATACTCCTACCCTATACTCCTACCCTACTTATACTCCTACCCTATACTCCTACCCTACTTATACTCATACCCTATACTCCTACCCTACTTATACTCGTACCCTATACTCCTACCCTACTTATACTCATACCCTATACTCCTACCCTACTTATACTCCTACTTATACTCCTACCCTACTTATACTCCTACTTATACTCCTACCCTACTTATACTCCTACTTATACTCCTACCCTACTTATACTTCTACCCTTCTTATATTCCTACCCTACTTATACTCCTACCCTATACTCCTACCCTACTTATACTCATACCCTATACTCCTACCCTACTTATACTCCTACTTATACTCCTACCCTACTTATACTCCTACTTATACTCCTACCCTACTTATACTCCTACTTATACTCCTACCCTACTTATACTCCTACTTATACTCCTACCCTACTTAACTACCGTGTCACAAAATGCATTTTGTCGAATCTTCTGATCTGCCACACTCTCCCAGGGGAGGGGGCGTGATGGAACGGGGAGAACGGAAGGAGGGTAGGAGGATCAATGCTAGGTCAAGATGACACAGCATCGTAATGATATCTTTTCCTATACAAGCCACCCCATTCTCTCCCCCCCTCCCATTCTCCATTTTATTTTGTCACTCCACAATTCCTGAGCTGTCTTATTGTTTTCAATCCGTCTCTAATGTGTTTTATGCCTTCTATTTTTTATTTCGATACTTCAATTGTTTGATGTGTTTGTGGTCACGTGGGAGCTATTTGTCAGTCCCATTTATTGTACGTTGATAGAGTTTAAAACGAACTTATTCTATGTGTTAATGTACATAACAAGAGGCTGCCAAAATTTACCTACTGGTTACGCCTGGCACTATGAACTTTTTTTTTTGTTTTTCTCTATTCTTGATCGCACTTTGTGTACGCTCCTATAGATGAAACAAATAATAATGACATTTAACATGTGTACAAACTTTTTAGTTAACTTTAAACGTAGTAAGAGCTAGTTTACTTGTGGACTATGTCGGCTGCTACACCTTGGTGTCCCGTGGAGTCCTTCTCAGCCTTAACCTGACGCCCCGCGGAAACGGTCCTTAAAGAAGACGATTAGGTCAATTGGGAAGCAAAACGCACAGTGCGGGGTGCCTAAGAATCGAGTCTGTTACACTGGCGGGGATGAAAAAGAACTTCAACAAACATGTAATTATCCCCACAACGTTCCTCAAAGGACCTTTATGTGACGGACACCAGAGGGCCTACAGAGAAGAAGGAATATAGGTGGGTTTCATCAGTGTGCTCGGCCTTCGGCCTCGCCATTAACCCGAGCGTCTTGGGAATAGAGCCATCTGTGATAGGAATGAAAGCAATTTACATCAGCTTAGACCCTCCCAGATACAACAATGGATTAGACAGGGGTTAGGTAACCCCTAACCCTAACCCTAACCCTAACCCTAAGCGAAGCTTCCATGAACCTAGAGTTATTAGCGTCATCATCCCAGTTCCTAAGACAATTACAAAAATCGCGCCGCATAACCAATTAGGTCAAACAGTTTAGATGAGTTTTAATGTACAATACTTTGCGTTGAACAGAAGATGTCTACTAGCTTTGGAACATACAATAAAAACGTATATAGTTATAAAATGTTTAAGATTTGGTTCTATGGGACATTCACTTTCAGGTATTTAGAGTTTCCCCATTGTTCAAAACTGACCTCACAGTGCGTCCGCCTCTATTACTGAGAAAAGATTAAAGTTTCTTTAAAAACGAAGTAATGTATTTTCCCAAATGTTCAGTTTACTTTAGAGCAGAATCTTCCAAATTAATGCTTGATTCCTTTACTTGTCATGTTCCACCACCTGAAATGTCTATCACATCTCTGTAGGCCTATATGTTGTTTCTTGTTGGCATAATTCAAAACTGCTGAATACGTGACTCAAGCTTTCTGGTTTATTCTCTTTTAAATATGTCCTTTATTGACTCCAGAGCAATGATTTCTTTGTTGAATAAAAAAGGGAGAACACTGCTCTCTTTTAAACGCAATAAGATGATCTTTAACTCTTTCTCTCCTAATTGACGATGACAATGTTGATTTGACTCCCATTAAACTTAATTGGTTTTTGGATTTATAAACTCTAATTTGTGTTGTGTAAAAAGAGCATGCATTCTCCTATTATTCAATACCAAATAAAACAATTTCTGAAAACAAACAAAAAAGTTATTGAAGCTTAATCATAACAGGGTAGTGAAATACAAATGAGCAAAACGACTCACACTGTCGAAATGGACAAAATAACTCCGGAGAGAAAGAATTAATACACATCGGTTTTGAAATGTTATATCGTCTTGAAGTACCACTGTTTGTCTACTTTGTATAATCAAACAGTTGACTACAGACTCCTGCAGCTAAAATATATATGAAAGTGTAATTTTTGTTTTTAAAGTTTCCTCTTGACATCTCGTCGTCCATGTAGAAGATGCTGTAAAGTGTACCCGTTTCTAACGAAGGTGCCACGTATCCACCAACTTGTAGGGTACTCACTAGCGGTGGGTGGACTCAAGTCTCTTCTATTTTGAAACCTTGTATTTTACCACAACATTAAAAAAAAAATGTATTTATGTTTAGCCCAACATATAAGATATCAAACTTATATGAGAATTCAATATCCCGATATAAAAAAAAGACCTTATGCACAGACTAACCCAATACCAATGACTACAATGGACTGCATATTAAACTGGGCCTGGATGAACGTGCACGAGGACTCAATACAAATAGACAAACGGTTAAACGGTTAAACGGTTAAACTTTATTTGATCGTACAAGTAATCCCTACATTGATGCTAGTAGCTTTCCATTATTGTCAACAAACACACGCATACAGAAAATCAATATCCCCCCCCCCCTAAAGTTGTGGGCCTACAAGTAGAACAAGCTTATGGGTCTGAGCTTTTATGGACAGATAATCCACTTTTGAATTTATAAAAGGAAAATAATTATCTAAATAGTATCCCCTCCCTCCGGGTCAAACTCAAGTGAATGGAAAACAGAGATAATACTAAGATTAAAGTATCTCAAGAATAAAAGTTATGTTTAAAGTACTTATAAGAAGATATATTTGTCTAGATCAGCGTTTCAATCGTATTTCAGAAGCACTGAAACAAATATCTAAAGAAATGAAGTTAAGTTGGAGGATGTATTGGATGTAGCGTTCCAAGACTCTAGAGCTATTATCTCAAGCTCCTCGTCATAAAAAAAAAGCTTTAAAGCTTCTTCTAATTATATTTTATCTTTTTTACAGTCTTATACACAATAAAGCACCAGCGTTAGACAAGATGTCGGTGGAAAGGCTGAAAGATGTGGACTGTGCCTCATCGATGGAATAGCCCATCCTATACATCTCCGTTAGCAAATATCAAAAGTCCACATGGGCTGACAACAAAAAGCGTGATTGTGATGCTTCTTATAAAGTGCAGTCTAACAGGTTGTAACAACGAAGGGGCATTGGCCTGGCCAATGTTACTGTGCTGTAGCGACGACTTTATCAGGTCGAAGAAGAAAGGCTCAGAGAAGAGCATGTAGGCTTCCAAAGAGGCAGATTATGCGCTGAGTAGATAATTGTACTTCGAAACATCATAGGATAAAGTCTGGAGTTCTTGGCTAACGATCAGTTTCTTAGACTTCAGAAAAGCATTTGAAACTTTATATTTAGGGTTACTATGGGAAATTGCGAGGAATTTTAGCATAACTGAAAAAATTCGCCCAGATCCTTCGAACTCTCTACTGCCTATCCAGATGCTGCATTAAATAGACGAAGGAAGAACAGAATTCTTAAACATTAAGGCAGGTCTGAGAGGTTCAGCCTGTCTCCCTCTCTCTTCCTTCTAGTCATCAACTAAACAATAAAGAGAAGAATTAACTTAAATTCACTCGATATTCCAAGAATCGATTCATGAACTTAGACTTGTATTTTTTTCTAGATCAGTGTTTCACATGTAAAAGCATTGCACAACGGTATGCGTGACTTATTGACAAGAAATTGGTATACACTAAAACATTGTATTTGTCATAAAGTTCCTATTATCGTGAGAACAGCGCAGTAGCTGGCCAGTGAGATCAACAGTGAATCTTGACACTTTGTTTCTTTTAGGAGGGAATGGTCAATTCAAAGGTTTAAAAACTTTATAAATAAATATCTATATTATAAAGTAGAATGTGAGGGGTATGTATGTATGTATGTATGTATGTATGTATGTATGTATGTTACTTATAGACATCAAAACCGCTTGACCAATCTTGATAAAACTAGGCAGGAATGTTCCTTGGGTACCAACTTAGACCTTAGTGAATGTATTGTAGCCCTAAAACAAATGTAAGACCCTCAAAAAAAATAAAGTTGTCCGACTCTATTACAGCTATAGTATTTTATGGATCTAGGCCATGTCTACAATGTTGACATGAGAAAAGATAGAAAGGATTTAGACCTAGATCTAATTTTAAGAAATACACTTTGCGCAGATAGTTTTTTACTTTGACACATGAAAATACAAAAGAAGATCCATTGATTTCATTATATAATAAAATTAACCTTCAATTTTGTGTTTCAAAAGCATTTTTTACATTAATTAGTTCCTTATATCTGTGATTACAGATTTCCTGACGAACATTCTTTCATTAGACAATTCCGTAATGAATCGCGTACTAAATATTAATTCGTTTAATTGTTTACTTTATAATCCCATCCCTAGATCTAAAACTCTAATTCAACTCTAAGATGATAAAACTTCTCTTCGAACAGATAGTTTTATACTTTAACACATAAACATATTAATTAAAGTCCATTCATTTCATATTTTGATCAAATAAACATTCAAATTTGGTTTTCTAAAGCTACATTCGTTTACGAAAGCTGCGAAGCCGAGTTAAAGGCCTAGATCTATATTCATTCATGAATCGCGTACTAAAAATTATTTCGTTTTATTGTTCACTTTATAATCCCATTCATTTAACAAAGCTATCGCTCTTTTCGTTTTTAATAGATAAGAATGTATCGACTTCGGGTAAACCCATTTTCGCAAACCTAATTTTATTTTCGTAGCGAAAGAGAAATAACGTGAAAGGATTATTAGCTAAGTTTAACATACATATAAATCCAATCCACTAGATTAGTAAACACAAACTTAGACCCGAAGGCCGCTGGTAAAGTCTGGCGAACATCCTTTCATTAGTCATTACCAAATGGTTACACATTAACAGTGATTAACACATCTCTGTACTGAGTCTATTCCTAGGCCTAGGTCTAAAACTCTTATTGAACTCTAAGATAATAAAACTTCTTTTCGCAAAGATAGTTTTATGCTTTAACACATAAACATACTAATTATTGTCCACTCATTTCATATTTTAATCAAATTAACATTCAAATTTGTTTTTCTAAAGCATTTTTAATATATTCGTTCGATGTTCGCTAAATAAAGCTGCGTAGCCGTGTTGAGATAGGCCTAATATTCATTCATGAAAAAGGTCACGCATGCGCAACACAGAATGAACTCTGTAAAAGGCAACTAGATTAGTGTAGATTTAGATCTATGTCTACCTCAAGATCTAGATATACTTTTTACTTTAACACATGAACATACAAAATTAAGTCTATTCATCTCAATTTTTAATCAAATATATGTAGGCCTACAAGCAAATGTTTTGATTTGAAAAAAAAAATAGATTTAAGCCTATTAGCTATTTTGATTTGATAGCTTCATTCACACCATTTTTACATTGACACATTCGCTTTACTAATTACATTATTATTTCGTTTAATTGTTTACAAACACTCTCAGTGACTACATCGCCAGTAATGCGCAAATAAAGACCCGCGGGTCGCGGGTAACATATGTCTAGTATATATATATATATATTATCCCTTCTAGCATTGCTGGATTTACGTATGGGCAACATAAGGTATAGCTTAGACATAAATTGATTTCTGGGAGAGTTCCAATGGAAGTTCCAATCATTTTAAAGAAAGAGCAAAGAAAAAATTGCCTTATTTAAATTACAAGGGGCCCCCTATCTCAAAGGATAGCATAGGACCTTATAAAGTCAGAATCCTGCACTGCATTCTAGAATATAAAAAAATTGTTAGCTGGTCTTCGTGTTGACTATATCATGCCATCGTAAACCATTAGCTATAAAAGCGGGTCAATAGACTAAAGACTACTTCATTCCTCAGACGAGCCTCGAGCCATTCAAACGTGTATAACGAAAGAACGAATACAATATTAAAATAAGGGGGAAAAAATTCAATATAGCAACCGTTGATATTCATCATGGAATCATGCGCGCGGTGTCCGATGTCAAAGCCAATATTTTGAGTCGTCTTAGTTTTGTTATTTTATAATTATTAGCAGACGACCATCTGTTGACTTTTCCCAGAATTCCTGGCATCAGGGAGAAGGTCAATGGCGTTACTTATCCGCCAATCACATCGATGTGATTTCTAGACGTCCCCCGAACAACCCCCGCCCCTACTTTCCGCCATATTTGTTTTTCACATAATGTAAACATTCTCCCATTCTTATTCCGTGCTGATTCCGGAATGGGTTGTAAACAGACCGCGGGCCAGGACTGGAATACTGTATGTACATAATTGTTAAGTTGGTATCGATCCAGCAGTCAAGTAAAGCGTGTGGGGTACTTTGTAAAGGGCGGAAACCGATGGTACCATTTGGTATCTGGAGTGACAGGGGGACGAGAGGAGTCGGTCGTTATGTAATTAGTGGAGGAGGTAGATTCAACAATCTCTATCATTCGATCAGTGAGTCCTTACTAGGGTGTGCAGAGCGATACTTTGAATGAATCGAAGGGGAGGGCTGCCCTAAACTAAAGCCAGTAGATAGTTTCAAGAAGCAGGACAATAGTCGTCATCGAATAAAATAGTGTTAGTCATATCTACAATATCCAAAGACAGTAGAGAGTACTCAGTTTCAGGAGAATGTATCATTAGCTACTCTTCTAAATACAAACAAGAAAAATTGAAAATATTGTTTTAAAGACCATTCCCCCTTTAGACAGCGTATAGAACAATTACATAGCTACTAAAAACTAATGAATGTTAGATTAAAAAAAAAATGGAACCTATTTTACACCGTCCCATTCCCCCTCCCAACCCGGAGAAAAAAATCCTAGTTAAGCGAATTCCTAAATCTACTAGAGTTCATAAAATTATAACGACAGGTTTATAGATCTAGACTTCAGAGGAAGTTAAAAACAGATGATAATTTTATTTATTAAACTCCTGAATGAATAGGGCCTTTAGTCTGAAAGTGTTTCTTTTATATTCCCTCTTAATTCCATCTATCCCCCCCCCCACCCCACTACTGAACTAAGTCAAATCCCACTCATTTTTGACACATAGAATATACATTTCGTTTTAGTCTACGGGATAATTACCAAAGGACCTATTTGATTTTGTGATATTTTTTGTCAGAGTGCTTTTTTTTGTAACAAAATAGGTGCCGGTACTCAGTGATAGATTGCCTAACTTTTAACTGCTAATAAATTAATAATAAACGTTAAAATGTCAGAAAAGTAATAATTTTTGTCCCACATTGAAAAAAGTGCGGGTACGCCGTAACGGTGAGTACCGTCACAAACAAAGCACTGGTTTTTGTTTTTGTAGACTTGTAATTGTTTATAATGTTTTGTAGGTTGAAACTGGGTTTGCATTTATATAATGTTATGGGTTTATTTTCTTTTTACAGTACCTCTATTCAAGTCACTCCTTTATGGAAACTGGTTCGTTGAATAGACTCCTGATCTCAAAAAAAGACTCTAATGATTTTCCTAAAATTTTAACAGTTGGTGTTTATCGCTGAGAAAAGAATTACTAGCTCGTTGGCCACAAGGGGAAAACTCTAGTTTGACGGTTATAATTTTCAAAGTAAAAATAAAAATAAATGTAAATTTGGCTGGAGACTATATCTTGGCGCAGTCAGCCATATTACCGTAATTATGCAACAACAGTAAATTTTAAGTTGCTTCAATTTTATTGAATTTTTTTTAAAGGGTTGCGCATAATAAATCTTATATAGATTACATTTAGATTCTAGATCTAGAAGTAGATCTAGACTAGATCTTTAGAGTTCTAAATCAGAACTTTAGGTCTAGTGTTAGATCTAGATGTCCATCTAATGAAAATACTAATAAATAATCCACAAATATATCTTCCTCGTTGGCCGAATCAGATAATGCGTACTTAAACATTGATAGGCCTACGATATTTATTTATTTTTTTCTTTTTATTAGTGTAGTGACACTGTAGTGCATCTCAAGTTTAATTATGGCGGTATTGTCTTTTTGAAAATATGCATCTGCATCCCTTCTACCAGTTACCTCCTCTTGAATTATGTTTTCTCTACTACTCAATAAAATATGGCGTTTCAGGAGTTAGTTTTTTCAGGTTGTCAACATTATAAATGAATTACTTTAAGAACTCTAGGGTTGTGAATTATAAATATAAACCAGTTATTTATCAAGGCTTCTCTTAAGAAAACCCAATTAATAATTAATGCTGTTAAGTTATCGAATCAAATAGTTTAGAGCTACATAAGACTTCCCCTGCGAAATGTGGCACTACCATTGGTTGTCCAGAGTGTAGATCTGTATCGACCCAGAAACAATTCTTTGGATTGTTGCCTCTATGTGAGATACGTTGAGATACATGGCGTGCTTACAAATGAATGTTTACTCCCTTTGTTACATCTGTACTTTCTTTTACTTTGTAGAGTTTGGTCAGAGGTGTCGCTATACATTAACATCAGCATTGTTTAGGCTCAGAGGGGTTGCTTGGAGTCGTATAATATTAATATTATTATTATTATTACCATTATTATTATTTATTATTATTGCAGTAATAATACCAGAGGTGCTCATCGCAAGCGCTATAAAAAAATTAAATCATGCCTCATTTTGATTCAACTTGAAGGAATCTGGCAGTAGATCGCCCCTGATTGACAACAGCTGAAGAGCTCTCATTCACACACAGTTAAGAGTGAAAGAAGCGCCCTTGCCGAAGACAGGCGCCGACGACGAAAAGACAACTTACTTAGACCTTCTGGGGACAAGGGCTTTAAAAATGAAGTGATCAATGGGTTCGAAATGAAAGAGTATGGGTGGGGGGAACTATCCTTTGGGTGCATCCTCTATTTCTGTACTACCAACCCTTCATTCCATATATCTAACCATTCAAACATTATCTAGTCATGGAAATAAGTCATAAATATAATTTAAATCATAAACAATCTATTTATTCATATTATACAATTTGTCCACACGCATGGTTTTCTCTTATCAGTAGAAAACGCAAAATGAGAATTATCAATTCGAACTAAACACGTATTCACGTACCTACCAACACAACTACTACGTGAGCATTTGTGAAATCAATAAGAACTCTCCCCCCCCCCTTTTCCTCATTTTATGTATTTGTATAAAGTGAATTAGGTAAAAAGAAACACCAAAACTTTTTAATACTTTTGCTTTTAAAAAGCAATTTGTACGTGAGGATAGCTTCCCCTGCTGTACTTTGGAAGACAGGAAACAGATTCCCAGCTCTATCTCGTCACGCCAATCATATCTTGCCCACTCCCTCTTTTCTCAAACTCTTTCTTTCTTCACTACATGTGCACATTAATGACATCCATGACACAAATGACATCCATGACACACATGACATATGTCAACAAGAAAATCCTAATAAGACATATTTTGTATTGAACAATCCGAGGTTCCGAAAATGTTGATATCAACTTCGAGAAGGCAAGACATCAATAAATGTGAAAAATAAAGAGGGTAGGGGGGCTTTTGGTGGTGACGCTAATATTAGGAATGAATCCGAACTGTAAGGTTCACGGAGATCCGGTACGTCAGGTGCCGTCGGAACAGAATTATCTGGCCTGTCCACGCCTGGCCGGTGTAGACAGGAAAATAGATTGTGTCGGAGTGAGCCATACATCATGAAATGTGGAGGAATCGTGGCTAAGATTCTATCATGGATTCAGATCAAGTCTACATGTTTGGTAAGAATATCTCGGCAAACATCCAGTGTCAGAGAATCAATGTGTCCATAGATCTTTGTCGATCATTTCATTACATCTGGGTATTCATGGGTCGTCTGGTCAACGTCTAGGCTCTCTGATGGTATATTAATGAATTGGCAGGATGTTTAAATGATAGAACATTTTGTAGCAAACCAGAGTGTCTTGGGTTGAAACCCCGGTAGAAAATACAGCTTCTTGTGATTTGAGGATTTCCTGAACGACCAACAGCCTTTTTGTCCGCAGCTAATGTCAGGTACCCATTCTAGTTGGGTGCACTCAGGGGCGCACTAAAAATCCCGAAAATTAAAATACTAGTCTTTACGAGGATTCGAACCCTAAACCATTCGATTCGAAAGCCAAGCGTTATAGCACTCGGACACAGCTATGTATATTTGCTAATAAAAGTAACATTCATTTTTGTTTAACAAAAATATTTCAAGTTTGATATTTATTTATTTGTATTTTGTTGTGTCCATCTGTCCTTTAACCGTTAATGAACGCATCAAAAAGGTTTCGCCTTTTCAAAGAATACAATTGTTCTGGTCTGAAGTAAGCCTCTAGGCAGTAGTATGCATATAGTAACCTAGGCAGTAGTAGGCATATAGTAGCCTAGGCAGTAGTAGGCATATAGTAGCCTAGGCAGTAGTATGCATATAGTAGCCTAGGCAGTAGTAGGCATATAGTAGCCTAGGCAGTAGTAGGCATATAGTAGCCTAGGCAGTAGTATGCATATAGTAACCTAGGCAGTAGTATGCATATAGTAGCCTAGGCAGTAGTATGCATATAGTAACCTAGGCAGTAGTAGGCATATAGTAGCCTAGGCAGTAGTAGGCATATAGTAACCTAGGCAGTAGTAGGCATATAGTAACCTAGGCAGTAGTATGCATATAGTAACCTAGGCAGTAGTATGCATATAGTAGCCTAGGCAGTAGTATGCATATAGTAGCCTAGGCAGTAGTAGGCATATAGTAGCCTAGGCAGTAGTATGCATATAGTAGCCTAGGCAGTAGTAGGCATATAGTAGCCTAGGCAGTAGTAGGCATATAGTAGCCTAGGCAGTAGTATGCATATAGTAACCTAGGCAGTAGTATGCATATAGTAGCCTAGGCAGTAGTATGCATATAGTAGCCTAGGCAGTAGTAGGCATATAGTAGCCTAGGCAGTAGTATGCATATAGTAGCCTAGGCAGTAGTAGGCATATAGTAGCCTAGGCAGTAGTAGGCATATAGTAGCCTAGGCAGTAGTATGCATATAGTAACCTAGGCAGTAGTATGCATATAGTAGCCTAGGCAGTAGTATGCATATAGTAGCCTAGGCAGTAGTAGGCATATAGTAGCCTAGGCAGTAGTATGCATATAGTAGCCTAGGCAGTAGTATGCATATAGTAACCTAGGCAGTAATATGCATATAGTAGCCTAGGCAGTAGTATGCATATAGTAGCCTAGGCAGTAGTATGCATATAGTAACCTAGGCAGTAGTAGGCATATAGTAGCCTAGGCAGTAGTAGGCATATAGTAGCCTAGGCAGTAGTATGCATATAGTAACCTAGGCAGTAGTATGCATATAGTAGCCTAGGCAGTAGTATGCATATAGTAGCCTAGGCAGTAGTATGCATATAGAAGCCTAGGCAGTAGTATGCATATAGTAGCCTAGGCAGTAGTATGCATATAGTAACCTAGGCAGTAGTATGCATATAGTAGCCTAGGCAGTAGTATGCATATAGTAGCCTAGGCAGTAGTATGCATATAGTAACCTAGGCAGTAGTAGGCATATAGTAGCCTAGGCAGTAGTAGGCATATAGTAGCCTAGGCAGTAGTATGCATATAGTAACCTAGGCAGTAGTATGCATATAGTAGCCTAGGCAGTAGTAGGCATATAGTAGCCTAGGCAGTAGTATGCATATAGTAACCTAGGCAGTAGTATGCATATAGTAGCCTAGGCAGTAGTATGCATATAGTAGCCTAGGCAGTAGTATGCATATAGTAACCTAGGCAGTAGTATGCATATAGTAGCCTAGGCAGTAGTATGCATATAGTAGCCTAGGCAGTAGTAGGCATATAGTAGCCTAGGCAGTAGTATGCATATAGTAGCCTAGGCAGTAGTATGCATATAGTAACCTAGGCAGTAGTATGCATATAGTAGCCTAGGCAGTAGTAGGCATATAGTAGCCTAGGCAGTAGTATGCATATAGTAGCCTAGGCAGTAGTATGCATATAGTAGCCTAGGCAGTAGTATGCATATAGTAGCCTAGGCAGTAGTAGGCATATAGTAGCCTAGGCAGTAGTATGCATATAGTAGCCTAGGCAGTAGTAGGCATATAGTAGCCTAGGCAGTAGTATGCATATAGTAACCTAGGCAGTAGTATGCATATAGTAGCCTAGGCAGTAGTATGCATATAGTAGCCTAGGCAGTAGTATGCATATAGTAGCCTAGGCAGTAGTATGCATATAGTAGCCTAGGCAGTAGTAGGCATATAGTAGCCTAGGCAGTAGTATGCATATAGTAGCCTAGGCAGTAGTATGCATAGACATAAAAACATTTATAATAAGTTTAAAAAAAAACGGAGTTTTGTTACTGTCATGATTTAGTTTAGATAAAAATCACCATTAGATAAAAAAAAAAGTTAAATTGTGTGCAGTTATCACAGTTTATGAATAAAAATATGCAAATATCTATATAATATATTTTACTTATGGTATTCTATCCCATTGTTACATGTCTCCACTCTCTGGTATGTTGGCAGATTCTCTTAGTGTGTATCTGTATGTGTGTGTGTGTGTTGGCAGCTTCTACCCTGGCAGTGCCTGGATTGGAAATTAATTTACTTCCATAAGAAGAAGAAGAACAATAAGAATTTTCTTCGAGCCCAAAGGTTAAGGTGGAGTGCAGACGTGGCTACTTATACCTATTAATTATTTACATCTACACATTCTCTCTACATACAGCGCAGACGACACCGTTAGAAAAAAGGGGGAAAAAGAATATAGCTTGCTGTAGTATGCATACTCCCTTGTCGGACTACAGCACTACTAGCAGATCTGCAGAACGACCAAGTCGCCAGGTTGCAGTGAGTTTAAGACATCGCGACATTTCTGTTCACTCCACTGGTTCCCTGTGAGTGCGTGAATCGATTACAAAGTAGCCATACTTTCTAATCAGTGTATCGATAATGATGAAATACATCGGCGTGTACTCATGGGGGCCAGACTCATGAATAAGATAGGAGCTCCCTCTATCCTTTTTTTTTTAAAGAAACTCGAAATTTGGACTTGATCAAAACTAAATCTTCGTTGGACATTAGCTAACAGACATTCCAATATATGTAGCACTTTTTACAAATGATAGACTTAGTATCCTTTGCAAGTGATACAATTAGTATCCTTTACAAATGATAGACTTGTATAATTTACAAGTTATAGTCTACCCTAATTATCCTTAGTGACTAAACATTGTACTCACTAACGAGTTCCTTTAAGTAATAGAGGCACTTATTGCAGTATGATTTATTATTACCGCTTACATTATTATATGTTTTTTTTAAATTCATCTTATTTTCTTGAGTATGTTGATTATTTGTATATTGTTATTTTGTATATTGCCTTTGTAGCCCTTGCACTTTGTGGAAAAACAAAATAAAAGTGTTAAAAAGGTTTTTGTAAGACTAAAAAAAAGAGTGACCCCTACTATTCATAAGATCGGACGCAGTGAACCCCTTCGCGCTCGGGTTTGCTAGATCAGTGTTGAAGTTCACTAAAACCTCCTTTTGTCCGTCAAAGATACGATCCATGGACTTATCTCTAGTGGTGCTGTCATTTTCATCTCTAATTGTTTGAAAATCAAATAGATCTATTCTTATTGTCATAGATTCCCCTTGGGTGTGGAGGATGCAGTAACACACTGCTTCCTTAAACCGTCTGATAGACATTAACTCTTGTAGCGTACATTTCATAACGGAATGCCGAATGATGAGTAGAGCAGTGTTTGAATACACGCATTGAAATAGATTGTAAACATAGATATGATTAATAGAAGTTTTAAGACGGGAAGAAACTTATAAATGCTCAACGAGAGTCCACGACTTGGATATCATTTTTAAATTAATAAATGAGGTTTGTATTAGCCACAGATAGTATTTATAAAGAGTATCTAGCAAGCATGTATTCATGTTACTTTTATTTGTTACTTTTATTTGTTACTTTCATTTGTTACTTTCATTTGTTACTTTCATTTGTTACTTTGTTATGCAGCTTTTTATTATTTTATCTTCACTATATAATGATCCTTAAATATTGCAACTAGCTAATTATGAATTCAAATTTCTGTCACCGGCCCTGAATCCTGCCAGTTTTTTTATCACACATTTGTCGACTGATGCACATGCAATCTACACCGCGATTCTATAGACACATGCAATCTACACCGCGATTCTATAGACACATACAATCTACACCGCGATTCTATAGACACATGCAATCTACACCGCGATTCTATAGACACATGCAATCTACACCGCGATTCTATAGACACATGCAATCTACACCGCGATTCTATAGACACATGCAATCTACACCGCGATTCTATAGACACATGCAATCTACACCGCGATTCTATAGACACATACAATCTACACCGCGATTCTATAGACACATGCAATCTACACCGCGATTCTATAGACACATGCAATCTACACCGCGATTCTATAGACACATGCAATCTACACCGCGATTCTATAGACACATGCAATCTACACCGCGATTCTATAGACACATGCAATCTACACCGCGATTCTATAGACACATGCAATCTACACCGCGATTCTATAGACACATGCAATCTACACCGCGATTCTATAGACACATACAATCTACACCGCGATTCTATAGACACATGCAATCTACACCGCGATTCTATAGACACATGCAATCTACACCGCGATTCTATAGACACATGCAATCTACACCGCGATTCTATAGACACATGCAATCTACACCGCGATTCTATAGACACATACAATCTACACCGCGATTCTATAGACACATGCAATCTACACCGCGATTCTATAGACACATACAATCTACACCGCGATTCTATAGACACATACAATCTACACCGCGATTCTATAGACACATGCAATCTACACCGCGATTCTATAGACACATACAATCTACACCGCGATTCTATAGACACATGCAATCTACACCGCGATTCTATAGACACATACAATCTACACCGCGATTCTATAGACACATACAATCTACACCGCGATTCTATAGACACATGCAATCTACACCGCGATTCTATAGACACATACAATCTACACCGCGATTCTATAGACACATACAATCTACACCGCGATTCTATAGACACATGCAATCTACACCGCGATTCTATAGACACATGCAATCTACACCGCGATTCTATAGACACATGCAATCTACACCGCGATTCTATAGACACATGCAATCTACACCGCGATTCTATAGACACATACAATCTACACCGCGATTCTATAGACACATGCAATCTACACCGCGATTCTATAGACACATGCAATCTACACCGCGATTCTATAGACACATGCAATCTACACCGCGATTCTATAGACACATACAATCTACACCGCGATTCTATAGACACATGCAATCTACACCGCGATTCTATAGACACATACAATCTACACCGCGATTCTATAGACACATACAATCTACACCGCGATTCTATAGACACATGCAATCTACACCGCGATTCTATAGACACATACAATCTACACCGCGATTCTATAGACACATGCAATCTACACCGCGATTCTATAGACACATACAATCTACACCGCGATTCTATAGACACATACAATCTACACCGCGATTCTATAGACACATGCAATCTACACCGCGATTCTATAGACACATACAATCTACACCGCGATTCTATAGACACATACAATCTACACCGCGATTCTATAGACACATACAATCTACACCGCGATTCTATAGACACATACAATCTACACCGCGATTCTATAGACACATGCAATCTACACCGCGATTCTATAGACACATACAATCTACACCGCGATTCTATAGACACATACAATCTACACCGCGATTCTATAGACACATACAATCTACACCGCGATTCTATAGACACATACATTGATCCAGCCCAGGTCGTGTCAACAAATCTGGCATTAATTAGAACAGATTCACCACATTGAAGTGTATGCAGTACAAATTAGAACAGATTCACCACATTGAAGTGTATGCAGTACAAAGTAGAACAGATTCACCACATTGAAGTGTATGCAGTACAAATTAGAACAGATTCACCACATTGACGTGTATGCAGTACAAATAGTCCAACTCAGGAACGTCCATCCCAGCAACATGACCAATCGATGGGACTGGGGCCAAAATCATTTTGTTCTTGAACAGTTACGTTTCCGGACTTACGAGTTACAGCTGCCCAATACAATACAACAAAATTTAACAAAAGCACTGCAAACCAATACAATAAAACAACATTTGACGAAAGTACTGTTAGCCAATAAAATAAAACAACATTTGACGAAAGTACTGCTAGCCAATAAAATAAAACAACATTTGACGAAAGTACTGCTAGCCAATAAAATAAAACAACATTTGACGAAAGAACTGCTGCATAATACAATAAAACAACATTCAACGAAAGTACCGCTACCCAATAGAATAAAACAACATTTAATATAAGTACTGCTACCTAATACAATACAACAACTAACAACAATATAAAAAAAAAGATTTTTAAAATACATAATGAGGGATTATGTGTAAAGGGGAGAAATGTGATTGAGGGTCGGATTGTGAATTCAGTGCACAAACCCTCTCTCAACACAAATGTACATATGGACAAGGCATTGAGAGCTGAGAGTAACTGGCCTGAATGTAGGCCTACACATGGACAAGGCATTGAGAGCTGAGAGTAACTGGCCTGAATGTAGGCCTGCACATGGACAATGCATTGAGAGCTGAGAGTAACTGGCCTGATTGTACACAATGACAATGCATTCAGAGCTGAGAGTAACTGGCTTGAATGTACTCATGGACAATGCATTGAGAGCTGAGAGTAACAGGCCTGAATGTACACAAGGACAATGCATTGAGAGCTGAGAGTAACTGGCTTGAATGTACACATGGACAATGCATTGAGAGCTGAGAGTAACTGGCCTGAATGTACACATGGACAATGCATTGAGAGCTGAGAGTAACTGGCCTGAATGTACACATGGACAATGCATTGAGAGCTGAGAGTAACTGGCTTGAATGTACACATGGACAATGCATTGAGAGCTGAGAGTAACTGGCTTAAATGTACACAAGGACAATGCATTGAGAGCTGAGAGTAACTGGCTTGAATGTACACAAGGACAATGCATTGAGAGCTGAGAGTAACTGGCCTGAATGTACACATGGACAATACATTGAGAGCTGAGAGTAACTGGCTTGAATGTACACAAGGACAATGCATTGAGAGCTGAGAGTAACTGGCTTGAATGTACACAAGGACAATGCATTGAGAGCTGAGAGAAACTGGCTTGAATGTACACAAGGACAATGCATTGAGAGCTGAGAGTAACTGGCTTGAATGTACACAAGGACAATGCATTGAGAGCTGAGAGTAACTGGCCTGAATGTACACATGGACAATGCATTGAGAGCTGAGAGTAACTGGCTTGAATGTACACATGGACAATGCATTGAGAGCTGAGAGTAACTGGCTTAAATGTACACAAGGACAAGGCATTGAGAGCTGAGAGTAACTGGCCTGAATGTACACATGGACAATGCATTGAGAGCTGAGAGTAACTGGCTTGAATGTACACATGGACAATGCATTGAAAGCTGAGAGTAACTGGCCTGAATGTACACATGGACAATGCATTGAGAGCTGAGAGTAACTGGCTTGAATGTACACATGGACAATGCATTGAGAGCTGAGAGTAACTGGCTTGAATGTACACATGGACAATGCATTGAAAGCTGAGAGTAACTGGCCTGAATGTACACATGGACAATGCATTGAGAGCTGAGAGTAACTGGCTTGAATGTACACATGGACAATGCATTGAGAGCTGAGAGTAACTGGCTTGAATGTACACATGGACAATGCATTGAAAGCTGAGAGTAACTGGCCTGAATGTACACATGGACAATGCATTGAGAGCTGAGAGTAACTGGCTTGAATGTACACATGGACAATGCATTGAGAGCTGAGAGTAACTGGCCTGAATGTACACAAGGACAATGCATTGAAAGCTGAGAGTAACTGGCTTGAATGTAGATATTTCTACGACATTTAAAAAAAAAAAAAACGAAACAAAACTTGGTTCCCAAACTTTTTTGTCTCGTAGACCCCTTGTCTTGTTTTCTGGTTTTCCGTATAATAATTTGAATACATAAAAAAAAAAATACATCATTAGCAGACAAGGTTGACTCAGCCAGCTGTATAGAGAAATTTGTTGTTTGGAGAAATATGTCGTTTGCAAAGACTACATAAGAAGATAGAAATATTTGACTATATTCCAATAGAGATCAAGAATTTAGTGAACTCTACTACAAATCCATTGCCCTAAGAACCAATGTGTCAGTTTGCATGGATGGTTCTCGGAAAGCCACAACAAACGGAGGAGCTGGAATACTCACTGAATGGCCCAATGGAGAAAAAATAATTTAAAAAATAAGTTCATTGAAACTAATGAGCTCTATGACAACCACAGAGAAGAAATAGGAGCACTGGATCTAACGGCTACCGTGCTAGCGAATCAGCCAAGTCAGCCAAACAGTTACATTTTTTGTTCCGAGGGCTAGGATGTCATTATCCACATAATCTGAAGGAACATCCAAAGGATTTTGAACCAAACATATTGTGTGACCTTGTAAAGCACAACAACAGTAAGAACACTGTTCTCCAATGTTGAAATAGAAAGAAATAGAAGGCTGACTGACTTGCCAAATGTGAGAAAACAAATACACAATTGAACATCGCACTCTATCCGGAAGAAATGAAGAAACTAATAGTGAATTGTAAAAACGAGAAATGGACAAGCTCTCATTCGATATACAAGAAATATGACACCTATTATAAACTATCCCGATAAGACCACCTACAATTTTCACATCAGAACCGTACACATCATTGTTACGGTCGTAGCGCAGCACGGTGTGCATGAATAATGGTGCGAATTTGTGTAATGAATGGAAGTGATGTTGAAAAGGGGAAGCCGGGAGTAATTGACAGGAAGAGAAATGAAATGTTCGTATTTACATAACTTGTTGTAATATTAAAGTATTTATAGAGTAATAACCTGAGAGTCTATTATTATTTCGAAGAGTCTTGTGTCGTAACAAGTGGCGCCCAACGGAAAAGGCAAGACCTGCGTTATATCGGTATCTAATTCCTGTCTACTGAGGTATTACTAGTACTACAAAGTGTAACAAAATCTCTAGATCTATTAAGATTGGGAGAGTAGCGTCATCTAAATCTCTAAAGCTATGTACTAGACTCACTGGTAAACATAAACCTTTAGTTGAAACTTAACTAAAAACATTATTGTTGAATTAATCAATTGAATTAACATTTAAATTTAGATTTATATCATTATAATTATTATGACGGCCCATTCTCTACATTCACCAATGTGAAAACGTCAGGGATTACCCACTGTATTTGGATGTGCTATGAATTTTTTGAAAAAAAAATAATTTAAAAAAATCATGTCAGTGGCTGCTGAAGTACATATTCATTATTCTGGCTGGTCATAGTTCTCAACAATAACCTTTAACATTCAATATTGATGGAAATTTGTACGATTATTAGCACTGCTGTGGGCAACACTAGTGAATTTTGACTACGGTGGAGAACAGTGCCTATTTAGGACCAACGGATATACACTGACCACGGCATATAGACAAATAACGAAAGATTCATATCACCGGCGGAGAATATACACTAGCATTGGAAGTTATATCAGCAGGAAGAAGAGTATTCCGGGAAGTAGATACATATTTGTATTGAAATAACATTAAACGTTTGGTTCATTACATTACATTTAGATATGAACATTGTTGGGTCCAAGCATTAAGTATATGAGAATCAAATATATTTAATTGATATGGTCAGATAACTCGATAAAGGAAAAATACAAATGGCGAATAAAGCTGAGATAGTTGCTTTGAAAGAAGAAGGGAGACTATTGGAATTAGAAGGAGCAGATCTGAGAAAATATGTACAAGAAAGATTAATAGAAAGAGAGAAACTAGTCGAGGAAAAGGAAATAGAGAAAGAGAAGTTAGCCATGGAAAAGGAAATAGAGAAAGAGAAGTTAGCCATGGAAAAAGAAAGAGAGAAAGAGAAGTTAGTCATGGAAAAGGAAATAGAGAAAGAGAAGTTAGCAATGGATAAAGAAATAGAGAAATAGAAGTTGGCTATTAGTAAAGAGAAATTAGTTACGGATAAAGAAATTGAGAAAGAGAAGCTAGCTATGGAGAAAGAAAGGTTAGCCATAGAGAAAGAAAAGTTGGAAATAAAAAAAGGAAAAGCTAAAGATGAAGGTACTGGAAAGAAAAATGACGTGTCTGGAAATAAATTGGCAAAATATAAAGGTACAATGTTTGATGAGAATAAAATAGACATAGATATTTTCTTAAAGAAGTTTGAAATTGAAATGAAAGAATTAGCTTTTCCGGAAGATAAATGGACATTTTTGTTATCGAAGTCATTTGCAGCGGAGGTACCGTCAAAGATTTGCATGAATCAGAATAATTACCAAATAGTAAAGGAGCAATTACTACGAACATTTGGAAAAACTGAGGCGTTTTATCGTCAACAATATGTTAATTGCACCATTGAAACCAACGAGGACCCCCAAACATTTTTAGACAAGATGAATAGCTACTTTGACAATTGGACAGAGTCATCAAAAATAGAGAAGACGTTTGATGGACTAAAGGACGAACTAAAAATATTCCTGCTGGAGAGAAAGCCAAAATCTGTAGATGAGATTGTAAAATTAATAAGGGCTTACAAAGTGGCACATCCTGAAAAAAAGTTAAACAGAGGTAGCGATATTGAAGAAATAGTAGCATTTAATAGAGCTAGAGAAACACAAGACAGTTATAGCAACAATAGAAGATTTAGATATGAAGGACAGAATAGGTTTAGAGGACAAGGAAGGAGCCAAATAGATAGTAGACAAGGCCAGTATAATAGCTACAGAGGGCGATATCAAGGAAACAGACAGGGAAGATATGACGGCAGAAGAAATGGAAGAGATCAAAGTTTGTCGTTATTGTCGAGTTCAGGAAGTCTAGATTGTTTTCAAACATTTGTAGGAAATAAGGCTGCAAGAACGATAAGGGACACTGGGAGCACTATTGTTGGAATAAACCGAAAATTGGTTGAAGATCATGAATATACTGGAAAAAACAAAGCATGTATTATGTTTGATGGTAAAACAGTTCGATTACCCGTGGCCCGAGTGAACATTAAAACACCGTATTATACGGGGATCGTAGAGGCATGTGTTATAGACCATGATCAAATTGATTTGATTATTGGCAATATACCAAACATAAAGAAGTGAACGGAAAATGAGATAGAAGTTTGGAAAAATTGTTGTGGAATGGCGACTACTCGATCCTGTAGTAAGGATGTAGAGGAAGGAGATTTGGCAAAATTGTTTGAGTTATCAACTAAGGAAAAAGAGCAAGATGAAGAACAACATGAAAACACAGAAACAATAGAAATCAAAGATATAGTATTTAACAAAGAAAAATTTATCACAAAAAAACGACCCAGAGTTACGTCAGCTGGCTCAGAAAGGAGGTAGAAGAGGAAGATTCTTTATAGAAAGAGGAGCTCTTGTTAGAGAGATTGAATGGCATGGGGAAACAATAATCCAGCTTGTGGTACCTAGAGAATTCAGGCAGCTTGTTATGGAAAACGGGCACGATGTAGCACACGCAGGACATATGGGAATACATAAAACGAAACAAAGAATATTCAAGGATTTCTATTAGCCATCTATTAGTAAGGACATCAAAAACTATGTGACTTCGTGCAGACTATGCCAAATAAAAGGGGCAAGAAAAATAAAAGCACCATTACAAAGGGTGGATATAGCAGATAGACCATTTAGTAAAATAGCGATTGATTTGATTGGTCCAATGCCAGTAGTTTCGAATAGGGGTCACCGTTATATTTTAACTGTGATAGACGTGTGCTCAAGATGGCCAGAGGCTATTCCACTCAAAAGAATTGAAGCCAGAGACATAGTATAAGCATTATATACGTTATTTACAAGATTTGGATTTCCCAAAGAAATATTATCAGATAGGGGCACTCAATTCAACTGTCAGCTGACTACAACATTCTTGAACATGTTTGGGATTCAGCAAAGGTTTACAGCCCCTTACCACCCACAGAGCAATGGTATTTGTGAACGCTTTAATGGTACGCTAAAGAAAGCATTATCTAAAGTAGTGGATGATAAACCCAAAGAGTGGGATATGGCTATTCCATCAATACTATTTGCATACAGAGAGAGTCGTAATGAAACAACAGGGTTTTCACCATTTCAAATGATTTATGGAGGAAATCCGCGAGGTCCAATGACAATAGTGAAAGATTTGATAATCTCTCATGAACATGTAGGAACTAATGACAGTTATGATATTGTAACAGAAACTAGAAATCAGGTTATAAAGGCATGCGAAGAAGCGGGTAGACAGGTACTAGAGAAAAATGAATTAACGCGTTGCAGGGTGAATAAACATAGAAAAATGACGGAATTAAACGTAGGACAAGATGTTTTGGTCTTACTCAAGGATAAGAATAATGTACTGTTCACAAAATGGCTGGGACCGTACAAAATAACAAGGAAAATTAGCGATGTGGATTATGAAATAGACATTGATTTGAAGCTCAAAATATTTCATGTAGATTTGTTAAAAGAGTTCAGACCAAGACAAAGAAGTGAAGAAAGGAGTAAAGATGAGTCAATGACAATGAGTGCCTGTGTGACGGAAGAAATGGAGACAGAGGAAAGGTTTAGACCAATAGAGACAGTGGCAACAGAAAGTAGGCAAACGTGGAAGGATGTCACGGTGGATGGAGTTTCTCTTGATAGAGCTAAAGAAATCAAGGCACTAATTGAGGAGTATAAGAATATTTTTACTGATTTACCTGGGAAAACAAGTATTATAGAACATGATATCAAGTTAACTGGCAAAGTACCGAATAAACTGCCACAATATACGATCCCATTACACCATAGAGAAACATTACAGAAGGAAATTGATGAGCTACTAACACTTGGAGTGATAGAACCATCTAGTTCACCATGGGCTGCACCAGTCGTGCTTGTTAAAAAAAAGTGTGGCAACTTAAGATTGTGTGTAGATTATCGACAGTTGAATAAAGTCACACAATTTGATCCATTTCCAATGCCACAGGCAGAAGAAATGTTTACTAAGCTAAAAAATGCAAAGATTTTTAGCACGTTGGATCTGTCAAGAGGATACTGGCAAGTACCTCTAAAACAAGAAGCTAAACCATTATCGGCATTTAAGACACCTTCGGGCATATATCAATGGAATGTGATGAGCTTTGGCTTGGTAAATGCTCCAGCCACGTTTAACAGAATGATGGCCAAATTATTCAGCCATAGAAGAGACACAATTTGTTATTTAGATGATATATGCATTTTTAGTGAGCAATGGGATGAGCATATACAAAGCCTTGGAGAGGTTTTTAAAATTATCAAAGAAAACAATTTAACATTGAAACCAACAAAGATAAAAATTGGCCTAAGTGAAATTTCATTTTTGGGGTATAAGATTAAAAATGAGTACATTACACCATTGGAAGAAACTGTATAAAAAATATTGGACATTAAGGTACCAAAGACAAAGAAGCAAATTAGAAGCCTTTTGGGGTTATGCAACTTTTATAGAAAATTTATCGCAAATTTTTCAGAAATAATTGAACCACTAACAAATCTAACAAAGAAAGGAAAACCTAACAATATAGTGTGGACGGAGGAATGTCAAGAAGCACTGGACATAATTAAAACTTTCTTTTCTGGGGCACCGATTTTGAAATTACCTGACAATACTAAGGAATTTATTTTGGCTACAGATGCATCAGCCATTGCAATAGGAGGCTGTCTAATGCAAAAATGGAATGGTGTCCCACATCCTGTTTTATATGTGAGTAGAAAACTAACAGCATCTGAGTTGAAATATGCTACCATTGAAAAGGAAGGACTTGCCATTGTATGGGGTATAACAAAATTAGGGTTCTACCTAATGGGAGCTAAATTTGAACTATGGACGGATCACGCTCCCTTGGCCTTCATTAATACAAATAAACTAGGGAACAACAGAATAGCCAGATGGGCATTGCAACTTATGGATTATAACTTTGAGGTCAGGACAATACCAGGGAAAGACAATGTGATAGCTGACACATTATCACGGTGTACCTAAGAAGGAAAAGAAATGGAAGTAAGGAAAGGAGCTTGGCCACGTCAATTTTGTTTCTGTTGGTTGGTCAAAAGAATAATGTCAGTAAAATCATTTTAGTGAGAACACAATGAATAGCAGTGTAATGAATAGACATCTATAACAAATTGGAACATTTTATAAATATACACATACTACATGTATATGTAATCGAAGACTGTATGGATTGACGAAGCTTTGTTACATGTGTGAGGTGTCGAGATATTAATATATGGTGTTGTATTGAGAATTTGATGAAACCATTGTTAGAAATGTAAAAAATAGTATTACAGTTACATAGTTAATTATAGTTTATAATTGTGAATTATGAGATTTACTCTGATTGGTTCGTTGGGGAAGTCTGGACATTATACATTGGGATGGATGTAAGTAATTTTGCACCTAAAATAATAATGTAAAGAATGATGATATTTAATTTTGCTGTTGGAGGGTTTTGTTGTTGTCGTTGGTTTTTACCTGGTTTAAAAGAATGAGAATAAATGAAGATAATATAATTATATTGAACAGTGATTTATAATTTTATTTGATATTTAAAAGACGTTCGATGTACATCGAACTTGGCAAACAAGGGGGGTGTTACGGTCGTAGCGCAGCACGGTGTGCATGAATAATGGTGCGAATTTGTGTAATGAATGGAAGTGATGTTGAAAAGGGGAAGCCGGGAGTAATTGACAGGAAGAGAAATGAAATGTTCGTATTTACATAACTTGTTGTAATATTAAAGTATTTATAAAGTAATGACCTGAGAGTCTATTATTATTTCGAAGAGTCTTGTGTCGTAACAATCATAATGAGAAAACATAAGTTCGGGAAGCTCAAAATTGGGACCATTGAAATTTGCCCTTTTGGAGAATGACGACCATGTCTTCAAAATTGCATTCTTCATCAAGAGACCCAAAACAAGACACCGGCCACAAAACCCAAACATGAAATTCTTTTAATGTAATAAGTTTGTGGGGGTCTATATAGACCGCTTTGGGAATCACTGGTCTACACAATGCTTATTTTCTCTAATTTGAATACATTTTCTAAATACAAGAAATTTAATGTAGTACGTCTAATTTTTTTTTTTTTTAATTTTTAAATTTTATTTATTCATTTTTTTTTTGGAAGCAAGAAAAAGAGAACTTGTACAAAAATGTGGATTATTTTAAAGCTTGTCTACATACTAATCACGCCAGGCAAACCAATGAGCTAATGTATCAGTTTGTCTCTAATAGACCTGCACATCAAGCTTAATACATGGGTACATGTTGGACGTAATTATCTTGTCTTTGAAAGTAATACCTGTAATTGATTTTTTACAAATTAAGACAAGTTAGATGTAACAAATGATAAGTTTTCTGCTTTTCCTTTTTGAATGGTCAGGTGATTCAATGGTCAGGTGATCGTGCAAACCGAATCGATATGCGTGAGAAACAGTAAACAGGATGACCACTCGTGACATTGCCAACCGATCAGGAATCTGTAGATCAGTTTCGCTTTCACTCTGACCCTTATTCTACAGACTGTACTCATTAGTACTCGGAATTCAGCTTAAGAAATTAAAAAAATGGGGGAGGGGGTGGACAGTCAGAGTAGAGCAACATTTCAAAGGTCAAATTTAGAACTCCATAATCTAAATATTAATCAATCAATAAATTTAACATAAATGTATCCATCTCTCTCTCTTCTTCTTTCTCATTCTCTATCTATCTATCTATCTATCTATCTATCTATCTATCTATCTATCTATCTATCTATCTATCTATCTATCTGTGACAAGTCGGATTAAAGTATTGGCCGTTTTGGGTGTCTAGGGGATTTTTATGGTTTGAGAATCCTTACTTGCACATATAAACTACAAGCACAGCGTTATAATGCAGGCAACAAATGCTATATTTAGATGTAAAATTATGTACAGTTTATTATACAAAGGATAATTGAAAGGTAAAATGCTGTACAGATGCTAGAATGGGATCTAGCGTATTTACATTAGGAGACTATCATCATCAGATATTAGAACCAAGTGGTCTGAGTGTCATTAGGCTGGTTGCTTAGCTTTTGGTCCTGTGCTGCACTGGTGAGACGGGTGTGGCTGGTACTGATGCTGTCTGCTGGTGGGCTGGCGTAGTGGATCCAGGCTCCGTGTGCAGTCCAACTTGTATGGTTGCAGAGCTAAGCTGCGTCTACCAATCAGTTAAGCCAGTGACGAGTCTGTGGCTAGCGTTGTTACTTGGACTCTTGAAGGATGAGTAGGTCTGATGTCTACAGGTCTGGTGCCAGCGAATCTGCTATCAGCTTTAGGTTGCTAAGATTTCAGGCGGGTGTAGCCTATAGATAAAAGCACCAATCCAAAGTGAAATAAGGGAATGAAAATAGTCTAGAGCTCAAGTAAGAGTTAGATGTGCTCCCTGTGGGCTCTCCAGCGTGAATGAGATCGGACGATGAAGTTAGTCCATATACACGTGGATAGCAAAAGGGAAGGGGGGTGAGTGGCGGGAGATAAGTGCAAAGGTGGTCTAGACTATCTGGCGTCTTTGACAAAGAGATCCTCGCTTGACCGTGACGGCGTTTCCGGGAGATAGACATTGCGCGAAGGCGCGAGTTGAAAGTCCAGGAAATCATCCCAGGTGGTCAGGGGGATTATGAAGGGGAGATTATCAGAGCTCGGCACATCAAGGGAGATTATATTATGATAATGGCTAGTGCTAGACGAACAGCGTTGCCCGAGGCGTTGAGTTGAATGGGCACTTTGAAGTGACCATCCGCTCCCGGAAAAGGGGGGGGGTCAACGGATGTTTGCCACGATAGATGGAGGGAGTGTAATCTTGTCAAGAGTCTAGTGTGACACGTGTCAAAGTGGGGATAGTAAAATGTGACATCGCTGCCAAAGGGGGTGGGGTTGGATTGGAGGGGTGGTGGCTGTGTTTTTAGCGCTTGATTGGCTAAATTAATAAAATTGATGATTAATAGCGAGTAAATAAATAAATTAAATGCTTAGACCTGAGTGATATCTTGAGTGAGCTAAAACGGTTCGTCACAACCCTCCCTGCGTAAGATAGGTCTTTGTTAAAAGATCTATAAAGTGCTAACGTTGATATCACTCAAGTTTCGTCTACTGTCGGTCGTAGCATTTAAGAAAATTTTCCCAGTAGTTAAGAGGTTGCCAAGGTCAAGAGGGGTGTCCGTCCTAAGGGTCCGCTTTCGCCTATGTTCTGTCCGCAGGCGGATTGCCACGTGGAAGGGGCAATTCTGGAAACCTGGGGAAATAGGCCGGGTGGATAGGATTGGGTACATCTCCTTCTTGGGGCAGACCAGTAAGTGGGATGGACGTTATGGCGGAGGGCCCAATGCGCGTATGTTGGACGGGGCTTATCTCTAAATCCATAGTGAGGCGTTTCTTCGTGAGTGCGATTTATCGGCTTACCTCTAATTTTCCAGACACGGTCAATGTCAGGGAAGAGTGGCCTTAAAGTGTGGGTGGAGCCGTGATGAGGTCCACTTTCACGAGAGTGAAAGTTTACTTTCCTCTGTGACTTCCTGGCAGGATCAGTGCCAGGGATGAGTGGTTTGATAGCCGAAGAGCGGGAGTTACAAGGACTCTCACGAGTGTAGGTATTTCGCTTACCTCGTGACTTCCTAGCAGTGCCCGTGCCAGGGATGAGCGGTTTGATTTTGGCTGAAGAGCCAGTAAAGGGTTTGTTAGAGTGGCGACCAGGGCTTCCAACCGGCTGGTTGCTGCCACGTTTCTGCTTTGTCATTCTACCGACAGGCAGAGAGAAGTATGGTTTATTGACAACTCCTAGAGGTATGTACCTGGAGCCTAGAACAAAGTCGTATACTGGCGAGTCCATGACTACTGCATCAATGGTGCCATGTACATACTTGCATTCTACGTGGACCCGAGCGATAGGATACACCTTCGGAGGAATGCCACGGTCTAGAGATTGAACCGTCACTGATCCACCAGTGAGATCCGATGGGTCGACCAGTGCTTTGCTGATGACAGAGCTCACCTCACATCCGGAATCGAATAGTGCCTGGACAGGAGATCCGTTAATCAGAATAATCTCTACCCCAGGGGGTGATACGATGGGGTGAGGCGGTATCGGTTGGGTAAGGCCACAAGCAGTGGGTTCAGGGGCCACGGTCAGCGCTGATATGACGTAATAGTCCTCCTCTTCCTCATCAAGATGCGATGGCTGATTATGCAAAGAGGGTTCAGGGAGCTCAGTCATGGCTGACACAGTACGTGGGGCCTGATGCTGTCGATTGGGCCTGTGATCACTCGTGCTGTTCCGGTCGCGGTGATGGTTATTGGTCTGGCCATGTCGAGGCGGGTGGCTTCGTCTGTCGTAGCTAGTAGGCGTGGCTGGTCGTTGGATTGGTGCTTTTTGGTGATGAGGTTTAGTAAAAGGAGAGGGTTGGCTAGAAGGAGCGTGTTTGTTGGAAGAAGTGGGCTGGTCCTCTGGTTTGTCCGAGGCTGAGGTCTTGCTTTTGATGTCCTTAACGTCTTTGCGGGCAGTCGCGTACCGGTCTGCAGCTGAAGCTATGTCGGCTGGTGTAGCGGCTTGCTGCTCCCTTACAAAGATTTTGACATCGTTAGGCATGCACTCTAGCAACTGCTCTGCGAGTATGAGGCTCACTAGGCCGTCCAAAGTCTCTGGCAGTTCGCTAAGAGTGTGCCACCTCTTCAGGTATTTGTTCAACCTGTCGCAGAGATTACCGTAGGTCTCTCGGCGCTCTAGGCGGGATGTCCTGAATTTCTTTTGGTAAGCCTCGGCGGTCAACTCGAATTGGACGAGTAGCGCCTGTTTGAGGGCTGCGTAGTCTTCTCGCTGGCCGGAGGGGAGTTTAGAGTATACTTCATAGGCTTTGCCTCGGAGGCATTGGGATAGCCGGAAGCACCATTTCTCCTCTGGCAGACCGTAGTAGCTCGCAACTTCTTCGAAGCGGACAAGATAAACTTCGATGTTCTCTGTCTTGTCGTCGAAGTGCTCCATTGGCATGTGGGGTAGGCCGTTTGAGATCCGGAGGAAGCTTGACTGGCGGTTCCGTTCTCTTTCTCCGCGGTTATCCTCTCTCTCTCAGTTATTTGTTTTTCCCTTTCTCGCTCCGTGATTTCCTTTTCTTTAGCTATAGCTATAGCTACTTCAGCTTCCCTTTTCTCCTTCTCTTTGGCTATGGCTACTTCTGTTTCCCTTCTCTCTCTTTCCATAGCTATTTCTTGTTCCCTTTTCTTCTCCTTCTCAAATTCTGCCCTCACAAATTCTTTCTGCTTTGCCTCATCGTCATACAGGACGGCCGCGAGTTCTCTGAGTTCAGCTATTTTTTGTTTCATGTCAGAGTCCGCTTTGGAGCGTGTGCCAGTGGCCATGGTGGTGAGGGGTGCTAGGATGGTGAGGGGTGGGTAATGAAGGGGAAAAGCGGAAGGTAGAGTAAGAGGTGGAGACGATGACGGAGCTGCTGAAAGCAATTACTTAAGAGTTATAGGAAAGGTGGTATTGACCTTTGTTTGGTGCTTAAGAACCTGTAAAAGAAGTACAATTACAGCAATACAAAATTAGAAAATTAAAATAGCTCTGAATGACACTCTTTAGTCTTGTGCTCTAACAATGATGATAGTTAAAATACTGGGGAGTTGCCTGATGTGCTTGCAGTATTAGTTGGGTAAATCCCGGACGAGGCTCGCCATTGTGACAAGTCGGATTAAAGTATTGGCCGTTTTGGGTGTCTAGGGGATTTTTATGGTTTGAGAATCCTTACTTGCACATATAAACTACAAGCACAGCGTTATAATGCAGGCAACAAATGCTATATTTAGATGTAAAATTATGTACAGTTTATTATACAAAGGATAATTGAAAGGTAAATTGCTGTACAGATGCTAGAATGGGATCTAGCGTATTTACATTAGGAGACTATCATCATCAGATATTAGAACCAAGTGGTCTGAGTGTCATTAGGCTGGTTGCTTAGCTTTTGGTCCTGTGCTGCACTGGTGAGACGGGTGTGGCTGGTACTGATGCTGTCTGCTGGTGGGCTGGCGTAGTGGATCCAGGCTCCGTGTGCAGTCCAACTTGTATGGTTGCAGAGCTAAGCTGCGTCTACCAATCAGTTAAGCCAGTGACGAGTCTGTGGCTAGCGTTGTTACTTGGACTCTTGAAGGATGAGTAGGTCTGATGTCTACAGGTCTGGTGCCAGCGAATCTGCTATCAGCTTTAGGTTGCTAAGATTTCAGGCGGGTGTAGCCTATAGATAAAAGCACCAATCCAAAGTGAAATAAGGGAATGAAAATAGTCTAGAGCTCAAGTAAGAGTTAGATGTGCTCCCTGTGGGCTCTCCAGCGTGAATGAGATCGGGCGATGAAGTTAGTCCATATACACGTGGATAGCAAAAGGGAAGGGGGGTGAGTGGCGGGAGATAAGTGCAAAGGTGGTCTAGACTATCTGGCGTCTTTGACAAAGAGATCCTCGCTTGACCGTGACGGCGTTTCCGGGAGATAGACATTGCGCGAAGGCGCGAGTTGAAAGTCCAGGAAATCATCCCAGGTGGTCAGGGGGATTATGAAGGGGAGATTATCAGAGCTCGGCACATCAAGGGAGATTATATTATGATAATGGCTAGTGCTAGACGAACAGCGTTGCCCGAGGCGTTGAGTTGAATGGGCACTTTGAAGTGACCATCCGCTCCCGGAAAAGGGGGGGGGTCAACGGATGTTTGCCACGATAGATGGAGGGAGTGTAATCTTGTCAAGAGTCTAGTGTGACACGTGTCAAAGTGGGGATAGTAAAATGTGACATCGCTGCCAAAGGGGGTGGGGTTGGATTGGAGGGGTGGTGGCTGTGTTTTTAGCGCTTGATTGGCTAAATTAATAAAATTGATGATTAATAGCGAGTAAATAAATAAATTAAATGCTTAGACCTGAGTGATATCTTGAGTGAGCTAAAACGGTTCGTCACACTATCTATCTATCTATCTATCTATCTATCTATCTATCTGTCTATCTATCTATCTATCTATCTACTTACCTATCTATCTATCTATCTATCTATCTATCTATCTATCTATCTATCTATCTATCTATCTATCTATCTATCTATCTATCTATCTATCTATCTATCTATCTATCTATCTATCTATCTATCTACCTATCTATCTATCTACCTACCTACCTATCTACCTATCTACCTATCTATCTATCTATCTATCCATCTATCTATCTATCTATCTATCTATCTATCTATCTATCTATCTATCTATCTATCTATCTATCTATCTATCTAATCGTGCAGTGTTCTTCCAGACGATAAAAAGATCATAGAAATTTAAAGGTTGATTTTTAATCATTATTTAACTCATAAAATTGAATGAAATTCTATGAGAGTCAACTGCTTTCCAAATGTACAAACTATTGAGCTGTTTAATATTTGTTGCTATTTTTGTAAACAAGAATAGTTCGAGCTACCCTACAAGATTATAACCCAAACCATAATTGTTTTTTTTTCTGTCTTTCTGTTCATCTGTCTGGTCTGCCCAAATTATCTTTGTATCCTTCTGCCTTTCTTGTCAATCATATTCAGAGAAGGCCCTAAGCTATGAATAGGGCCCTTGGCGAGTGTCAAATCATGACCACGAATATTTCGACGATATGTTGCTATTAACAAAAGATTTTCTTTAGCGTGGGGCCCCCTAAGGCACATGACTGGAGAGGTTGCCCTACTCCCCACCCTCTAGGGTCGCCACTGGTAAATTTAATATCTGAAAAACATATGCTTACATGCTCAGTAGCACACATTCAGAAACTCAAACTATGAAACACAAGTGTTTAACACGTACTGAAACCCCCCTTCAACTAAAGCTCCATTCTGTCTATTTCAGGAGGGGCAACAAATAGCTGGTTAACTGAGAGGCATGACCCACTGATGTCGATTTATTTCTAACCCAAGGCATGACCCACTGATGTCGATTTATTTCTAACCCAAGGCATGACCCACTGATGTCGATTTATTTCTAACCCAAGGCATGACCCACTGATGTCGATTTATTTCTAACCCAAGGCATGACCCACTGATGTCGATTTATTTCTAACCCAAGGCATGACCCACTGATGTCGATTTATTTCTAACCCAAGGCATGCACAAGAAATTTAGACCCCAAGGAAATTATTTGTAATTTTCCTTGCGTCTTACACCACTTCTAAAACTTAATACTTCGTGTTTTGTTTTAAAAATCTTTTAACATGATTAACTTTAACGAACAAAATTTGATTTCTTCAGAGACGTCACAAAGCAGTTGTTAGAGTGACAAAGCAAGCTCCCATTAGATGTGATGATTAGAAAGGAAAACAAAATGTTTCTCACGTATACATTGGGGTATCGACCAAAAAAAAGTTTATTGTTAATTCCATGTAATAGAGTACCGGAATGCTCATATACAAGCTAACATTCGTTTAAATAAGTCACGTACATAAAAAAACAGACGACCCATTCTTTATGAAGGTATTGACCTTTATTATGAGCGATTAACAGTTAGTAAGTATTGAATGACATATTTACAAAAATGGAACCATTCCATCTTTCCCTTCGAAACAAATCCTGGTTAGGTGAATGTCTAAATCCACTCAGTCTATACAATTTTAATGATAAGTCTACAGATCCAGACTTACAAGACGGTGCTCTAAACGTCTCTGAAAGTCTTTTAATTATGATTGAACTACTGAACACATGCAGGAATACCCGCTGATGTACGCGTGTTCAAGATATAGAATGCCTAGACCTCCAGACCAAATCTCATTTTAAAGAGGATTATAATTAGATAAAATATAACGGTCAAACCAAAAATGTACCTAGTGTGGCTAATCTGCCTGTATTTCTCCAAAAATATACATAAACTGTCGAATTCTAGAATAATCCTTACAGCCGTTTTTGAGATCCATATCCACCAACCCCACCCTTAACTCATGAAGCTGAAGGGAAGAATTGTACCAAAAAAAAAATTCGCTCACAAAAAAAGACTTAATAGGAATAAGTATATATATATAGCAATATGGAATATATGAAGATACATATATCGTTATACATATTGTATGACTTTGCATATTAACAGTAAAATTACTAAACATACAGACATTCTAATTCAGAAGACTAAAAGTACGGAAGCAATAATAATGAATCTTGCCTTCGAGTCCGTAGATTGGGGAGTAAGACAGTTCTAGCTATGATGTACAATACGCGAAGCACTCAACTATAACGTACAAATGGAAACAAAATAGTGTCAGTCATGGATACTCGCTCAGCGTTGATATCTTCTTATTGGAAGCAATGCATGTCATGGGCGTAGCCAGGATTTTTTTTCGGGGGGGGGGAGGGTTTTTTCTCCCCCCCCCCCCGCGAAATTTTCTTTTTATATGTATTTATGTGTGTGTGTGTGTGTGTGTACATAATCTTTATTGCATTCGGACTCTTCATTCTTTCGGAAGACGTTTATTGTGCCCTAGAATAGGTTCTTCCATGAGTTAGTGGAAAAATTATAGCTTCCCCGTAAATACTAGCAAAGGGGTCTGGGGGAGCGCTAGGAGCTCCCCCAGCGCGGGGCGAAGCCCCGCCGCCAAGCACTATTTCTGATATTGAAAGCCAACAAAATGCATATTCTGAGGTATCTACAGTGCATTTTCCTGCTATTAAAAATTTTTATTTCAAAAACCTAATGTGCTATTCTTACTGACTTAGACCCTCCCGTGCCCTTTGGCGCATTTTCTGTCAAGCTGTTTCCATAAAATTGTAGATTTCCTGCCATCACTAGCAATGGGGTCTGGGGGAGCGCTAGGAGCTGCCCCAGCGCGGGGCGAAGCCCCGCCGCCAAGCACTATTTCTGGTATTGAAAGCCAACAAAATGCATATTCTGAGGTATCTACAGTGCATTTTCCTGCTATTAAAAAGTTTTATTTCAAAAACCTAATGTGCTATTCTTACTGACTTAGACCCTACCGCGCCGTTCGGAGCATTTGACGTCAAGCTGTTTCCATAAAAATCTGTCACTGGTAATGTCTAAAGCCTCTTCCCACCTGCCATGAGGACCTCAATGAATGAGTGGCGTCAAGTTGTACTAGGATATCATTGCAACTCTTCTTATGCGTAATCCATTTTGTCGGAGAACATGTCCCGCAAACCTCATGCGTCGCTCTCTCACAATCTTACTAAAGGGTCGACTCCCAGTTCGGCATAGGATTTCCTTGATTTAAACCCGATCTCTATAACGGACTTCTAAATTCTGTCTTAGCCATCTTTGTTGAGCCACTGTACATTTAGTATTATTCAATTTCGGCAGATGACTATTCACTGCAGTTTATTAAGGGAGCCCTGCCACTGATAAAAATGTGTAACCACTCTTGAATACGCTCTTGGAATTAAGTGACTGTAGTTTGCTTTAGATTTTATATCCAAAAGAGAAGTTTTATCGTCAAAATCATCTGTTGGGGGTTTTCCACCTCAAAATGCTCTGTAGGGGGATCTTAAACTCAAAACCATCTGGAGGAGTTTTAAACTTTAAACAAACGCCATCTGTAGAAGAGGGGTTTAAACTCAAAACCCCCGATTGGATTGGCTACGCTCAAATAATTTTAGTGTGTAATTTGCTTTTTTTTTTATATTGAAGAGGTATTTTTAGCATTAAACCCCTCTGAATGGGGGTTATAACTCAAAACCCCTTTTGGCAACGCTCATAGCATTTTGAGTGCGTAATTTGCTTTTTTTCTTACACTGAAGATGTATTTTTTAGCCTCAAACTCCCCTGGCGGGGGGTTTAAACTCAAAACCTTTTTGGCTGCGTTCATAGGTTTTAGTGTGAGAAATTTGCTTTTATTTATATTGAAGAGGTACTTTTTAGCTTCAAACTCCACTGTAGGGGAGTTTAATCTCAAAACTCCTTTGACTACACACAAAACATTTTGAGTGTATAATTTGCTTTGTTTTTATTATTAAAGAGGTATTTTTTACCTTCAAACCCCGCTGAAGTGGGGTTTAAACTAAAAACTAATTCAAAACCCATTTAGCTACGATCATAACATTTTGAGTGCGTAATTAACTTTTTTTTATATTGAAGATGGGGTTTATCGTAAATTTTGGAGGGGGTTTTAAAATCAAAATCTTCCTTAACTGTGCTCTTGGAATTAGGAGATTTTCAATTGCATTTTTGTTTTGTTTTATAGAAGAGGGGGGGGGGGGGTTAACTGCAAAACCCCAAGTAGGGGGTTTAAAACTCAAAACCCCTAGTAGGGGGTTTTAAACTCAAAACCCCTGGTAGGGGTTTTTAAACTCGAACCCCCCTGGTAGGGGGTTTTAAAGTCAAAACCCCCTGGTAAGGGGTTTTAAACTCAAAACCCCATTGGTTGTGCTGGGGCAATTGATGGTTTAGTATTAAATTCTCACCTAATATAAACAAAATCAAAGCAAAAAATCATTCACTAAATTCCGATTTGGAGGGGGAGATTTCATTTCGGGGGGGGGGGTTGAACCCCAAACCCCCCCCCTCTACCTGGCTACGCCCATGATGCAAGTCATATACAATGTAGGGAGGACAAACAGTTGGGCGCTTGACATTAGGAGTTGGAATCCCCATGAATGTTGGGATTTTGAACATTTGGATTTTTATGAGGCCCCAGAGTCCATCAAAATTAAATTGCGCCTTTTGTGTTTACAACTTGTACATTGAAACTGCAGTCGTGGCTTTGTTTTAACAGACTTCACTAAACATAAAACTGGTAGCCTTCTTTCACAATAATGTGAAACGTAAGTTAAGGCAGTATCATCCTGTTTCCCATATTTATATCATGACTGAGTGTCACACGCCAGTAAAAAACGAAAACAATTCTGGCCCCCAAAATGTCCAACTAGACAAGAGGAGTATGAGATCTAATGACGTAACATTTCAATTAAAAAGAAAGCAGAAAGAATTGCGAGTATAGCACGCAGATATGGCATTCTACTTCCTCACCCACAGCTTTTAAGTGCGCGATATTTAACGTTATGTAGGTCAATGAGGGGTCTGATGTTACGGCTAGAACCTCAGTAATACTTCTAATAATGAGTAACTAAAAATAGTGAAAAAGTAACTGGAGAAATAGCTTTCACGATGCTTCAAGATAAGAGTACAATAGTTTCAATGTTTCTATGGCCAACAACCAATGAGCGATAGATTCCCTTTGCTCAGATCAAAAAAATTAAGTAACAAGCCAAATATACAAAATCCAACCTTTTAAAAAAACAACAACAACATTGCTTATCTAAAGGGAAGAGTTCCGCACTAGCAGCTATAACACTGAAGAACGTAGAAGTTTTTTTTTTCCTTTTTGACATCAAGCAAAATAATTAATATGCAATAAGTAATTGACTAATTAGTTAATTTTTTAGTCGATTCATGTTTTTGTTTGTTACAATAAATAATTGTATACAAATATACGGGAAATAATTTGTATAATTATATAAGGAGACAAAACTGGACATATTTAACCATATCTGTGAATACTGAAGGATATATTTTCCATTTTGGTATCAAACTAAATATCTAAAAACCAGTAATTAATTGACTAATTGATTTGCTTTGTTTATTGTTGTTTCGTCTACGCCAATGAATAATTAATTGTACCAAGTCTCAACTTAGTCCGAGAATAGATGTCGGAGAGATAACGTATTCAAACTTTTGACCAGACAGACAGACAGACAGACAGAGTGAGTTGATATAAGCTTTGTAAAAATAGAAATAAAACTTTATCGCCTTTCAAAATCTTCGCTAACATGCGTTGCAGTGGATTCAGAGACAACCTCAGTGTACATTCGATATCTTAGCCTCCTAGGTGTTCTAGCTATCAACTCGAGCTTTTCCTTCTGCAACTAGTTGGTGCCAAGCAAACTGCATAGCATTCATGTACATCAGGCCAGCAAGGCCAAGAAAGAGATTTGACTCACGACAATCCGTGCTCTTTTTTTTATGTCCAGATATTAAGTAAATTATGGCTTTCATAAGTGGCCAAGCCAATCCAAGTTAATGCGTACTTAGCCGAGAATTTTTCAGACGTCTTAAGGTTTTTTAATGAAATCTACATTTTCAACTAAATTAAAATCTTTACATCAAAAAAAATTTCTTAATTATTGCATTCCGCCTTATAAAGTTCTAGAGACGGTGTAACCATAAACCACGCATTTCAATAATTTACTGGCTGGGTCAAAGAGTTTAAAGACGTAAGCAAGAAAAGAAGTTAAAAGAATAGAAGACAGTTATTACATCTTGTAGGCCCAGCTCCAATCATAGTCAGTCAGTCAGTCAGTCAGTCACGACAATTCTTTAAAAATATAAGCATAATGACCATTAGAGGTCAACATATCTGCAGGTCAGTTATTTCAATGTTCAAGGTCTGTATTTGCCTATCATTGTGTAGAACGTTTGGCTGTGCCAATCCCCTGACAAAGTCTAACTCTAATATGCTGAAGAACTTATCATTGGAATCAATAAATGCCAGTTAACTCCAGCACAAACTGGACAAGATCCAGTCTTTTCAGGATTCTGGCTACTAACCAAATTATTCGAGAATGTTTTTCCCCCCTAGGAATGACAACAAAAACAAAATTTTCTCTAAATTTCATTTACATTTTTTTTTACTGCTTGGAGATTTTTTAAAACTTTGAGATAAACTGATGCATCTAAATGCTGCCCCCACACACCATTCACATACACACTCTGTCACACAAGGCAACACCAAATATACAATAATTTGTTCTCGGCTACAGCTTCAGATTTATATATTTTGTAGGGTCATTAGTGCTCTCAATTCTTTATAAATGTTTGTGTGCGTGTGTGTGTGTGTGGGGGGAGGAAATCAGTGTTGAGCAAAAGTTCAAATCAATCAATCAATCAATCAATCAATCAATGTATTTATATATGTATGTATGCTTGCATATATATGTATGTATGTATGAATGTATGTATGATGTATGTATGTATGATGTATGTATGTATGATGTATGTATGTATGCATGTATGTATGATGTATGTATGTATGTATGTATGTATTATGTATATAAGTATGTATGTATGTATGTATGTATGTATGTATGTATGTATGTATGTATGTATGTATTTATGTATGTATTATGTATATAAGTATGTATGTATGTATGTATGTATGTATATATGTATGTATGTATGTATGTATGTATGTATGTATCTATCTATCTATCTATCTATCTATCTATCTATCTATCTATCTATCTATCTATCTATCTATCTATCTATCTATCTATCTATCTATCTATCTATCTATCTATCTATCTGTCTGTCTGTCTGTCTGTCTATTTAGATATTGTTAAGATAGTTGCAAACGAAAGACAGTGACTATTAAAGCTGTGCTTAGAGTTTGAAAGGAAGTTTGGTTAAATACTAGAAAGATTGAAATAATGAGATCAAATGGGATGCTTAATATTTCTCATGTACTTCTTGGCCGAGGAAATATTTTAATTGACATATCTTTTTGTGATAAGAAAATATGAAAGTTACACGGGAATGTAGACAATTCGGAACGGTGATCTAAACATAATGAGTTGTTCTTTAGATCACTAAACAATATGAAATGTTTGAAAACAAATCAGTTTGCATATTATATTCACAAATCAAAAGTGTTTGTTTTTTTCAGAAGACCAAAAGTAGCCAACCCACCTATTTTGAGAACTATACTGTAAAATTAGTTTTTTAAGATCTGGATTTGACAGACGGATGGAAAGATAGACAGCCCAAAAGCAATTGTGGCTTTTCTCTACTGGGAATGCTAAAAATAGACAAAAGTAGGTCTTTGTGAATGTCACAAACCGCTGTGTGCCCACACCCGTTTGTGTGTGTGTGTAGCAAAACAACACCAGTCCACTACGGGCCTGGCTGTGGAATGTTGACCCAACTGACCCCTTACCCGCCATCATGGCCTCAGTTTATGGTGGAATGTTTTTTTTTTATGTTATTTCTATTTTAAATCTAATTCAATTATTTATGTTTTTAGTATATTTTATTTAATTAAATTAGATTTATTTTAGTATTGGGAAGGGAAATGAGTACCTGTATACTTTTAATGTTTATTTTATTGTCACGTGACCTGGTCTTGTTTTTCCTAATATTTTCAACTAAAATTTTATTTTTACGAATACTATATTTAAGTCGAAAGTGTGACAGTCATTTTGGATATCTTAGTTTGTTATCGGTTTTATTGATGTATCTATATTTAAAACGTTGTGGATGATTCTATATTCTATTCTATATTAATAAATGTATACGCTACTTGTACTTATCATTCTGGTGTTCTGTATTACATGTGTACGTGAGGTATATACACAAACACCAATACCACTAAGTCGAGTTAAATCGCGACAGAGCTAAAGCCACGAAAGATCAATACACAGTTACAGCGTCAACAGTCGGGCCTCCAGACATCGCCCTAGACAACGACCAGTTGAAGCAGACGCCAGCACAGTGACAGGGAATTGTTATACATTTATCATTCATATACATGATATCGGTACATCATTAATATACATGATACCGATACATCATTAACATACATGATACCGATACATCATTAATATACATGATACCGATACATCATTAATATACATGATAACGGTATATCATTAATATACATGATACCGATACATCATTAATATACATGATACCGATACATCATTAATATACATGATGCCGATACATCATTAATATACATGATAACGGTATATCATTAATATACATGATGCCGGTACATCATTAATATACATGATACCGATACATCATTAATATACATGATACCGATATATCATTAATATACATGATACCGGTATATCATTAATATACATGATGCCGGTATATCATTAATATACATGATACCAGTACAACATTAATATACATGATACCGATACATCGTTGATATTAACCTACAATGTGCTCACAACAGTAACGTAGCTTGTACAAAATATATGACCCAGGCGCCCATTACATCATCTGTACCAATGGATAGCTTTGTCTCAAGGAAAACTGTATACACAAAGAAGACATAGAAGCTCTCAAAAGCCTGTGTTTACACTGAAGACAATCGATTAACTATGAATGGGCTACAGGGACATTTGAACTTGTGTGCATGTGCATGTTAACAACATACTAGCTTTGTATCTTCAGATTATGGTATTTACAAATCTCCTTTGCTTAACAAATGTCCACTGAGTTAATGAAAAGCTCAAGCCTGAGCTCTTGTTGTTGCAATATCATCGTTTTATGTTGTTGGTGGTGCGAGATATTCATTGGCCTTAGTTTGGGTAATACTGATCTACTGGATTGAATTTAGATCTATGTAAAACTTGGAGAATACTCCCTTCACATTTTTATTATTTTGCAACAAAAAGTGAATAAAAAAGTGAATAAAATGGTTTACCCGTTCAGCCGACATATTGATATCAAATATAAATTACTGTGAAAACGGGTTTACCCGATTTGATAAAAAGTCTCGTTTTTTAATAGACATGCAATTAAGTTATATTTGTCTTTTTTTAGACTACTGTCTACGACTTGATCTAAAGAACATTGATGCAAAGTTTGATCAAGATTGGTCAAACAGTTTAGATTTTTATTTAGGACATACATGCACGCAATTGTAAGAGTTACTACTGCAAATACTATCTCATTTACTATGTTAGTTTTGTAGACATTTTTTAAAATTGATATTTCACTTCAGTTAAAAATGTGAAATGTTCACAGCTGTGTCTCCAGTCAAGTGATTTTTTGTTGTAATATTTGGTAAGGGTCACTGTGTCCTGGTGTGGAAAAAAATTAGCTCGCGATACTGACAAAAGTCAATCTTTTAAAATCCGGGACAAAAGACTAGTAAACAAAAGAGTGTACAGTGTAGACTCCTGTGATGCTAGCTCAATAAGCTCGAAGCATATAAGACTGGTTAGGTTTGGGGATGGGAAGTGATTGGGATCAGACTATACAATTTTATCTTTTGCACATTAAGAGACCAGAAGTAGATAGGTCAGGACTGTGACAAGTCGGATTAAAGCATTGGCCGTTTTGGGTGTCTAGGGGATTTTATAGTTTGAGAATCCTTACTTGCACATATAAACTACAAGCACAGCGTTATAATGCAGGCAACAAATGCTTTATTTAGATGTAAAATATGTACAGTTTATTATACAAAATAAGATAATGAAAAGTGAAATGCTGTACAGTTGCTAGGATGGGATCTAGCGTATTTACATGTAGGAGACTATCATCATCAGATATTGGAACCAAGTGGTCTGAGTGTCATTAGGCTGGTTGCTTAGCTTTTGGTCCTGTGCTGCACTGGTGAGACGGGTGTGGCTGGTACTGATGCTGTCTGCTGGTGGGCTGGCGTAGTGGATCCAGGCTCCGTGTGCAGTCCAACTTGTATGGTTGCAGAGCTAAGCTGCGTCTACCAATCAGTTAAGCCAGTGACGAGTCTGTGGCTAGCGTTGTTACTTGGACTCTTGAAGGATGAGTAGGACTGATGTCTACAGATCTGGTGCCAGCAAATCTGTTATCAGCTTTAGGTTGCTAAGATTTCAGGCGGATGTTGCCTATAAATAAAAGCACCAATCCAAAGTGAAATAAGGGAATGAAAATAGTCTAGAGCTCAAGCAAGAGATAGATGTGCTCCCTGTGGGCTCTCCAGCGTGAATGAGATCGGACGATGAAGTTTGTCCATATACACGTGGATAAAAAAGGGGGGGGGGGTGAGTGGCGGGAGATAAGTGCAAAGGTGGTCTAGACTATCTGGCGTCCTTGACAAAGAGATCCTCGTTTGACCGTGATGGCGTTTCCGGGAGATAGACACCTCGCGAAGGCGCGAGTTGAAAGTCCAGGGAGTTTGCCAGGTGGTCAGAGGATAGAAAGGAGGAGGGGGGAGTATCAGAGCTCGGCTGGATCAAAGGAGATTATACCTTGATAATGGCTAGTGCTAGACGAACAGCGTCGCCGAGGCGTTGGGTTGAATGGGCACTTTGAAGTGACCAGCCGCTCCCGGAAGGGGGGGTCAACGAATGTTTGCCACGATAGAGGGGGGTGTACTCTTGTCAAGAGTTTAGTGTGACACGTGTCAAGGTGGGGATAGTAAAATGTGACATCGATGCCAAAGGGGGATGGGGTTGGATTGAAGGGGTGGTGGCTGAGTTTTTAGCGCTTGATCGCTAAATTAGAGCAATTGATGATTAATAGCGAGTAAATAAATTAATTAAATGCTTAGACCTGAGTGATATCTTGAGTGAGCTAAAACGGTTCGTCACAAGGACCAGAAGTAGCTAGGTCAGGACCAGAAGTAGCTAGTTCAGGACCAGACGTAGTTAGTTCAGGACCAGAAGTAGCTAGGTCAGGACCAGAAGTAGCTAGTTCAGGACCAGACGTAGCTAGGTCAGGACCAGAAGTAGCTAGTTCAGGACCAGATGTAGTTAGTTCAGGACCAGAAGTAGCTAGGTCAGGACCAGACGTAGCTAGGTCAGGACCAGAAGTAGCTAGTTCAGGACCAGACGTAGTTAGTTCAGGATCAGAAGTAGCTAGGTCAGGACCAGAAGTAGCTAGGTCAGGACCAGATGCAGGAAGAAGCTGCATGGTCTATGTACAAAGTACGTTAACGTGAGCGCGTGCAGCAAGCCACTAGTTTAGATGTTAGACTATCCAAACCTATTTCTAGAATCCTCCGAAAGAGGAAAAAGCCGCTTTTAAATATATTTTTGGTGTGTCTGATAGTCCCTGCGTCCGTCCGTACCGTTTAAATCACACAAATTAGAATAGTGAAACACAAAATCTTGTAATTTTGTTGACTGAACATTTTGTAAAAAAAAACAAAAAAAAAAAAAAACAACACGGCGTTGTTTTAGTTTTCTTTTTTTTTTAAAGTTTCTAGAATAAGAAAAACCATGGATGTGGTCCAGTCCTACCATAACATCTTGTTTTGTTCTGACTCTACAGGGCCAGGGGGGTGTCAATAGTAATTGTCAAAACATACAGAGTCGAAAACATTTCCGATGGACTAAAACAAAAATTAAAACTGATTAAATTTCTTTTCTTTTTGACAATAGTCAACTTTTTAAATATAATTTGTAAAGGGTAAAAATAGTGGGTTTTTTAAAACCTTCGTAAAACTAAGATACATTTAAGAATTTCACATTGAATATTATGATTAGTACTTTCCATTTGGTGCTTTAATAAGAGACAGCGAAGTTATGAGTGTACTTTATAGCAAGTGCAACAATTGAAAGTTTACTAAGAGACTCTGAATTACCAACATTATGAGGCTATTAACGGCGTAACTTTTATGACTTACAAGTAAAAAAAAATGTGTGTAGATGTTTTTAAAGTCAAGCTGACATACATCGTTTAGGTTCCTGTAGTTCAATATTAACTGCGGGTGTTCCTGTAGTTCAATATTAACTGCGGGTGTTTCTGTATAACATTCAAAATCCCAGTCTTCATCAAAATTCGATCCCAGGAATTTAAGTTTGAAAGCCAAGCGCTTAACCGCTCAGCCACAAAATGTGTAACCAATAGAATTAAATAAAAATGAAACTTTAATTTTTAAACTTTTGATTTAAAAAAAAAAAAAAACACATATAAAGCTGTTCCATTGGTTGACTGAACACAGTCTGAGTGTCACTTGAGGCAAGGGGGGAGGCTGGGTCGCAGTATTGCCTCCTTTGGTTCTGGTCAGATTTCTGCGATCATGGATAATCATTTTGAAGTCATGGGTGTCAATTACGCATTTCTTGAGGGATGCTCTTGAGAGTATCTTTCTATCTTTTCTGTAGACTCTACCTTAAGAACACAACTGCCCGTAGAAAAGTCGTTAAGGGAGTCGATTAATAAACATGCGGACTATAAGTCCAGCCCATCGTAGTTAGAATCAGCTATATGAAAGTAACAGGCTGTAATCGGACATTGAATGTGTGTGTATATTTAGTAAAGAGGAAGACGCTATGTATACAAGTTTATACAAAGAAACGTTCAAAATAAAAAGCTTATGTACTTTCGGGGACAATTACAGTTTTTTGTGTGTAATATGTTAATATGCGGAAATTACGTTAATAAGTATATGGTCTGCGTCAGTAAATAATAACGCCGGCGTACCTAGTTATCTATAGTAATCAATTTACTCAGTTAATTGTAACTAATAACATGAGATTTATGTTCTAATACCCTTCCCGAATATATTAGGTAAAAGGGCGGGAATCACTATGGTCATATGCATTTAAACGTTTCATTGTCTTATCTTATCTTATAAAATACAGACGTTACTTCAAAAAAGAAGATGATTAAGTCCTACGCGTGTCCGAGGTCAATCTAGTCATGCATTGGTAATGTTGTGAATAAATGCTTTATGTTTTCAATTTATTGTCTAGCCATTAAGGAATAAAGAGTTTGTGTGTCTATTCTATTCATATGGAGTCAATCTCTTACGAAATAGATCTAAAGCCTTACGAACTAAATAGATCTAAAGCCTCTTGTCATGAAGTGTAGTCTGCTTTCAATCCTTTCAGTTACTTTTGTTTGAAAACTTTTTTTTATTTTGATACCGACTATCCCGCTGATATTTCAAACAAATAAAAATAAAATTATTTTTAAAAAGTGACTTGCCTACGGTGAAGAACCCCCTCCCCCATATACGACTATACATCTCAATACTATTGGAGTTATTTCTCCATTTCAATAGCAAACAAAATAGTTAATGGCCAGTAATTAATTGTCTAATTGGTTCTTTTGATTTTGTTGTCTTTGCTAATGGATAATTGTGCAAAGAAATTGGTTGTGGAAGAAATAAAGAGTTCCAACACTTTACCCGACAGACAGACAGACAGATAGAGTGAGTTGATATAAACGTGGTAAAACAAAAACCTAAAGTGCTTTTAAAATTGTGTTTCACGCTCGCCATCATGGTGCTCGAAGAATGTTGGACGGCAACTATTTTTGGTCTACTGGAAGAGGTTTTCTTTATTTAAAAATGTATGTATCTATCCAAATACATAAACACCATTTTTAATGCTAGGTAAATTGAGAAGCCTTGTTTTACCATTTCTCGAAAATGAAGAGGCGCGAACTATTAATTTCCACAAGATTTAAGAAAGCAGAACAATGGCATAACAGCCGTGATGCTAAGGTTGTTCATTGAGGTTAAACCATCATCAATTGAAGCCTACTTAAAATTAAAAAAGTGTGTAGACTAAGAATTTGTATACAAAAATTATTACAAAATTTTATTACCATACTATGTGTATGTATTGTTGAGAAACAGTCAATAGTTTAGAAACTCGTTTCTGATTTCATTATTTGGAAAGCAATCAACGGACACAGTACTCTATTTTATCAATATCCAACAAGATATTGGTTTCTAAATGGAAATACTCGATAATCAATTATTGGTATTTAAGAAGCATTGAATGCGATGTGAGGCTTGAACCGCTAGTCTATCTATCAAAGGGCTCAAGTTCCACACCCGACTCTAGCAAAGTTGTGTTTACTGAGCGCATAAAGGCAGCACGGAATCTCCTCTCCCAGATATCCCTCCCTTCACTGGTCCACAAAAAGGTTTGGAGCATGACGCTCTGAGCATGCTAAAATAAGGAAAGTTGCGTTATAGAACAACTAATTAAAACAAGAGAAATATAAACAAAATATTTTAAAATATATATTTAAAAAAGCTTTCTAAGGGGAGAATGTAATATTTGTAGCTCTATCTATCAATACAGTAAGGTTTATTTCTCCTAAGCAATATCCAACTAAATTAATTAGTTACCACTAATAAATTAATAAAATGGTTAATCTTTTGATTGATTAAAATTGTGGTAAGAACAATGAATAATTGTGCAAAGTTTAAACTTGCTCCGAGAATGAGAGATGGGAGAAATAACGTGTATACAAACTGTCAGAAAGATGAGTTGATAAAAACTTTCTTTTTAAAATACAAAGACACACTTCAGGTCATGACTAAATTCAATGCATGGGCTCTATTAACTGAAACGTCTTGTTGTAACTCCACTGATACATACAGGACAACTCGGTTAGTTTTTTTCTTTTGTCACACTTTACTTTCGAGTTTCAAAAACAATAAGGAGGAAAGGGGGGGGGGTACAAACATTATTCCTGAGCCCAGGCCCACAACTGATATGCAAAGTTACTGCATCTGATAGGATGAAAGTTATCTAAATAATGAATATATATATATATACATATATATATATAACATTAACATTATAATACAAGTGTTAATGAAATAAAACATTAAAAAAAACAAGTAACTTACCTTTACAAATGTGTAAACACGAGAGGTTCTAGATCTAAATTAGATCTGGAGGATAGAAATGTGAGTGTATCGGTGTTAAAGGCTATAGACTCAAGAGCGAGTGGAACTGGTCATTCCATGTAGTCAATAGCTTTTTTTTTTCCCGGGGTCGTCCACGTCTGCTACAAAGCAAAGCAGATGTCATCACAATGTTGTCCTCCCATAAACCGCGTGAGGCTTAGTCGATGAGGGAGCATGAGAAGATAACTCGGCGTTAAGGACAAAACGAAACTAGAAGCTTTGAGAGAATTAGGCGGAAGAGAAAGAGGAAGAGAGAGGGAGAGAGAGAGACAGAGACAGAGAAGCAAGAAAAAAAATGCTAGTACCAATGACAAAAACGTATCGATTCTACGGTTCAATTACAAGTGCTCAGCGATTACTAGTGGTCCCAAACAAACCTGAGAGAGAGAGATGTGCAGCAGTCCTAACACTGTTGACGGGCTGGACAACACTTTCAGAACTAAATAGGGGCCTAACAGTTGGACATATGTGCCAAGACGGGCTGGACAACACTTTCACAACTAAACAGGGGCCTAACAGTTGGACATATGTGCCAAGACGGGCTGGACAACACTTTCACAACTAAACAGGGGCCTAACAGTTGCACATATGTGCCAAGACGGGCTGGACAACACTTTCACAACTAAATAGGGGTCTAACAGTTGGACATATGTGCCAAGACGGGCTGGACAACACTTTCACAACTAAACAGGGGCCTAACAGTTGCACATATGTGCCAAGACGGGCTGGACAACACTTTCACAACTAAATAGGGGCCTAACAGTTGCACATATGTGCCAAGACGGGCTGGACAACACTTTCACAACTAAATAGGGGCCTAACAGTTGGACATATGTGCCAAGACGGGCTGGACAACACTTTCACAACTAAACAGGGGCCTAACAGTTGGACATATGTGCCAAGACGGGCTGGACAACACTTTCACAACTAAACAGGGGCCTAACAGTTGCACATATGTGCCAAGACGGGCTGGACAACACTTTCACAACTAAATAGGGGCCTAACAGTTGGACATATGTGCCAAGACGGGCTGGACAACACTTTCACAACTAAACAGGGGCCTAACAGTTGCACATATGTGCCAAGACGGGCTGGACAACACTTTCACAACTAAATAGGGGCCTAACAGTTGGACATATGTGCCAAGACGGGCTGGACAACACTTTCACAACTAAACAGGGGCCTAACAGTTGCACATATGTGCCAAGACGGGCTGGACAACACTTTCACAACTAAATAGGGGCCTAACAGTTGCACATATGTGCCAAGACGGGCTGGACAACACTTTCACAACTAAATAGGGGCCTAACAGTTGGACATATGTGCCAAGACGGGCTGGACAACACTTTCACAACTAAACAGGGGCCTAACAGTTGGACATATGTGCCAAGACGGGCTGGACAACACTTTCACAACTAAACAGGGGCCTAACAGTTGCACATATGTGCCAAGACGGGCTGGACAACACTTTCACAACTAAACAGGGGCCTAACAGTTGGACATATGTGCCACGACTGGTTGGACAACACTTTCACAACTAAACAGGGGCCTAACAGTTGGACAAATTTGCCAAGATGTGGAATTGTTGGACAGCTATCTCATCATCGTGGAGTGGGTGGACAGACATTTCAACAATGCGGACAATTCCTAACATCCGTCCCGGTTATTTCTGACATCAGTTTTAATACTAAGGAAGGATGGAGAGCTAAAAGTAAGATGTGGGGGGGGAGATCAAGAAAAAGGTCCATTTAAATCTAATCGGCACAGACTATAGGCTCCCAGTTTACCAAGAAAATAGTTCCATTTAAATCTAATCGGCAGACTATAGGCTCCCAGTTTACCAAGAAAATAGCTCCATTTAAATCTAATCGGCACAGACTATAGGCTCCCAGTTTACCAAGAAAATAGTTCCATTTAAATCTAATCGGCAGACTATAGGCTCCCAGTTTACCCAGAAAATAGTTCCATTTAAATCTAATCGGCACAGACTATTGGCTCCCAGTTTACCAAGAAAATAGTTCCATTTAAATCTAATCGGCACAGACTATAGGCTCCCAGTTTACCAAGAAAAAAGTTCCATTTACAAGGTCAAAATGCAGTGCGTTCTTAGAAATGCATAGGACCTGAGACCACCCAATCGAGCGTGGGATAACCCTAATTTTAAACGCACCACTCGAGAACTTGTTGTGATAGGTTAGCGAAAGTGAAGTGTATTTGGCGTGTTTAATGTCTAGGGAATGCTTATTTTTGAAATTATCACACACCAACCCGTCAGCATATAAATCGGGAGCAGGCACGCAACGAGACAAGCAATGAAAGAGAGATACAAAGGTTAAAATATGAAGAATATTTATTTATATAAATATTTACATAAAAGAATAAAAAGGGGGAGGGTTTGCATCTATCTCTGATCGATAATATATTTAATCATCACTCTTGCGCTTAATAAGAGAGTATGTCACTTTGTCTTCTGAACTTAGCTGGTTGTCCTGCTTGGATCGCAGCTGGCTGTGTCCTGGCTTGAGGTTCGGCAGCTGGAGGTGGCGCTCTAGCGGGTAGATACAGGGTATACAGTTCTTGTGGAGTCTCAATCCAAAGTTCTGATATCTGTTGTGGGCACAGTAGGGCGGGTGGCCGGCTACCGTGGGCACAAGTGTACTGTGGGCAGAGCTGATCTGCCCTGGGCAGCGTAGTTAACAGGATAAGTCCAGTGAGTTAAGGAGGGTTTGGCGTAGCTATGACGTCTCGCACAGACTCTTGGTCTATAGGTTGACAGGTGGTCTGTCGAATAGGCAGGCAAGTAGAGCCAATAGCGCCAAGTAGTAGATTTGAGTGGATCCACGTAGGCAGTAGATGATACTCAATGACAAATAGGCAAGTGTGCAGTGCTGAATAGCACAAAGTACATAGGTGATTCTCAATAGCAAATAGGCAGTTGACTAGGCAGACAATGCCAAATAAATAGGCAGGTGATCCAAACAAATAGGCAGACACCTGAGGGAGGCTGCGGATAAATAAAGACAAGTTAGGACATGTCTCTCATGCATCTTATTGATGCCCTCGACTGAGGTGCATTCGTCAGATTGGTAAAATTTCTTGAGAGCACAATGGGGAGATGATGACAAATGGGATATGGAAAAATAGATGGCTGATAGTAGCAATAAAAAAATGTACATTAAAGGGGAAATAATAATCTCAAATAAACAACAGAAGTTGGAAGAGAAAAAAAAAGGGGGGGGGAGGGGATAAACGGGTGGTGGTCAGCGACCATGACGGCTTGTTTACATACGACCGTCGGCCGAGAACAATGGAGTGCTTGAATGAGGAGAGCGTCCGTTCAAGGGACGCAACTCTCGCCAAAGTAGAATGACTACAGGGGAGATAATTTATATCTCTTTTCTAAGCGCAGCATTAGTGCGCTTGTAAATTATCAAGGCGGTCAGCCGAGATAAAGGAAATAAAATAAGAGGTACAAATATATACATGGTTGCATCAACGATCAATTGAGCATCACAGCGTTAATAGATTAATGCCATTCATAAAATATACATTAGCCATGTTCATGTTTTCTACTTTCGACAGTGAGAAATACACAATGCACTAATTAAATATGAATGAAATAATAAAATACACATAATAATATCCAGTGAGAAATATACACAAAGTAATTAAGTGGAACTGTGATTAAGTTCGGCTTACCACCAGGTATTCCTCTAAGAGTAAGAATAAATGAAATAGTCCGGACTCGACTGCTCAGATAGAATGAGAAAATGAGAGGGTCTAGCTTGATTTAATCTATTCTATAAAGGCCTGGGAGAGACGGGCTGAAACAGCAAATGTCCTAGGCTTAAGATTATCTCTCACGTGGGTGAAGTCCGACAAGAGTTGCACCTTGGAGTGGCACGAGGCGCGTTGACCCGAGTAATCTCTTTGATCAAAGAGAGACGTGGGAGAGAGAGGGGGGGGGGAGAAAGATTGGTTTGCATTTCACCCAAGGTGGTGTCAACTGCGGCCGTCAGACATCCGGCGGGTAAGATCAAAGAGACCGTGTGTTTATCTTTACCCCGGTCATGGGAAGATAAGTGAAAAGCCGCCAAGGTGGTGAACTCAGTCTAGTGGTACGAGGAAAAGGTGGGGCGGGTGAAGAAATTGGGGATAGTACGGGGAAATAACTAAAATAAAATAAATAAATAATGATAAATAATAATTAATGCTGTGATAAAATTGAGTGACTCAGACAGCAAGCTTTTGACTTGTCACATACGCCCCGTCAAGATGTATCTATCGCAGAAGATCCATAAAGTGCGAGCAGACGGATGTAACTCTAACTTTGGGATCAGTTGTTATCACAGCATTAGAAAAAAAAATCTGGGAAAAGAGGGGTAGCCATGCCAGGAGGAGAGTCTGTCCAAGTCTGTCCGTGGTCTACTTCCCGTCCCTGAGTATGTAGTCACCTGGTTGAAACATTTGGGATTGCTTGGGAGAGTAGATTGGGTGATTGGGCGAGTAATAATTCCTTCCTGGGGCGGATTGGGGAGCGTGATTAGGGCTTAGGCGGGGTGCCCAAGGTACGTGTGCACGTTGGGGCTTACGTCCGTCGCCACTGTGAGGCGCTTCTTCACGAGAGTAAGTAGTCAGCTTACCTCGGTTTCGTGACACGATCAATGTCAGGGAAGAGATGCCTGATAAAGGGTGTGGAGTTCTGATGGAGAACGTCCCCACGAGTGCGATAATTTGGCTTACATCGTGGCTTCCTGACCCAGTCAACGCCAGGGGAAGGTTGATTTTGCATGGTGGCTGAGGAGCCATGATGAGAATTGTTTTCAAGAGCGCGAGGGTTCGGCTCACCTCGTGACTGCCTGGCACTGTCAATGCCAGGGGGAGGTTGAAACGGGATGGTGGCTGAGGAGCCATAAAAAGGAGTGAGTCCACGAGAGTAAGGGCTCATCTTACCTCGTGGCATCCTGACACTGTCAATGTCAGGGGAAGGATGCATGATTTTGGCTGAGTAGCCTGGGTCAAGTAGACCCTCACGAGCGCGGGTATACGACTTAACTCGTGACTTCCTAGCAGTGTCAATGCCAGGGCGGAGTGGTTTGAGCTTCGCTGATGAGTCGGGACTAGGCGTGTTAGCGTGGCGACCAGGGCCCCCAACCTGCTGGTTGCTGCCACGTTTCTGCTTCGTCGATCTACCGACGGGCAGAGAGAAGTACGGTTTGTTGACTACTCCAAGAGGAACATATTTGGAGCCTAGAATGAAGTCATACACTGGCGTGTCCATGACTGCTGCGTCAATGGTGCCATGTACGTACCTGCAATCTACGTGGACTCTCGCGACAGGTAGAACCTGCGGAGGAGTGCCACGGTCTATGGAATGCCTGATATAGAGAATGCCGATATAGAGAATGCCGATATAGAGAATGCCTGATATAGAGAATGCCTGATATAGAGAATGCCGATATAGAGAATGCCTGATATAGAGCCGCTTAAAAGATTATAAACACTGACATTTTTGGCTATCCATTTTTGGCTATCCAGACTCTAACACAGTCTAGAAGACATGGCTTCCGGAATTATTTTTGTTCTATTTACTGTAAAATACAAAATACAGGACTTAGTTAATAAACTCATAAGGACAAAGCACTCATAAAAAAACAATAAATGCACCTTCACTTACCACTATATCTTGCACTATATCTTGTCCGGTTTAATTCAATAACATTTCCTTTTCATAAATTATTAGTAAAATTAACAGTTCCTGAAAATTAGGCTATGTGCACACATAAAATGCATAGTTTAAATAAAATGGTGGTTAAGTTTTAGAATTTAATTAAAAAAAAAAAATTAAAATATTTAAATCTTCGAAATGAATGTAATGAATATATTATTCAAAGAGAAATAAAAAGTAATTCCCTGGGCTACCAAATGTTAATCTTCAGAAACTACAAAAAATTGCTAAAACTCTTCCATCGCTGTACATATTTTATACTATCGGAATAATACACTGTAGTCCGTAATTAATACTTGTAGGGCAATCTTCCAATCACGGAGAAACCTGATTCGGAGGCTGCATAGTCATGTCTTTGAGCAACAAGGCATGGAAGGTAAGCTTCAAATCTTTAAGAAACTTCGTGAGTAATTTTTATTTTGTTTTGAGAGAGAACAGGAATACGTTCATCAGCTCAAAGGTACAATTTAAAAGCCGACCAAACATTAGAACGTGCTTAGAGAATGTTAAAGTAAACAATTTTTATCAATGGAATAGTACTATCAATATTTCGTCCATGTTGCATTTTTTAAAATCCTATTAGAGTTTTCTCCATTTCGACCAATTATTCTTGTAGATTTTTCTATCCCAGCGAACTTTTAATATGTTTTTTTTTTCTAATTTAAAAACAAATCTTCCAATAAAGTTTGTTACATCCATAGAATTATTCCAAAAGCTGAGGCGAAGATATAAGAATTTCGATACTATCTTGCCTATATTAAGGTGGGCGCGGTGGCTGAGAGGTTAAGCGCTTGGAACCCGAACCTGGGGTCCTGGGGTTCGAATCTCGATAAGACTGGGATTTTGAATTTTAGGATTCTTATTAAATGTATTTTCATCTAATAGGCTTTAAAAATCTATTAGTTATCACTATTTTTATTTTCTATATCCTCCTACCTCCATTGTAGCCCTTATATTTTTTTCTTTTTTTTTTTAGCCCCAGAAAAAGTGTTTCAATTATTAATTTTGTGGGAGCATGGTGGCAGTGACAAGTGATTATCTTCCAAACCTAGGGGTCCCGAGTTTGAATCTCGATGAACACTGCCAGGGGTGTTCTATCACCAAAACGTTGCCGATGAAGTAAACACACGTCTCAGTCAAACGTGTATCTAGATCTAGGATCTGTTGTTTCTTGTGACGGAAAGATGTGATCAGCATATTTTTAATCTGAAAGCGTTTGGTTCGGTTCACAATGTCAAGGTTGCGTGGAGCTCTACGTCATAGATCAATACATTGCAATTAGTAAGTGGGGCTTAAACGGTATTTCCTTCGACTTTTCTTTTTTTTTTCCCCAGAGAACTAAAATTACGTCACAGACTTAACTTCTTGCTTTAGGCGGTAAACTGGAAAACGATCAAACAAAAACTTCAGTTCTAGATAATAAAACTGGTTGAACATCAACAATGAGTGGATGCAAGTTGTTAGATCTCGTAGTTCAGTGTATCTTACTTTAAGTCAGCGATACCTGCTTATGATGTGGCATGGCTTCAAAATGATAACAGTATAATAAAAATAAGGCTTCCTGTTACAGGGTGTTGGTGTAGGCCTATACAAACTGATGTAACAGTATGAGCTAAGTTGCTGTTTTAAAAATCTAATATACGATGCTTGAGCGGAATGAAAAGTCTGATGAAACAGGAGACACATAGAGTGGTGATAGTAAGTGAGTGACTTGAGAAAATGGAAAATAATTTATTTTATTGCAGATAGTACTTCACTGATATTGACGCCTGTAGATATCTGCAAGTTAAGTTTTGAGTTTTTTTTATTGTAAAGAAGGATTTCCACATTTATTGTTAATCTGTGTGGAATTTGAGTTAATCCATACACCTCGAGGAGACATTGAATTTGTTTTCTAGAGTTACACCACTATTTCATACACCTACAATGATTCAACTTCAATGCTTTAGTAGGAGAGCCGCAAATGCACATAATTTCTTATTTATGAGTCTTGACAACTAAGCCAAGATTTTTTTTATCAAAGTACTGCATAGCAAATAGAATGTTGTACAAAGTGAAGGTGTAGGATTTGGTGGAGAATCTTGGTTCAAGACTTGGTTGTCACACTTCCCACGAGACAAGCCATGGGTCAATGATTTGATGAAATACCAAAAGTTGAGTACTTATTTACAATTTCAGTTAAGACAAATATTGTTTATTAAATAGGGGCGCGGTAGCTGAGTGGTTAAGCGCTTGGCTTCCGAACGTGGGGTCCTGGGTTCGAATCTCGATGAAGACTGAGATTTTGAAATTCGGGATTTTTAGAACGCTACCTGAGTCCACCCAGCTCTAACGGGGTACCTGACTTTAATTGGGTAAGTAAAGGCGGTTGGTCGTTGTGCTGGCCACATTACACCCTGCTCGTTTACCATTGGTCAAAGAAACAGATGACCTTTAAATCATCTACCCCATAGATCGCAAGGTCTGAAAGGGCAACATTTTTACTTTTGGTTTCTGGGATGATGTAAAAATATTGCACTCTTCTCACTTCACATTCTACATGATCAATCTGTGAATTCATTTAAATCATCGACAATTTCTCAATGAGAGTGTACACTTACAAATATCTATTATAAGTTCCATTTTTAAGAAAAGAGATAGGCCAAAAAATGGTATTCAAGAGCGAGACTATTGATTTCTTTTCCCAAAAAATCTTGAAAGCTCTGTATGCATTTTTTTTTGTCTGGCTGGACTGCATAAGACATGACAGAGATGATTGTCTGCCCTTGTAAGAAACTGAATTTAAGATCTCGTCTGCTAATAATTGAAGCTGTTATTACTCGGGCGTCCTCTCTTATTTCTGCAGAGAACTGAAAAAGGAATCGTTAGCAGATAATAAGCAGTCAACGGGTTGTTCCAGTGTTTGTGTGTATATTTATATAGAGTCCAGATACATGTGGAAACATTGATATTCAAAAGATATTCATATGCAACTGTATATTATAGTTTAAATAATAAATAGGGTCATTTTTTTTTAAAATAAGCCCAACTGTTATAAGAGAGAGAGAGAGAGAGAGAGAGAGATTATGTGTGTGTGCGTGTTCTTATTGGTTTAATGAAATCTGATGTAATCATGATTAAGACCATTAGATTGAAGTTAGAGTAGAAGATAGAATCTAAGTTGGACACTGAAAGACAGATTGTTTTTCAACTTGTATATCTTATTATTTCCCTTGTTTTTCTACATATATCTACATTTGTGAATTCAAAACTAAAACTGTATGTTTTCTTTAAAAAATTTTAAACAATAAGCGTAAAATCACAATACATGAGCGAGTCATCAAGTTGACCAGCGTCTTTCTTTGCATTCTGTTCTGTGGTTTAATGTAATCTGAACAATAGCTAACGGTCCATGACTTACACTTATTCCCCATAATTAAGTTTCAGATTTGCCCTTAATCTCTCCTGGTACTGTACGATAAAGTTAGTTATAAAGCTTCTATCAACTCACTGTCTGTCTGTTTTGTACAAAGTGTGTACACGTTATTTCTCCGACACTCAATCTCGGATCAAGCTGAAAGTTTTGCACAATTATATCGTTTACATCTATAAAAAAACAAAAATTAGTTCATTAATTATTGGTAATTAATTATTTTTTTGGTATCTCGAACAAATGAAAGAATTGTACTTGACTAAAGTGGTGGTATAAGCTGACCTTTATAGGTTATAACTATACAATCTTCCCTAATCATAAGTGACTAAATTACAGGGTGGTTAGCACCCTGTCCAAGGTGTCGATAGCCACGAGTTCAATTCAGGTTGTTCCCCTTTTTTTTTTCCGAAAATGCTTTAAAAACCCAATTAAAACCCACCCAGATATTTCATTCCCCACCCTTCCCCATTTTCCCAAGTGGTCCAGACAAGTGATAGGATCATAGCGTAGTGAGAAAGTGATAGGATCATAGCGTAGTTAGAAAGTGATAGGATCATAGCGAAGCGAGAAAGTGATAGGATCATAGCGAAGCGAGAAAGTGATAGGATCATAGCGAAGCGAGAAATTGATAGGATCAAAGCGTATTGAGAAAGTGATAGGATCATAGCGTAGTGAGAAGGTTAAAGGATCATATCGTAGTGAGAAAGTGATAGGTTCATAGCGAAGTGAGAAATTGATAGGATCATAGCGTATTGAGAAAGTGATAGGATCATAGCGTAGTGAGAAAGTGATAGGATCATAGCGTAGTGAGAAAGTGATAGGATCATAGCGTAGTGAGAAAGTGATAGGATCATAGCGTATTGAGAAAGTGATAGGATCATAGCGTAGTGAGAAAGTGATAGCATCATAGCGAAGCGAGAAATTGATAGGATCAGAGCGAAGTGAGACAAGTGATAGGATCAGAGCGTATTAAGAAAGTGATAGGATCATAGCTTAGTGAGAAAGTGATAGGATCATAGCGAAGCGAGAAAGTGATAGGATCATAGCGTAGTGAGAAAGTGATAGGATCATAGCGTAGTGAGAAAGTGATAGGATCATAGCGAAGCGAGAAAGTGATAGGATCATAGCGTATTGAGAAAGTGATAGGATCATAGCGTATTGAGAAAGTGATAGGATCATAGCGTATTGAGAAAGTGATAGGATCATAGCGTAGTGAGAAGGTTATAGGATCATATCGTAGTGAGAAAGTGATAGGATCATAGCGATGCGAGAAATTGATAGGATCATAGCGTATTGAGAAAGTGATAGGATCATAGCGAAGCGAGAAAGTGATAGGATCATAGCGAAGCGAGAAAGTGATAGGATCATAGCGTATTGAGAAAGTGATAGGATCATAGCGAAGCGAGAAAGTGATAGGATCATAGCGAAGCGAGAAAGTGATAGGATCATAGCGTAGTGAGAAAGTGATAGGATCATAGCGTATTGAGAAAGTGATAGGATCATAGCGAAACGAGAAATTGATAGGATCATAGCGTAGTGAGAAAGTGATAGGATCATAGCGAAGCGAGAAAGTGATAGGATCATAGCGTATTGAGAAAGTGATAGGATCATAGCGTATTGAGAAAGTAATAGGATCATAGCGTATTGAGAAAGTGATAGGATCATAGCGTATTGAGAAAGTGATAGGATCATAGCGTATTGAGAAAGTGATAGGATCATAGCGTAGTGAGAAGGTTATAGGATCATATCGTAGTGAGAAAGTGATAGGATCATAGCGATGCGAGAAATTGATAGGATCATAGCGTATTGAGAAAGTGATAGGATCATAGCGTAGTGAGAAAGTGATAGGATCATAGCTTAGTGAGAAATTGATAGGATCATAGCGTATTGAGAAAGTGATAGGATCATAGCGTAGTGAGAAAGTGATAGCATCATAGCGAAGCGAGAAATTGATAGGATCAGAGCGAAGTGAGACAAGTGATAGGATCAGAGCGTATTGAGAAAGTGATAGGATCATAGCTTAGTGAGAAAGTGATAGGATCATAGCGTAGTGAGAAAGTGATAGGATCATAGCTTAGTGAGAAATTGATAGGATCATAGCGTATTGAGAAAGTGATAGGATCATAGCGTAGTGAGAAAGTGATAGCATCATAGCGAAGCGAGAAATTGATAGGATCAGAGCGAAGTGAGACAAGTGATAGGATCAGAGCGTATTGAGAAAGTGATAGGATCATAGCTTAGTGAGAAAGTGATAGGATCATAGCGAAGCGAGAAAGTGATAGGATCATAGCGTAGTGAGAAAGTGATAGAATCATAGCGTAGTGAGAAAGTGATAGGATCATAGCGAAGCGAGAAAGTGATAGGATCATAGCGTATTGAGAAAGTGATAGGATCATAGCGTATTGAGAAAGTAATAGGATCATAGCGTATTGAGAAAGTGATAGGATCATAGCGTATTGAGAAAGTGATAGGATCATAGCGTATTGAGAAAGTGATAGGATCATAGCGTAGTGAGAAGGTTATAGGATCATATCGTAGTGAGAAAGTGATAGGATCATAGCGATGCGAGAAATTGATAGGATCATAGCGTATTGAGAAAGTGATAGGATCATAGCGTAGTGAGAAAGTGATAGCATCATAGCGAAGCGAGAAATTGATAGGATCATAGCGTAGTAAGAAAGTGATAGGATAATAGCGAAGCGAGAAAGTGATAGGATCAGAGCGAAGTGAGACAAGTGATAGGATCAGAGCGTATTGAGAAAGTGATAGGATCATAGCTTAGTGAGAAAGTGATAGGATCATACCGTAGTGAGAAAGTGATAGGATCATGGCTTAGTGAGAAAGTGATAGGATCATAGCGTAGTGAGAAAGTTATACGATCATAGCTTAGTAAGAAAATGATATGATTATAGCGTAGTGAGAAAGTGATAGGATCATAGCGTAGTGAGAAAGTGATAGGATCATAGCTTAGTGAGAAAGTGATAGGATCATAGCTTAGTGAGAAAGTGATAGGATCATAGCTTAGTGAGAAATTGATAGGATCATAGCGTATTGAGAAAGTGATAGGATCATAGCGTAGTGAGAAAGTGATAGGATCATAGCGAAGCGAGAAATTGATAGGATCATAGAGTAGTAAGAAAGTGATAGGATAATAGCGAAGCGAGAAAGTGATAGGATCAGAGCGAAGTGAGACAAGTGATAGGATCAGAGCGTATTGAGAAAGTGATAGGATCATAGCTTAGTGAGAAAGTGATAGGATCATAGCTTAGTGAGAAAGTGATAGGATCATAGCTTAGTGAGAAAGTGATAGGATCATAGCTTAGTGAGAAAGTGATAGGATCATAGCGTAGTGAGAAAGTCATAGGATCATAGCGTAGTGAGAAAGTGATAGGATCATAGCTTAGTGAGAAAGTGATAGGATCATAGCTTAGTGAGAAAGTCATAGGATCATAGCGTAGTGAGACAAGTGATAGGATCATAGCTTAGTGAGAAAGTGATAGGATCATAGCTTAGTGAGAAAGTGATAGGATCATAGCGTAGTGAGAAAGTTATACGATCATAGCTTAGTAAGAAAATGATATGATCATAGCGTAGTGAGAAAGTGATAGGATCATAGCGTAGTGAGAAAGTGATAGGATCATAGCGTAGTGAGACAAGTGATAGGATCATAGCTTAGTGAGAAAGTGATAGGATCATATCGTAGTGAGAAAGTGATAGGATCATAGCGATGCGAGAAATTGATAGGATCATAGCGTATTGAGAAAGTGATAGGATCATAGCGTAGTGAGAAAGTGATAGCATCATAGCGAAGCGAGAAATTGATAGGATCAGAGCGAAGTGAGACAAGTGATAGGATCAGAGCGTATTGAGAAAGTGATAGGATCATAGCTTAGTGAGAAAGTGATAGGATCATAGCGTAGTGAGAAAGTGATAGGATCATAGCTTAGTGAGAAAGTGATAGGATCATAGCTTATTGAGAAAGTGATAGGATCATAGCGTAGTGAGAAAGTGATAGGATCATAGCGTATTGAGAAAGTGATAGGATCATAATTTAGTGAGAAAGTGATAGGATCATAGCGTAGTGAGACAAGTGATAGGATCATAGCGCAGTGAGAAAGTAATAGGATCATAGCGTAGTAAGAAAGTGATAGGATAATAGCGAAGCGAGAAAGTGATAGGATCAGAGCGAAGTGAGACAAGTGATAGGATCAGAGCGTATTGAGAAAGTGATAGGATCATAGCTTAGTGAGAAAGTGATAGGATCATAGCGTAGTGAGAAAGTGATAGGATCATAGCTTAGTGAGAAAGTGATAGGATCATAGCTTATTGAGAAAGTGATAGGATCATAGCGTAGTGAGAAAGTTATAGGATCATAGCGTAGTGAGAAAGTGATAGGATCATAGCTTAGTGAGAAAGTGATAGGATCATAGCTTAGTGAGAAAGTGATAGGATCATAGCGTAGTGAGACAAGTGATAGGATCATAGCTTAGTGAGAAAGTGATAGGATCATAGCTTAGTGAGAAAGTGATAGGATCATAGCGTAGTGAGAAAGTTATACGATCATAGCTTAGTAAGAAAATGATATGATCATAGCGTAGTGAGAAAGTGATAGGATCATAGCGTAGTGAGAAAGTGATAGGATCATAGCGTAGTGAGAAAGTGATAGGATCATAGCGTAGTGAGACAAGTGATAGGATCATAGCTTAGTGAGAAAGTGATAGGATCATAGCTTAGTGAGAAAGTGATAGGATCATAGCTTAGTGAGAAATTGATAGGATCATAGCGTATTGAGAAAGTGATAGGATCATAGCGTAGTGAGAAAGTGATAGGATCATAGCGTAGTAAGAAAGTGATAGGATAATAGCGAAGCGAGAAAGTGATAGGATCAGAGCGAAGTGAGACAAGTGATAGGATCAGAGTTTATTGAGAAAGTGATAGGATCATAGCTTAGTGAGAAAGTGATAGGATCATAGCGTAGTGAGAAAGTGATAGGATCATAGCTTAGTGAGAAAGTGATAGGATCATAGCTTAGTGAGAAAGTGATAGGATCATAGCGTAGTGAGAAAGTTATAGGATCATAGCTTAGTGAGAAAGTGATAGGATCATAGCTTAGTGAGAAAGTGATAGGATCATAGCTTAGTGAGAAAGTGATAGGATCATAGCGTAGTGAGACAAGTGATAGGATCATAGCTTAGTGAGAAAGTGATAGGATCATAGCTTAGTGAGAAAGTGATAGGATCATAGCGTAGTGAGAAAGTTATACGATCATAGCTTAGTAAGAAAATGATATGATCATAGCGTAGTGAGAAAGTGATAGGATCATAGCGTAGTGAGAAAGTGATAGGATCATAGCGTAGTGAGAAAGTGATTGGATCATTGCGTAGTGAGACAAGTGATAGGATCAGACCGTAGTGAGAAAGTGATAGGATCATAGCGTAGTGAGAAAGGGATAGGATCATAGCTTGGTGAGAAAGTGATTGGATCATTGCGTAGTGAGACAAGTGATAGGATCAAAGCGTAGTGAGAAAGTGATAGGATCATAGCTTGGTGAGAATGTGATTGGGTCATTGCGTAGTGAGACAAGTGATAGGATCAGACCGTAGTGAAAAAGTGATAGGATCATAGCGTAGTGAGAAAGTGATATGATCACAGCGTAGTGAGAAAGGGATAGAATGAAAGCTTAGTGAGAAAGTGATAGGATCATAGCGTAGTGAGAAAGTGATAGGATCATAGCGTAGTGAGAAAGTGATAGGATCATAGTGCAGTGAGAAAGTGATAGGATCATAGCGTAGTGAGAAAGTGATAGGATCATAGTGCAGTGAGAAAGTGATAGGATCATAGCGTAGTGAGAAAGTGATAGGATCATAGTCTAGTGAGAAAGTGATAGGATCATAGCGTAGTGAGAAAGTGATATGATCATAGCGTAGTGAGACAAGTGATAGGATCATAGCGTTGTGAGAAAGTTATATGATCATATCGTAGTAAGAAAATGATATGATCATATTGTAGTGAGAAAGTGATAGGATCATAGCATAGTGAGAGGGCTAAAAGCATAAAATCGCGCAAACCAAAAAAAAAAAAAACAATATCAAACAAACAGCGCCAACGGTTCAACAGACCAAGGAATAGGTGAAGCTCTACTTTAACTATTGATTTTAAAAAATTATTAAATATAATGTAAAAAAAAAGGGTGAAAAGAGAAAACTTTAGCCGTAGGGAGACTGGGGAAGAGGTTAATTTCATGACATATAATATTCATGTAACTTGTATAGAATTGGTTTTGAACGACTTACATAAAGCCTTTTAAAAAGCGCCATACACTAACAGTACGTTCTATATATGTACGTTTTGTGTGTAGATTTGACCAGAAGGATGTAGGACGTGATCTCCTCGGTTACAAATGACAAAGTCATATGGGATAACTAATGGAGTTAAACGTATCACAGGCTCCCAGGGGGGAATGAGAGGGGGAGTATATGGTAGTCTGCGTAGAGAGAAAACATTGGAATGACGGGTGAATAGATTATAGTCTGAGTCGAAAGGAAATATTGAACTCCAGTTAAAGTTACTTACACAGCATTTCAGTGCCATTTAGTACATTCTTGGTATGAGCTGACGCTGACTTTATAGTATAGTATAACATTGGAGTCAATGTATGTTGAGGGCGTAAAGAACACAGCAGAGGCGTAACTAGTGTGGGGGGAGAAAGGGGGAGAATTTGAAAATCCCCGGGCCCCCACTTGAGAGGGGCTTCCAAATGAGTGTTAATTACATTAAATATTAAATATTACGCAAAATGCAGGGGAACCCAAAGAGGTCAAGCCCCCCCCCCCCCCCGGCTGGCACACAGTGTAATTAATATTATGTTCTATGTTTTAATGTCTAACTGGAAAGTAAAAGTGCTGGCGTTTTATTTTTTAATTGCCCTACTATTAAATTGAGTTATCATGTATATGTATATGTATATTTTTCTAATGTAACCACTTTTGTCATCCAGGGGGCTGAGGGCTTTGCAATGGTTTTTTGTGCCTCCTTATGTTCGGCTGCATACCGGGCAGGTTATTTCAGTTGCTTTTCTTCTGCCAGGGCTGTTCTCTTGTCCTCTGCAATTTATGCGCCAGTTTTCACAGCACAACGCCATTATGCTCTATCATATGCTTTTGTCTCCCAGGTGGCTGGGTCTACGCTGAACGCTTTCAGAGAAGCTTTGAGGGTGTCCCTAAAGCATTTTCATTGTTCACCTTGTGAGCGCTTCCATTCGCTTAATTGGCCAGGCAGGAGTAGTTTAGGAATGCTGCAGTCTTTAATTCTGTACATGTGTCCTGCCCATCGCAGCTGCGACTGCATCAGGATTGTATGGATGCTTTGCAGGCCTGCTCTTCGAAGGACTTCTGTATCAAGTAATGCTTCTTGCGATTTAACATTCAGTATTTTTCTGAGACATGTCATGTGGAAATGGTTCATGTTTTCTGTATACTGTTCACGTTTCTGAGGCATAGAGCAATGTAGGGAGGATGACAGCTCGACACAATAATGGTGGCTACCTTATTTTTTTTTATTAGAGTTAGTCCCCTTTATTACTTGATTTAAGTCCCTGTTAACTGTGTACAATTGCCACTTCCTCTTCAGTCTTTGAGCTGACCACTGTCCATTATTGTGAACTAAATTTCCATAATGTTTATATGATAGTTTTTATGTTCTGCTCTGACTGTGTTAATCAAGAGGAGTGTGCCACTTTATAGGAATGTATCTTCCACTAACGAGCTAAGTAGACTTTATTTATTTGTTGTTAATAAGTTGGTTGATGTGAATATTATGTCTACTTAGTCTCTTATCCTTTCCTGTACATGTTTTTTTAAAAGACCAGATTGGGTCGTAAAGTATGTAAAAGACAAACTTTTGTCTTGAGAAGAGACAGTTGTGTGTCTCATGGACTATTTTGATTCCTGTATTATACTATTTTAATTCATTGTTTGTCTTGAGAAGAGACAGTTGTGTGTCTCATGGACTATTTTGATTCCTGTATTATACTATTGTAATTCATTGTTTGTCTTGAGAAGAGACAGTTGTGTGTCTCATGGACTATTTTGATTCCTGTATTATATTATTGTAATTCATTGTTTGTTTTGAGCTGAGACACTATTGTGCCTCTGTGATGGCAGTTCTATAATGGTGTTGAACTGAACCGGCCCTACTATTTTGATTTTCTCTTCATTATTTGACTTGCCTTTGTTAACCCTTATGCCCATTTTCTTTTAATGATCCTTTTATTATGTTCCTTAATAAACTCTTTATTAGTTGTAATGAAATCTCAAAGTTATTACTTGTATGTCTTAGTAAGTTATATATCTAGAGGTTATAATTAATAGCCTAGATAATATAATTTGGGACCACGAAGTACCACTGGACTAGCTTGCCAGTACAGCAGAGGTCACTGGTCTTATGACCTATCTTAATTCTAGGTCACACCCTAGCTTTGTATTTGTGGTGATACCTCGTCTGTTCAAGACACTTTTAGACAGTCTTCCATGGGATGCACTGGCCTTGGCGATACGCAGGTCAATTTCATTATCGATCTTTCCGTTTCAGGAGAGTGTGCTGCCAAAATAGGTGAATCTGTCCACTACATTTATATCTTGTCTATTTATCTTAATGCTTGGATCAGAGTAGGCTTTACCTGGAGCAGGTAAATATAAGAATTCAGTCTTTTTTTGTGTTTATAGTTAGGCCAAAGTCTGAACATGCTCTTAAAATTCACTGACGATGCTCTGCTGATCATTTTCAGAGCAGGCATTTAGGGCAAATTCGTCAGCAAATAGCAGGTCCTTGATTACTACTGATTTTGTTTTAGATTTTGCTTTGAGCCGTTATATTTATTACTTTATTATCTCTGTTTGTAGCTGCATCTGTCAGCATAGCAGAGAACATGTTGAACAGTGTTTTAACCCATTTCCTACTTCCAAGGGCTCTGAAGGTTCTCCACTCTCCTAAACACGAGTGTCATGTGATCAACAAACAATCGATTTTTTGTCGTCTCAAAATGAGTTAGATCTACTTTGATAGAGGATCATAGAGCTCTGCCTATCAGAACTAGGAGAACTAGTTAGGGGGAGTCAGGGGTATCAGAAACATTATTCCTTTACTCAATACTAATAAAAACAAGGTTGGAAAGACAAACTCAAAATCGGCCCCCGAAGTGGTCCACCCAGACAGGTAAAAAGGCAGGTATCAATATTTTCAGAAAGAACATCAGAATGAAATTCTATTAAAGACAAATGACAGAGAAGAATGGAGAAAGAAGTTTGACAGATTTTGTGTCATGCGCCAGCGGTCCAGCAGACCAAAGGATTGGTGAAAGTGAATGTGAAGTTAAATGCGAACCTGGCCTAACTGATGTCTTATAATGAATATCTTATTGATCTAATTGTTTTGTAAAGGGTCGATCTCGTATTCAACATTTCCGTGGAAAAGAAAATCATTTAGTTCAGTGTTCTATGGCTGTGGCTGCGCACTAGAGTTCACACGATAATATAAAAACCTACTTATTAATTTCTGTTTTAAATTATGTTCAACTTATATACATACTAAACAGATATGTTTCTCTTTAAAAAAGTAAGCATTATTTTGGGTAAATTTAGTAAATAAATTGGACAAAAGTTACATAACGTAGCAATACAAATTTTTTTTTAAAAATATTTTTTTACAAAAAGTCTAAAACCATTGTCACAGTCCAGTTTTAGAACCTCTGTGACATGAAGTGACACGCAGTCACCTATTGTAACATTCCGTGCGGGCAAGCACGAGGTTAGGTGAATAAGTTAAAGGACTCTGAAATAAGGGTAAAAGTTAGTTAGTAAAGAACTCCAGCAGAGAGTGGATGTACGATTTTCTCTGTCTGTAATATGTACCTTAATGAATTTGATTTAATGTTAACTTGAGAGTTTTCTTTGGACTTATATTTTGAACATTTCATTGATGTGATTACTTATTCCACATGGCATGAACAGCCAGTATTTATTGGTGTATATTTTGTGACGGCTGAAGTCGCCAGTATTTTCTGTAATTTATCCTATATACAATAAACGTTAAGTCTGCTACCAGTGTGTTCATCAGTAATTATAAACGTTGTCATTGGAGACTTTAGTATATTAGTAATGTTGCGCACTTGCAAATCTAGTGTGTCTAATAAAGTACATCGTTAAGAGGAGTATTATAGTCGTACCAGAAGAGGTACCTACAACACACGGACACACCCACGCCGCTACGCCTACAGCCAAAACCAGGTAGCGACAACCATTTGCATAAATGTGTTAAAAAATATGGCAAGTAGTCATCTCCCCTACTAAAGAGCCTCCCGTGTTGTTACTATTAATAGTGAATGATTGTAAAAGTGGTGTATTTTTATGAAAAAACTGCTAGCATAAGTGATTTAAAAAATTAGATTTTTCGCTTTTAGAAAAGGAAAAATTAGCCGTCGCATCAGAACTTTGAATGTACTAAAATAATATGATGTCGGATTTTCTCTATCTTTTCTAGTTTACGAGATCTAAACGGGACGGACAGACGGACAGACATTTCACACAAAACTAATAGCGTCTTTTCCCCTTGCGGAGGCCGCTAAAAGCAATAAGAAAGCTTCCACCAAAATGTCCACTGGATTGTCTCGGTTTAAGACTCAAGATGTCTCAGTGAGGGTCTCAGGTGTCTACTTTCTAAATCGAGTGTTTCGGTTTGGATCTCAAAGCAGGACCGGATTTAGACTTGATAAGGCCCTATGTTATTTGAGATATGAGTCCCCTTGTAATCAACATATGTTAATTTATTCCTTTGCTTTATCTTCAAAACAATTTTTGGGGCCCCTCAGACAAGTGAATGAAGACTTCACAAGCGATAGCTTATGTTGGTAAATCTAGCACTGCCTGAAAGTGAAACTTTTGCTGTGACTTAGCCCTTTAAACTTTCTTTTGACCGGTGGCATCAATGGACATAAAAGATCGCTGGCTTCCTATTTGACAAGAGTCAACACTAGCTTGACTATCAAGGATAAGATCTGACATGTGTAAGTGACATAAACTACTATAATTCATGTACATCTATTGTTATAACTTCCCATAAGCCCCAAAGCTTCTACGGCGTCTGCTTAATATTTAGTTTGGATTTCTCTCTCGTTTTAATAAGACGTCACATGAGGAAGCAACGTTTTAATTACCAGGGAATACTTGTTATTATTGTGTCCATGTCATACTTTAATCCTGTCTTTGATGGAGATTTTCGCAATATAGGACGCTTAACTCGGAGATCTGTAGAGCAGTTCTTCTCTTAAAACATTGCCACATCATAATAATTGGGGGGGGGGGGGGAGCATAAGATAGGTGGATGGAATGATGCTGGTGGGAATGGGAGGGGGCTGGGTGGTAGATTCTGTGAAATGACTATCATGAAGTTCTGGGAAGCTAACTTGAGTCACATATAAGCCTGAGCCCTGGTCTCTTTCAGATTCAATTAACCAGCCCGACTTACGCCTGGACAAGACATGGGTCTGAATAGAGTGTTTTTCACGGCGTGTGTGATAGTGTATGTATGGTGGAGTGCTGCTTCTAACAGTGATGGACAAATCAACTCCTGTGACAAGTTGAAACGATGACAACATGAACGTGAAGCGGGGACTGCTGGGGGGAAGAGTGTTAGGGACATTGTACAGCTCATTGTGAAGTCCTCAAGTAGATCGAATTCTGTCTTGTGTTGGATCAAGTTTCATTATTTTGTCCCGAGGCAAGAAAAACCTTCTATCTTATTGAATCCAAGTCTGGATTACGTCCCTTTTTTTTTTTGGTTTGCTTGTTGCGACATTGTGAAGTCCTCCCGATGAGTCGGTCATTGAAACTTTTTATCTTATCTTATAATTACAGACACTACTTCCAAAGAAATGTACGTCGTACGCTTATTCAAATGTTAATCTAGTCATCCAAATTAATTAGAGATTTAAACTCTGCTTAATCATTGGTTTACCTGTCTGATTCAGGCAATCCATTCCATACTCTAATTGAAATAGAGAGGAAGGAGCACTTCTACGACTTTGTCCTAGAATAGGGAATAAGAAATGTGCCTCTATCTTTGTGCCTATCTCAGTATTGTATTCGGTTTTGTATTTCTATTTATAAAATATGGTTTTATGTATTATTGCTACTTTACGTTTCATTACCCTGCCCTGAAGAGTCTCTAATTTTAGTGAATTTACTAATGATGTTACTCTAGTGAAATGTGAATGTTCTTTAGTTACAAAACTTAGTTATTGTTTACATCTGTCCTAGTTTCTTCTAAGTTTCCTAGAGTTGAAAGGTCGCAGAGAACATGTCGCAGTTATCTATGTAACTGTATAGTAGAATTATTTCTCTAATTGATAGTGCGGCGTTGATCACTATATTGATGACGTCATTACACTATTAATATTTTCTGTGTAGACTAGAGGACTGAGTTTTTGTTGCTTGTCACAACTTCTAGTGACGTAAATTTAGTGTGTGTGTGATTTGCGTCATTTATCGTCTAGTACAGTCTCTCCATTGTTTTGTACGTTGGTACAGATAGACGTGTCTTGAGAGCTCTGGAATTTCTCCTTGGGTTTTGTTATTGGATAGCCTTAGCATTTGCCTTGGACATTTTCTTGTTGGATTATCTTGACCCCTGTTTAGGGTGAGTTTTATTTTTCATTGTATAGTTTTTCTATTTGAATTCGTTCGTATTTGTAAGTCTATAATTAGACTAGATATAGATGATTAGAAGAATCCTTTCTTTTATCTTCTATAGGGTTTTAGCGTCAAGACTAAGTTTTAGTCGTAGTCTCAGTTGAAGACTCTATTTCAAGTATTAGTGTCAAGTCTATATGTTAGACTCTGTGTCAAGTCTCAGTGTCAAGACTTGTTTATTCAGTCTCAGGTCTATATTGAGAGTACAACTTTAGGTCTACAGTCTACAGGACTGAGGTCTTTCTCTCAGTTGGTCGTCTGGTGTGCACGTTGATTTGTACATGAGTCTGAGGTTCAAGATTCCAGACTGCGGGTTGCAGTGGTCAGACCTGATGGTGTAGTGTCAACTATGAACTTCTACTTTTTGGAATTGTCGTCAGTGGACAGTACCTGATCTAGAGGCTAGATCTACATATATTACCAGTTGTTGTTTTTGAGATTGAAGGACTATGTGATCCATTGAACTACTTATTATAGTTAAGGTAATATACTATGTGTTTCATAATTATATGAATGATCTTTATCTAAGGAGACTAACTGGATCATTGTAGATTACATATTATTACATATTGATATTTCATACTATTATTATCAGTCATCATGAATCAGTCATTTGTAAATATATCACAAGAATAAATTTTATTGTTATTTACATCATACACTTAGTTTATTAGTTTATCTACAACTATATGTGTATGGTGTGCTTGTCAGGCTGAACTTGAGCCAAAATATTATAAGTTCAGAAAATAATAACAATAATACAAATTGAAATAATATTTTATATTAATAAATATTTGCATTGGAAATATATAATAATAATTTGATAAATACAAGAATACAAGAACCTGACAGAACACACATTGTTATATTAATCTAACCAAGGTTGAAAAGCATTTTTGCTCTATGTTCTTGTTTGATTTTTTAAAATGTCTTTTAATATGACAAGCACTAATTATTATTTAAATGATTTTATATGCATGTTGATTTTCATTTACTATAACACCTAGATATTTTTTATTTATTTTTTAGTGTTAATGACTAATAAAAAATACTTTGAAAAAAAACAAAGCTTATACGAAGTGTAATTTGTGATAGATCTTGACCAGTGATGGGCAAATTACGACTCGAGGACCAAGTCCGGCCCGCCGAGACGTTTTATCCGGCTCGCTACATGTTTTGTAATGACAATTAAAAATAACTATTTCATTCACAATAATAATAAATAAAAGTTTTGATTCTGCATGAATCTCGTGTTCTTGTTCACAGATCTTCTCTATAACATGAAATAATGAAATGAGAGGGGGAGGGGAGAGAAAGGGATATCTGGGTGATCGGTGACCGTAATCGGTTTCTTAGAAGCATTTTTAGAAAAGGTGGGAGGGATAGAGCTGAATTCAAACTCATGGCTTACGCTTCCTCAAGTCGACACACCAACCACTAAACTAGTGAGGTGCTTACGACAATAGAAGTTTTTAGAGCTATATATTGTTTGTTTCAAACTTAATTTAAAGCAGCGACCTACAAAGGGGACCAGTTAAGCTTATACCACTACCCCAGTCAAGTACAATTTCTTTTCCTTTTTTTCGAGATACCAAACAATATACCAAACAATATAATTAATTATAAATAGTTAAATAACTAAGTGGTTATTTTTAAAAAAATTCTTGTGTTGTCAGGTAAAAGAAATTAATGTGCAAAATTTCAGCTTGATCCGAGATTAGGTGTTGGAGAAATAACATGTGCAAACTTTTTACATGACAAACACTGCACTCATCATTAATCTTCGGATTTAATAACATTGTCATTAAGTAGACTTTATATCTAGATCTACATATCAACATTTCAGATCGAATCTAGTTTAGAAATCTAGATTCTATCTTGAAACTAGATTGTTACTAGTCTAGATCTAGCTCTACCTCACTTAAGTTTATTAATTAGGATTGACCTTCATGGCTACATCTACTATCTAGATTATTCTATATAGAGTATAGATCTAGAAAAGTTCTATAGCTAGTCTAGATCAGACTCTGTTGTTCTACTATCTATACAATATTGAACGTCTCGTTCTGAGACCGCATGCAACCAGGTGCTCTCTTCTATGTCTGCAATGGCAAGTAAGCGCCTAAGCTGGTCTTTAAAGCGTTTCCGTGGGGCGACTCGACCACCTTTTAGCTCACCAAAAAAAAAGACTGCTTTTGGGTTAACCCTAACCCAATACGTGCCCTACACAGCGTAACTCTCGGACTATAAGAAGTCCCTCTTTACTAGTTTGTACTGTCCATACCGGCGTTCGCAAAAACATCACTGTTTGTAGTGCTGTCTTGCCACCCTTTGGTAAAAGCGTTCAAATAGTCTTAGTCTTTTTTTTCGGTATAATACCCATGTCTCAGATCCATATTGAAGTGTTGAGAGAACCACTGCTTGGTAGACCCTTTTTTTTATAGGCAGGTCGAGCGATCTATTCCGCCAACTCACTCCTGGAGGCGTCCTAAAGCACAACTGGCCATGGCCAGACGGTTATCAACTTCCTTGAAAGGGAGGTGGCATTTGATGTTTCCTAGATATGTGAAGTGGTCTACCTCGTTAAGGGGACGTCCATTTACGGTGATCTTTGGGACTGAGTAGGTTTTATTGGGTCACTTCTGGAACATGACTTCTATTTTCCCGAGGTTTATAGATAAACAGAAAGAGGCGGCAGCGTATACGAATTCGTTGACCGCGATCTGGAGAACATGTTCATTGTGGGCTAGCAGGGGGCTATTATCGGCTTAGAGAAGCTCTGTTATGACCATTTCTTTTGTTTGTGTATGGGATAGTTGAGGTCGAAGATTGAGCACATTGCCGTCCGAACGAAACTTGATGTCGATGTCTCCTTGCAATCGCTGCCTCATTTGATCCAGCATTAGGCCAAAGAAGATAGTGAATAGAGTAGGAGCAAGTACACAGCCTGCTTCACGCCATTTTCTATTGGGAAATGATCGACATGTCACCATTGTGTCTAATCTGTCCCACATGAAACTACTTGAGAATAGATAGGAGCGTAGTTGGGCATCCGAGCCTGGCCAAAATCCTCCATAAACCATTGACCGTGTCGAAAGCCTTGGTGAGGTCCACGAAGGCTTCGTATATATAGGTTTATATAGTGTACTAGACTGAAAATCAAGACCAAGTCTAAGACTCTAGATCTATACTAGAGTTACAGCCTAGAGTAAATTCTGATTATCTTAGATTCTATTTCTACTATATTTATAACCTAGATATATATATATTCTAGAAGTAGATCTATACTGATTCTATAGTTACAATTCGAATTCAACTTGAATATTTATGATTATATAGATTACAGATTATAACTAGATTTTATAGATCTATGACTATTATGACAAGGTCCATGGCATGTGTGAGATCAATTTTTCAAAGCAACTATACTTAATGGACTTCATCTAAAACAAACTCATTCACATCCGATTTTTTTTATGTATAAGCTTAGCATTTTTTGGACCAATGTCTCACAACGGCTGATAAGAGAAATCAGGTATAAACATCAGGAGAAAACACGACCCCTTAACTAAAGAAAAAATTAAGAAATTAAAAGAGACACAAAATAGATAATGAGATTCATTTATAACAAACTAATATTCACAGTTTATTATAGTAACACCTTTTTAAAAACACCTTTTAAAAAATTAAAAGTTTTAAAGTCACAAAAATTTTTATTTCCATAGTTATTTTTGTGTATCGGAAAATGCCGGTCACTTGAAGTAAGCTAGTCCTAAAAAAATACACAAATCTTGGGTAAAAAGACTCGTCAAATAAAGTACTGTAAATGTGTAGTTTAAGGTGCTTGTTTCAGGTCTTTTCTTTCTATAACCTCTATCGGGTTCTATCCCAATCACTCGTAGTTTTGTGCAGAATTTTCTTCTCCATTAGGCACACTTAAAATTATAGCATAATAATGTCAGTTTAATTAAAAAAAAACACAAAAAAATGCAAAAGATATATAATGAAAAAGGTACTCCCGGCCCAATTTATAATTCTACTTTAAAAACAAAGAAACGAAACGCATAAGCGCAACAAAGAACATTTAAAAAATGCGCATGGTATGCACGCATTTATATACTTAAAAAAAAAAAAACAAGATTTAATAGTTATTGATTCGTGTAAGTTTGTTTCTTATGCATAACGAATTATTCCACAATAAATGTGATATGGCAACGCCATGTTCCTCCAGGGAATGGCGACCACAAACATAACTTGAGTTTGAATTAAGAACGATACGATTGTGGTTCCCAGTAACCCGTGAAGATTAAGAACAATAAAAAAAATGAGAAAAGTAACCTTTTCATATTGTCACAGATTCCTTATTATATTTATAATAATAACTCGATAGAATCTACCTTAGGTCTCGATACGTCTAGGTGTCCCTGGTTCAGTTCTAGTTAACGAAATAAAACAATGAAACTAGATCGAACACATAAACTTTAATCATCTTTACTGCATATCACACACGCTGGTCTCTGTCTAACAACCAATCACACTTCCGGTCATTCGCGCAGATTGTAAAAATAGATTATACATACATACACACATTCAGCCTTGACATCTCGCCCCTCCTAAAATTATAATCAATTTTTACAAAGATCACTAAATAAAACGATTATAAAACAAATAGTAAACATGACATCACAATACAACAAAAATGTTCGTTCGATAGGCCACAAAGGCTCTGGGTATGCCTAACAGGCGTTTATGTATCCAAACAAACTTGAACATAGTCACACGGACTTTAATGTAGTCACACAGACTTTAATGTAGTCACACAGACTTTAATGTAATAGGCACACAGTCTATAGTTAAGACACACAGTCTTAGAAGATGAAGACACACAGTCTTAAAAGATGAAGACACAAAGTCTTAGTTGTAGACAGAAAGTCTACCATCAAGCAACGAAGTCTAAACGGTTGAAGACACAAAGTCTTTGATGAAGCAACACATGCTTGTGAGAAACCACGTAGGCTTATATCTATGATAAGCGTGACAGAATGTCCGCTACGACGTTTCCTTTACCTGGAATATGCTGCACTTCGAACTGAAAGTCCTGAAGCATCAGGGCCCAGCGAGTTACCCTGGAATTCACCGACTTATGTGTGTTTAAACAGCGTAAGGGTGCGTGATCTGTGCGGAGTACGAATGTTCTGCCCAACAGGTATCTGGCCAACTTGGTTACTGCCCAAACAACTGCCAAGCACTCTCTTTCTACAGTGCTGTATCGTTGTTCTGCTGAAGACAACTTTCTACTGACGTACATAACTCTGTTGGTGATATAATGTCTAACTTCAGCATCAATTGAATCTCTTCCTCCACTTCCTTCATATACCCTAAAGGTACTGGATACGGTTTCTGTTTTGCTGGTTCAGAGTCTTTGAGAATGATGTCGTGTTTAATTGCTGCAGTTCTCCCTGGTACATCCGTCAAGATATCATCATATCTAGCCAGTACTTCTTTCACTTGCTTCGTTTGCTCTACTGATAGTGACTATTCAATAGTGACTCTTCAATTTTGCAATCTGTCCAAGTTTCTGATTGCTTTAAAGTTAATACAGATAGTAATGATCCCGTCTATTCAATTTCGTCTTTCTCTGGTTCATTAACTATCGCACAACTGGAACGAACTACTTCATCAGTGTTAGCATTACTTTCCTGTGACTTTCCACCAAACTCTCTTAACATGTTGATGTGAAAAGTTTTCAGTTTTCCTCTCATGTTGATTTGGTAATCTACTGCAGTTTTTTTCTTGACTACTTCAAATGGTCCTTGCCGGGGACACGACAATTCGTTCACTGACATTTCGTTCACCGACAAATCGTTCCCGACGTTACGTTCACGCGACTATTCGTTCACCAGACATTTCGTTCACCCGACAATTCGTTCACGAGACTATTCGCTCACGGACTATTCGCTCACAGACAACTTGTTCACCGACAACTTGTTCACCGACAGTTGGTTCACGACAAATCGTTCACGCGACAAATCGTTCACTAACAATTCGTTCACAGACAAATTGTTCACAGACAAATCGTTCACTGGATATTTCCAAAAACAAAAAATTGCTAGAGATCGGGCCTGATCCGAAATTCTTTGTAAATTTTTGTTTGTTTGTTGTTAATATTTTGTTAATGTCAACTCTGAACGTAACATACTAGATACAGATCTAAGGTTAATACTTATCAATTAACACATCTAAAAAAAAACAAACAACTAATTACATATACAATACTAGAAAATATTTTTGTTCCCTATCAAAAAATTAAAAATTTATCGCAATACAACTAAAACAATTGTTTCAATAAATTTGTAATTGAAGTCCAAGCAATCAAATTAATCTACCAATCGGTGGTCACATATAGAAACAAGTTAACTAAAATAAAAATAAAATAAAACTCCTTTTAAACTTGATGGAAAGTATTATACTAATGTCTAGTAGATATTTTCAATGTTAACAGATTGAACATGTGTATAGGCAATGTCCAATAAAGTTTTATTACTTCCAGAGGAGCCAGTCTGTCTAGCACTCCACTAGGTGTTAACTAGAGTATCCAGATGAATGGGTAGATTCCCGGTAGATGACCAAAAAAAAAAAAAAGGGGGGGGGGGTGTAAAGGTATATTAAAGGTGAAAATAAAAATGTTACCTATAGTAAAGTGAGGGCCCATTTAAATTTTTCAGCTAGCTTGTAAGATCTCGTTTTTTTTATTTTAAGTATAATTTTATCACATTCTGTCCTCATTAACAAAATATTAACAACAACAACAACTAAATTAAATAAACTCGGATTTGACCTGATCTCTAGAAAGTTTTTGTTTTTGGAAATAATAGCTACAAAAGTTTTAATGTAAATAAATTAAACACGCGACGAGAATATATAATATTAACAATATGTTACTATCCAGTGAACGATTTGTCTGTGAACAATTTGTCCGTGCCGTGAACGAATAGTCGCGTGAACGATTTGTCGCGAGAACGATTTGTCGTGAACCAACTGTCGGTGAACAAGTTGTCAGTGAACAAGTTGTCTGTGAGCGAATAGTACGTGAGCGAATAGTCGCGTGAACGAATTGTCGGGTGATTGAAATGTCTGGTGAACGAATAGTCGCGTGAACGAAAAGTCGTGAACGATTTGTCGGTGAACGAAATGTCAGTGAACGAATTGTTAACTGTGACTCTAATGCTTGCTTTGCCAGTTGACATGTTGTGACCACTTTCTCTCTGAGCTCGACGACATGTTGATAGCTGGTTCTAGATTCATTATCAAGATTTTCTTTTGTCAACAAATCTTTCAACAAACTAAGTGGACCTTTCGGGTTTGCTCCATACAATAATTCAAAAGGTGAAAATCCTGTACTTTCTTGTGGAACTTCTCAGTAAGCAAAGAGAACTGCTGGGATGTACATGTCCCAGTCTGCTGGTCTGTCTAGTGCTACTTTGCCTAATAAGTCCCGTTCCACCTCTCGCAAACCGAATTGCTCTGGGGCCTGTAAGGCGTTGTGAAGGTTTGACGAATCTCTAACTGTTTCAGAAATTGATGTGTTAACTCGGATGTAAACTGAGTCCCTTGGTCACTTAGAATTTCTTCAGGGAATCCTAAGCGAGATAAAATGTTGAACAATTCATGAGTTACATTTTCTGCAGTTATTGTCTTTAATGGCACGGCCTCTGGCCTCTGGCCAACGTGTGCATAGGTCAACCATTGTAAGGATGTATCTGTATCCTCTTTTAGACATAGGGTTTATGGGACCCACAATGTCTACGGCCACTTTCTGAAATGGTCTATCTTGCAGATCTGTGACCTGTAATGGGGCTTTTGTATAACGATCTCTGGGCTTTGTACTGGCACAAGTGCTGCACGCTGAACAATATTTTTTCAAATCTTTAAATATTTCTGGCCAGTAAAAGTTATTCAGAATTCTTTTTCTTTTTCGTGCTGTCCCCATATGACACGCAAAAGGTGAGTCATGACCTTACTCCAAAATTCTTTTTCTTTCGGCGGCAGAGACGACTGGCTGTAGTTTCTCTTTGTTATCTTGTCTCATCAGAAGCCCATTTTTAACTTTAAATTTACTGGTAGGACGCTCCGCTTAACCAATGATTGGTCCTCCTTTTGTTTTAATGCATAACTGGATGTTACATCTGATTCTGGCTGTTCGATCTGACTATGTAGGATCGGTTGTCCCATGTTTTCTATTACACCAGATTGAGATCTAGTTACCGCATTTGTAACTTCTGACATTGCTGACCTTTGCCACTTGTAGATATCTGTGATGGTAGGCTCAGTTATGCCAGTCACGTTTCCTAGAATCAAGTCAGCTGCAGGCCTCTCCAACACACATGCTTCAACTTTCCCAGATAAAAATGGCGTATCAATGTCAATGACAGCTGTGGGATATTCTTCAATTGTTCCTCCAAATGTCATACATTGGACTTTCTTACCCGTCAACTGGTGAGGGTGCACATGTAGTCTCTTCACTCCGATTGTGGTCGCTCCTGTGTCTCTCAAGACCCAAATAGATTTTTTCCCAACAAATCCAGGATACATTTTTAATTTCCCAGCGTCACAAGTTACAGCTCCAGCCATCTGGATCTGATCAGATTCATGAGGGAGTTGTTCACCATGTTGATAGTCTATGCAAACTGACGCATTGTATGGATGTCCGGTTGGTCTTCCCCTGTTGCTGGTTTTAAACTCCTGACTTCTGCTTGAACCCATAGTCTCATTTCGTCTTAATGGGCTTTTGTTTCTATATTGGGCTGCTAAATGTCCCGTTTTGAAGCACTTAAAACATTTTCTTTTTCACCCACACTTCTTTTCTGCAGACGGTCCTGTCTCCATTCTTGTTTAAAGCGACTCCTGTTATCATTAGTCTTTGCAGCAAAGGCAAACTTGCTAGTTATCAAGTCTTCCTCTCTCTGAATTGTCTGCTCTGGATGTGCAGTAATATATTGCTGACACAACTTGACTGCTGTTGGCACATCTTTCGGTTTCCTTTCATGTAGAAAAGCCACTAACTGAGGATTGCAAGATGTGAGGATCTTGTCTCTGATGAACAAATCAATGAGACTTTCGAATGTCTTTTCAGTATTAGACAATTCTACCCAACGCATTAAGTATCTTGTAATGTCCTCAACAAATTCATGGAATGGCTGGTTTCTCTCTGGTTTAGCTTTATGGAACTTCTCTCTATACCCATCATCTGTTAAGTTGTATCTTTTCATTAATACTTCCTTCACCTTGTCATATTCCTCTAAATCTTTCTTAGAAAAGTTGATACAAGCTTGCAGTGCCTTTCCCTGTAATAATGTGTATAGATGACTTCCCCACTGAGTTTTAGGTATTTCTGTAGCTTGAGCATGCACTTCAAATCTCGCCAAATATGCATCCATCTGATCCACGTTCTCATTAAAAGGTGGCAACTTTGGTTTCCATACAGGTTTTATATGCTCTTTGAGTTCTTCTTTCGTCTCCCTAGGCTCCAACTCTCTGACTCTCAATTTGTGTATTTCTACATCAGCTTCTTTCTCTTTAGCTCATGCTTCTGCCTCTTTAGCTCTCTCCACCGCCTCTCTTTCTTTAGCTCTTTCCACCGCCTCTTTTTCTTTAACACGTTCCTCACGCTGTCTGTTTTCTCTTTCTTTCACCCACTCCTGTAGAGCTGTCCCCGACAATCCCATTTCTTTTCCAGCGGCTATTATCTGTGATAATTTGTCTGCCATTCTTGTTTATGTGTGTAGCATCAAATATATACAATACAAATTACTTTATCACTGTGTTTGACCTAGTTTCGTCTCGGCTGATTGACTTAGTTGTTTTTTTTTTGCCGCCGTTGCACGTGAGCGCACACACTTCACGACTTCACGGCCGTCTTGGTCCTTGACCTTTTCACAAAGGCGAACCGCAGTTCTGCCTAATGTCTTCCTAGACTAAGTCAAGTAACTAGATAAACGAGCCTCCAAATATGTGACAGATTCCTTATTATATTTATAATAATAGGTCTCGATACGTCTAGGTGTCCCTGGTTCAGTTCTAGCTAACGAAATAAAACAATGAAACCACTGGATCGAACACATAAACTTTAATCAGCTTTACTGCATATCACACACAAGCTGGTCTCTGTCTAACAACCAAACACACTTCCGGTCATTCGCGCAGATTGTAAAAATAGATTATACATACATACACACATTCATCCGTGACACATATCATTAAATCTATAGGGAAGTTGATGCAACGCTCATCTGTTTTTAAGTCTGATGGTCAACATGAGTGTCATGAACCGCCTTACCTTCCCCATCAGAGTTGGGTGGACGCAGGGGCGTCCTAAAAATCCCATAGCTCAAAATCTCAGTCTTCACCGAGAAATGATACCGTAACCCTTGGTTCGGAAGCCAAGCACTTTCAACTTAACCTGTGTAGTAAGCCTGTGTTTTGAAGGACATTACTATGTCTGTGTGGGTGTCCGCCATAAAACAGCCCATTGAGGAACGGTTTCTGGATAATGGCCTATTTGTTGAGATACTCTTCCATCTCAGCCAATGCAATGTATTCGGTCCTTTGGCACACCAAGGCCCAGTCGTCTCCTCTAGCAACCTTTTCCACTCCGGTACCAGGTTGTGGCTGAGAAACGTTGCGCGTCAAGGTTTAGCTCTACAGACGACAAAAGGCAATAACTAATTTACCAATAATTATTTGACTTATTGTTGTTGTTTTTTTTTTAGGTACAAGAAATAATTGTTTTAAATATCATCTTGATCGTAGAATACATTGCATGAGGGAGAAATAGCGTTAACAATAATTTAAGGGGACTAAACCCAACACATTTATACCGAAGTATTAGTTACCCTTGTTGCTATTAAACAAAATAATCAATTACCAGTAAGTAACTGTCTAATTGGTTACTTTTTAAATCTGATACATGCCTTGTCTATGTCAATAAATAATTCTGCAAAGTTTTAGCTTGATCCGAGAATGGGTGTGAGAGAAATAACGTGTACACACTTTTATCAGACAGCCAAAGTGAATTGATAAAAGCTTTTTTTTTAAAAAGAGCCTCAGATTTTGATTCTGTCATCCACAGCCCCTTCACTCACTCACTAAATAGTTTGTTCTGTTATAGGTTTAGTTTTATCGGGGATTTCCTTTTGAGCGACACGACTTTAAATAGAACTTTCTTTGGACGGAAGTAGGAATTATGGGGTATCACGACAGGTAAGAAACGACCCACTCTTATGACGTAGCAAGACGTGAACTTATTAGGACTGTTGACATTTGGACTGTGCCCCTTTATTGTGGATTAAACTTATTTTAATGTTGAAGAATCGTCATCAATTTATTTCTGGACTTGAATATTTGTTGGGTGAATGAACCGCAATCCAGACAGTGAGTGATTAATAGTTTATATCAAGTAATCTACATTTCAACATTTACTACTAAACACCACAACATATATGATATTAGTTCCCAAGGGTTATAGAGAGTTAATGTCCAGATGGTCACTTCTCCATCCCTGTATCTCGTAGTGAAATGGAGCAAATAAGTCCAGCATACCCCAGCCTCACCCCAGCTTACACTCCTACTGCCCCTACGCGACAGGGCAACCCACACGTCCCCACATCGCCTTCGTGTTTCGAAGTGACCTAACACTTTACCGCCAGTGGGGTCTCTCGAGACTGTGCTCAACATGAATACTAATGACCCGTGAAATGCAATACTGGAAAGTGAGCCGCCAATGTCACAAGATGAATGTGTTTGCAGTGGCGTTGCGTGGGTATGGAAATAATGGGGAAGGCCAAATATTTAAAAATAAAATAAAAAAAAAAAGAATAATTGCAGAGGGAAAGAGCTGAACTGTAAGCAAAAAAACTAACATATTTAGGTTTTGTTCGCAGTGCTAAGATAGTCAACAGATTAGCAAAATAAAAAATATAAAAAAAATTAAAAAAAAGCTTATCTTACACGAAGAACTTCACACTTACAACTATATCACTCAAGAATGTAGAAGTTATTTCTCTCATTCGATATGAAATTAATTCACTAATTGGTTAACTTTTTCAATTAATTCATGTTTTGTTATGTAACATAAATAATTGGATGTGAGAGAAATAATGTGTACAATTATGTAAGGAGAAATAACCCTACATTTTTAGCCTTATCGGTAAATACTGAAGGATTAATTTCCCGTGTTCATATCAAACAAAATAATTACTTATTTACTTACTTAATCCTGTGTACTCCCAGGGGAGCATAGGGCCGCAACCACACCTCTCCACCGAACTCGGTTTTGAGCAGCTTTCTTCATCTGCTCCCATGTCATTCCAGTACCCTCAGCTTCACTGATGACTGACCACTTCCAGGTTTGCTTGGGTCTGCCCACTTTCCTCTTTCCTTGTGGGTTCCAGTCAAGTGCCTGCCTTGCAACATTAGTAGCTGGTTTTCGCAATGTGTGTCCTATCCAGCTCCATTTTCTTTTTGTGATGTCTTGGGCTATGGGCTTTTGTCTAGTTCTCTCCCACAAATCGATAGTAGTTATCTTTTCTGACCACCTAGTTCCTAATATCCGGCCTAGGCATCTATTAACAAAAGTCTGGAGCTTTTCCATATTTGTTTTAGTGACTCTCCAAATTTCGGAACCGAATAGAAGGACAGGCTTAACGTTTGTATTATAGATTCGTATCTTGTTATGTAGAGATAGTGCCTTAGAGCGCCAGATTGTTTGAAGAGTTGAAAAGGCAAACCTAGCTTTATTGATCCGAATTAGTATATCAGCTCCGCCGTCTTTACTAACTCTACTTCCCAGATAAGTGAAGTGGTCCGTATCAAGGATGATCTCTACCTGTAGCATGATTGGGTTCTCTTGTCTGTTGTTGATCCTCATAACTTATGTTTTCTTTTTGTCTAGTCTTTTTCGCTACTTCTGATAGTCTGGTCAGTTTGGTCTGAGCATTTTGTTGTGTATGGGAGAGGAGGCAGATGTCATCGACGAAATCCAGGTCCTCTAAACAATTAATTACAAAACAAAACTATTAATTACCAGTAATTTATTGCCTAATTTTTTTTATTGATTTTTGTCTTGTCAATACCAATAAACAATTGTGAAAAAAAATCAATTGGATTCCGAATTTGGATGTGGGAGATATAACATGTACAACTTTTGTACCAAACAGACAGAAAAACAGACACAGACAGACAGACAGAAAGAGTGAGTTGATAAAAACTTGTTTAAAAAAAGACTTCTCATCTTACTTTGAGATTGGCACGCCACTGTGTGAGCGTGTTATTCGGAAATACCATTTTGCATGTTTTAACTTTATCTGAGCTGAACAAAAAAACTGAACATATTTCCCTGGAGAGACGTGCGTGTCGTTGGGTCGTTCTGTTGCCTCGGTGCTCCAGAACCAACCTAGAATGAGAGTAACAAATAAGCCATGGGCCAGTACGTCAATGAAATACCAGTGACTTCACGTACTTCTGCTTACATTTCACATGTGTATTTATTTTTAGATCAACTCACTCTGTCTGTCTTGTACAAAGTTTGTACACGTTATTTCTCCGACACCCAGTCTTGGATGAAGCTGAAATTTTGTACAATTGTTTCTTATACCTGACAACACAAGAATCACTGAAAAAAATTAAATCAATTAGTTAATTAACTATTGGTAATAAATTATTTTGTTTGGTATCTCAAACAAGGGAAAGAAATAATACTTGATTAAAGTGGTTGTACAAGCTGAATAAGTCCACATTATAGATTGTCATCTGAGGCTTATTGCAAATTTAATTACATGACTGATCCAAACTAATTGATACACTTAATATAAGCTTTGTTTTTTAAAAGTATTTTGTGTGTATTTTTTTTGTTTACACAATGTATAACTCTTTTTTTTAAATTTATAATATTTCTAGCGCATTTCTTCAAACGAACCTCCAACCTGACCTTGTTTAACTATGAAAATATCGAGAAGTTGGTCTTAATATATATGGATATCAGTTAATTATAGTAACTCAGTGTTTAGCATTGCAATGAAAAGGATTAAACAAAAATTATTCTATTTTTGTTTTGCTATAGTAAAAATATGAATTAAAAAATTTTTTTTATTTCAAATACTTATCAGAAATAAAATAGTAAGTAATTAAGCTAAAAATAGTTTCAGCCAATTACTGCTTCAGCGTTACGTCAAGTATTGTAATATTTTCATTCTTTGCTTTTATTTGAATGATGCATTGTGTAAATCTACAGACAGATAACAAAAAAGTTTCTGTGTGTACTAATTTGATTATCTTGTTTAGCTTTCGATAAGCGCTGTTGAGTTACTAGGGATTGGCTCGTGAGATGTCAATCACAGGAGTCAGCTCTTTGCTTAACTTGTTTTTTTTTTTTACATCTCGTTTTCGCTGTAAATTACAGAACAAAAAAAGATGACAAAACGATTTGAAGAAATGTGGTGGCGAATGACGATATATTAAAATTAAAAAAAAATAAAAAGAGGAAGAAATTAAAGACAACATAAGCAATGTCAAGGACGCCATAATGATGATCATTGTAACCGTCTAAAAATATTTTTGCTAAACGCGAAACAGCTTAAAAATTAGTCAAATGTCTAAGATGAGTTGCGCTGTAGTATCAAAATTAGGCATCTCTCTCTATAGTTATTCTTTTATAGGGGTGTTTTGAGGCTAGTGTCTTGTTCGGGCCTCTTGAGTTTTTATCTTTGAAGGACATGGCCGGAATTCTCAAGGGCTCATTTCTCTAGTTCCGAACAATTGTTGCCTCATTCTGTTGTGTTCGGTTGTAGTGAGGAACAATGATTTGTTGGCTGTGTCGGGTTGTAGTGAGGAACAATGTTTTGTTGGCTGTGTCGGGTTGTAGTGAGGAACAATGTTTTGTTGGCTGTGTCGGGTTGTAGTGAGGAACAATGTTTTGTTGGCTGTGTCGGGTTGTAGTGAGGAACAATGATTTGTTGGCTGTGTCGGGTTGTAGTGAGGAACAATGTTTTGTTGGCTGTGTCGGGTTGTAGTGAGGAACAATGATTTGTTGGCTGTGTCGGGTTGTAGTGAGGAACAATGTTTTGTTGGCTGTGTCGGGTTGTAGTGAGGAACAATGTTTTGTTGGCTGTGTCGGGTTGTAGTGAGGAACAATGTTTTGTTGGCTGTGTCGGGTTGTAGTGAGGAACAATGATTTGTTGGCTGTGTCGGGTTGTAGTGAGGAACAATGTTTTGTTGGCTGTGTTCGGTTGTAGTGAGGAACAATGTTTTGTTGGCTGTGTCGGGTTGTAGTGAGGAACAAAGATTTGTTGGCTGTGTCGGGTTGTAGTGAGGAACAATGTTTTGTTGGCTGTGTCGGGTTGTAGTGAGGAACAATGATTTGTTGGCTGTGTCGGGTTGTAGTGAGGAACAATGTTTTGTTGGCTGTGTTCGGTTGTAGTGAGGAACAATGTTTTGTTGGCTGTGTCGGCCAGGGTTCTGAAAACACCTGAAAAACAAGCAAAATATTTTTAAAAATCCATTTATAAAAACAGATGAGCGTTGCATCAACTGCCCTCTAGATTTAAAGATATGAAAAGGTTACTATTCTTCTTTTTTTTTCTTAATCTTCACGGGTTACTGGTAACCACAATCGTATCGTTCTTAATTTAAACTCAAGTTATGTTTGTGGTCGCCATTCCCTGGAGGAACATGGCGTTGCCATATAACATTTTATGTGATCAGGCTGCAGCTGAGAAACAAACTTACACGAATCAATAACTATTAAATCTTGTTTTTTTTAAAAAGTATATAAATGCGTGCATACAATGTGCATTTTTTAAATTGTAAACATACATGACCGTATACACTAGAAACACACAATTTAGATAATATATACATTTTTTTAAAACCAACAACAGAATTATACAAGAGAAGAAGTTTTATATTTTTTTTTTTTAAACTCTAACGATACTCTTAAGAATTTCAAGATATATGCATATAAATGAGGAAAAAAATCTCAGCTCATTGTCCCCGTAGAGTAAACTCGAGGTCATCCGGTATATAGGTTTAAAAATGTTTCATTGTCGTAAAACTAATTTTGGCTCAAAATTTCTAAAAAAAAAAGGAATCCCTGCTCTCGTCAATAGACAAAAGAACGTTTCCGTAAGTAGCTCGGGGAAACAATCTTTGACCCAAGCGAGGCTCGGACATCTGGTACTTGGACTAACCTTAATAGTGTTGGTGTGTGGAAGCGAGGCTCGGACACCTGGTACTTGGACTAACGTTAATAGTGTTCGTGTGTGGAAGCGAGGCTCGGACATCTGGTACTTGGACTAACGTTAATAGTGTTCGTGTGTGTAAGCGAGGCTCGGTCAACTGGTACTTGGACTAACGTTAATAGTGTTGGTGTGTGGAAGCGAGGCTCGGTCAACTGGTACTTGGACTAACGTTAATAGTGTTGGTGTGTGGAAGCGAGGCTCGGACACCTGGTACTTGGACTAACGTTAATAGTGTTGGTGCGTGGAAGCGAGGCTCGGACACCTGGTACTTAGACTAACGTTAATAGTGTTGGTGCGTGGAAGCGAGGCTCGGACACCTGGTACTTGGACTAACGTTAATAGTGTTGGTGCGTGGAAGCGAGGCTCGGTCACCTGGTACTTAGACTAACGTTAATAGTGTTGGTGTGTGGAAGCGAGGCTCGGACACCTGGTACTTGGACTAACGTTAATAGTGTTGGTGTGTGGCCATACCACGTAGGAAAAGCTAGTTCCCGTCCGAAGTCAGGCAATATCGGGCGTGGTTTGTATTTAGAAAGGCAGTTGGTCGTTGTGCTGGACACTTTACACCCTCGCTAACCGTAGGTCAGATCAATAGATGACCTTGATTGAGACCCAATCTCTATAACTGATACCTGAAACCCGTCTTAGCCGTCTTTGTTTAGCGACAATTAGTCTTTTATTTCAATCTCGTCAGAAGTTTTTCAGGCTATTCACTACGACTGGTAGAAATGTGTAACCTCTCTTTGCTACGCTCTTGGAATTTGGTGATTGCAGTTTTCTTTAGATTTGATGTCAGAAAGGGAGGGGGGGGGAGTTTTATCGTCAAAACCATTCTGTTAGGGGTTTTAAAATAAAAAATCTCTGGAGTTTTTTTTTAAACAAAATCAAACCCCCCTAAGCTACGCTCATAGTAAAAGGTGCATTAGAATAATATTGAAAAGGGAGGTTTCAACCTCAGAACTATCTGTAGCTGAAGGGGGTTTAAACTTAAAGCCCTCTGGAGGAGGGGGGGATTAAACTAAAAAACTCTCATAGAATTTTGAGATATTTGCTTTTTTTTATATATTGAACCTCGCTGGAGGGGGGTTTTAAACTTAAAACCCTCTGGGTGGGGTTTTAACTTATGGCCCTCTAGGGCTAGTGATGGTTTAATTTATTTTTTTGTTTTATAAAAGAGGTGGGTTTAATTGTAAAACCCCATGGAAAGGGATTTTAAACTCAAAACCCCTTGGCTGCGCTGGGGCTAGTGATATTTTAATATTAAAATCTCATCTAAAATAAACAAAATTAAAGCAAAAAATTAGAAACTTAATTCCGCTATCCCCATGCAGGGCGGAATTTCATTTCGCGGGTATGATCGGGATTACGCTTATGCAACAAGCCCTAGTACAACTCAGGTAAAGCCATAGAAAAAACTTCGGTGCAACAAGCTCTAGTACAACTTCAGTACAAAAAGCCTTAGTTTAACTAACCTTACTTAAAATCCAGTTCAACATGCCCTAGTACAACTTCAGTTCAACAAGCCCTAGTACAACTTCAGTACCACAAGCCCAAGTTTAACTCCAGTACAACAAGCCCTAGTACAACTTCAGTACAACAAGCCCAAGTTTAACTCCAGTACAACAAGCTCTAGTACAACTTCAGTACCACAAGCCCAAGTTTAATTCCAGTACAACAAGCTCTAGTACAACTTCAGTACCACAAGCCCAAGTTTAACTCCAGTACAACAAGCTCTAGTACAACTTCAGTACCACAAGCCCAAGTTTAACTCCAGTACAACAAGCTCTAGTACAACTTCAGTACCACAAGCCCAAGTTTAATTCCAGTACAACAAGCTCTAGTACAACTTCAGTACCACAAGCCCAAGTTTAATTCCAGTACAACAAGCTCTAGTACAACTTCAGTACCACAAGCCCAAGTTTAACTCCAGTACAACAAGCTCTAGTACAACTTCAGTACCACAAGCCCAAGTTTAACTCCAGTACAACAAGCTCTAGTACAACTTCAGTACCACAAGCCCAAGTTTAACTCCAGTACAACAAGCTCTAGTACAACTTCAGTACCACAAGCCCAAGTTTAATTCCAGTACAACAAGCTCTAGTACAACTTCAGTACCACAAGCCCAAGTTTAACTTCAGTACAACAAGCTCTAGTACAACTTCAGTACCACAAGCCCAAGTTTAATTCCAGTACAACAAGCTCTAGTACAACTTCAGTACCACAAGCCCAAGTTTAACTCCAGTACAACAAGCTCTAGTACAACTTCAGTACCACAAGCCCAAGTTTAACTCCAGTACAACAAGCTCTAGTACAACTTCAGTACCACAAGCCCAAGTTTAACTCCAGTACAACAAGCTCTAGTACAACTTCAGTACCACAAGCCCAAGTTTAACTCCAGTACAACAAGCTCTAGTACAACTTCAGTACCACAAGCCCAAGTTTAACTCCAGTACAACAAGCTCTAGTACAACTTCAGTACCACAAGCCCAAGTTTAACTCCAGTACAACAAGCTCTAGTACAACTTCAGTACCACAAGCCCAAGTTTAACTCCAGTACAACAAGCTCTAGTACAACTTCAGTACCACAAGCCCAAGTTTAACTCCAGTACAACAAGCTCTAGTACAACTTCAGTACCACAAGCCCAAGTTTAACTCCAGTACAACAAGCTCTAGTACAACTTCAGTACCACAAGCCCAAGTTTAACTCCAGTACAACAAGCTCTAGTACAACTTCAGTACCACAAGCCCAAGTTTAACTCCAGTACAACAAGCTCTAGTACAACTTCAGTACCACAAGCCCAAGTTTAACTCCAGTACAACAAGCTCTAGTACAACTTCAGTACCACAAGCCCAAGTTTAACTCCAGTACAACAAGCTCTAGTACAACTTCAGTACCACAAGCCCAAGTTTAACTCCAGTACAACAAGCTCTAGTACAACTTCAGTACCACAAGCCCAAGTTTAACTCCAGTACAACAAGCTCTAGTACAACTTCAGTACCACAAGCCCAAGTTTAACTCCAGTACAACAAGCTCTAGTACAACTTCAGTACCACAAGCCCAAGTTTAACTCCAGTACAACAAGCTCTAGTACAACTTCAGTACCACAAGCCCAAGTTTAACTCCAGTACAACAAGCTCTAGTACAACTTCAGTACCACAAGCCCAAGTTTAACTCCAGTACAACAAGCTCTAGTACAACTTCAGTACCACAAGCCCAAGTTTAACTCCAGTACAACAAGCTCTAGTACAACTTCAGTACCACAAGCCCAAGTTTAACTCCAGTACAACAAGCTCTAGTACAACTTCAGTACCACAAGCCCAAGTTTAACTCCAGTACAACAAGCTCTAGTACAACTTCAGTACCACAAGCCCAAGTTTAACTCCAGTACAACAAGCTCTAGTACAACTTCAGTACCACAAGCCCAAGTTTAACTCCAGTACAACAAGCTCTAGTACAACTTCAGTACCACAAGCCCAAGTTTAACTCCAGTACAACAAGCTCTAGTACAACTTCAGTACCACAAGCCCAAGTTTAACTCCAGTACAACAAGCTCTAGTACAACTTCAGTACCACAAGCCCAAGTTTAACTCCAGTACAACAAGCTCTAGTACAACTTCAGTACCACAAGCCCAAGTTTAACTCCAGTACAACAAGCTCTAGTACAACTTCAGTACCACAAGCCCAAGTTTAACTCCAGTACAACAAGCTCTAGTACAACTTCAGTACCACAAGCCCAAGTTTAACTCCAGTACAACAAGCTCTAGTACAACTTCAGTACCACAAGCCCAAGTTTAACTCCAGTACAACAAGCTCTAGTACAACTTCAGTACCACAAGCCCAAGTTTAACTCCAGTACAACAAGCTCTAGTACAACTTCAGTACCACAAGCCCAAGTTTAACTCCAGTACAACAAGCTCTAGTACAACTTCAGTACCACAAGCCCAAGTTTAACTCCAGTACAACAAGCTCTAGTACAACTTCAGTACCACAAGCCCAAGTTTAACTCCAGTACAACAAGCTCTAGTACAACTTCAGTACCACAAGCCCAAGTTTAACTCCAGTACAACAAGCTCTAGTACAACTTTAGTACGACAATCCCTAATTCAACACCGATACAACTAGCCCTAGTATAATTTCAGTACAAGTAGCCATAGTACAACTCCAGTACAGCAAGCCCTAGAATAACGTCAGTACAACATGCAGTAGTACAATTTTAGTACAACATGCCCTAGTATAACTTAAGTAAAACAAGCCCATTGTGCAATCAACTTTGTGGCTTTCTTCTTCTTTCAGACAGAACAACTTTGTTTGTTGTAGATATTCTAGAACTGGCCGACACCATCGCATACACAAAACTGCATATACATTCATAAGTGTCTTTTGACTATAGGTTCAGATCACGACACCTACATTTAGATTTAGTTCGACATGTTTATCTAAGAATAGCAGGGCCGGATTTAGACTTCATACAACCTTAAGCTTTTTGAGAGTTAAGGTTTTATTTATATGTCCAGAAAACATAAGTAAACATAAGAAATCCTGCAATGACCAAATACACAAGTAGTTACAACAATATAAAATTAAATAAACATTATTTTAAAATGCAAAAACTAAGCTTGTATATTCGGTTTCAACTGGGGGAGATACATCCAATAGATCACAATTTGAATACAAACACAGCGACATACACACACATACAAATTCATTATTAAGATCATTGTCTGCAAGTCAGAAGATTAAGTAAAAGTGCGCTATTCTACGTGGATACTCAGACCCATTTGTCATTTGTGACGCAGACAAAGTCCTTGTCTGACCTGGGTTGATGTAAAAACAAAGAAATAAACCCAACAATGTTAGTTCACGAAATTCTTACCACCTCAGACTTCCAGACCAAAATAAACAATTTTAAAAAATTGGTTTACCGGTTATCGGTTTACCGATATGGGACATAAGCCTTGTCTGGGGACCCGAAACATAGTTACAGGGATATTTTTAATCATTTTGAGCAACGGAAAATATGCCTTACAAGAGGCCCCATATAGTAGCTTATGGCCTTACTATGTTCAAATCAGACTCTGACTTACATTCTTAATTTCCTAGTTTATGAACGGTCCTATTGGTACTTCTACTTTGCGAGAAAAATATTTTTCATTGTTGAAATTTTAAGTAGTTCTTGATTGTGAAATAAACAGTTACAAAAAAAATCATTTTCCCACTTCTCTAAAAATGCTCTTATTTGGGAACTGGCGCCCTCCATCGTCTCAGCTGTATGGAGCCATCATTAGATCATCAAGGCCGTATTCAGTGGTGTGGTCCTAAAACGAGCGTCGCTGTCGAAAGGGAGAGATAATTTGGCTACTCTCCAGTTCGTTCCCCTGAGGCCGTAGTTGTGGCCCGTGTTCCCGCTAAACTTTCCGTTGATGACACTATCCACAAGTTAATATATTCAGAAATAATTTCACACCAGAGATTAATCTTTGATGAAACAATGGTCAGAGGAGAATGTGTTGACCTAGATCAGTGGAATAGTATTTTAGATATGGATATTTATGGAGGTTGAAGAATGGTCTAAAACCATACTAGGCACACAAAGGAAACAAAAAAGGATTAAGAGACCTACCTAAACATTTCGTTATGATTCCAAGGCTCTATTCAATCTGGGTTTTTTTCCTCTCCTCTACAAAGATATTTTCCAACAACTACATTTACTTTGTTATATTCATTGGATTTTAACAGTGATGGCAGAGTCTAGGGGCGACTCACAGGCCATGTTGGTCTTAAGACTTATGTCTAGTGGGATGGTACACACAATAGAACGGAGGGGCCGTCGCCAAAAGGACCGTTTTAAATGTCAGGTCCACACAAGATGGTATATTTTCTTCTAAAAGGGCCCATGGAGAGTGGTGATTACGTGCCTCACTGTCTCTAAAAGACATTAGTTACAGAGTTTACAGTATCATAAGCCAAGCCTACTGGTTTAACACAAGTTCCGTAATAATAGATAAATCTAGACTCGAAGACTGTGCTGAGCTCTAATCCTCTGTTCACGACCAGTGCTTGACAAAGAACATAAGTCTTATGTTAGTTATAGTGCCATAGATCTCGTGATTGTGTGAACGTGAATGAATCTAGATTGGGTTCCTGTACATATAGTGTAGCACCATCTGCAGAATTGTTTAGTTCTCTTGTTACACTATGACATGGGCGTAGCCAGGATTTTTTCGGGCGGGAGGTTGGTCCCCGAATCCCTACCCCGGCTACGGCCATACACTGTGACATTTCATAAAGCTTGCCAGTTTTGCTACTTACCCGTAAAACAACAACAACCAATATGTTAAATTTGCCAATGCATGCATATATTGAGCTAATTTTTGAAATGTATCACATTACATATTTTGAGGGCCAAATTGTACGAAAATACAAGTACCAATTGGACACCCAGTCAGGGGCGTACTGAATTTAGCGAGAATCCAGTTGTACCTGTCCTTTACATCATTTTCTAAAGGTTGCTAATGTATGTATTATTCCGAATCTATTTACATCACCAATAAGCTATACGTCTACATGAAATATAAACATTATGTTATTTGTTAATCGCTTAGTGTGTACTAGGGACTATTCGACAATGTCGACCCTGGGAAGGTACTGGGCTTTATCCGGGAAGTGGGCTTGTCTACGAAGATCTGATATATGAATTTGTGAACATGTACCATTTGCATTAGATTTTTACCAAATTATTAATTTTTTACTACCTTTACTATTTTAACTGTGAATAGACCTTGATTTTAATGATTTAACTGTATAGAATTTAGCCCTTGTTACGTAGAGAGAGAAAGTAGTCCATAAGGGACTGCAGGCACGACATGGCCTAAATTGTGCCGATGTGCCTAAAATCAAAATCAAATCAAATCAACTAGGGACTGATGGCTAAAGACAGCACGACATACTTGTACAAGCTATTACATTATTTCCAAAGCTGCTATTACACTGTCATGTCTTTATAAAATTCTTGTATAAGCAATTGTGGGATAAAACGTGACGCTCCATGGACCCATTAAAAAAAAAGAGACTATTAACTCTTTCACTCCTAACTGACAATTCCAACCCCATTAAATGAAATGAATGTTTGGTTTTATAAACTTTAATTTATGTTATATAAAAAGAGCACGCATTTTTCTATAAATAACATTATATACATTATATAACATTTCCTGATGGCGAAAACAATATTATTGAAGTTTAATCTTAACAGGATAGTGAAACACAAATGAGCAAAATGAATAATTCCATTGGAACGTGGAAAATAGTTACCGAGAGAAAGAGTTAATAAACTTTACAATGTAATACCAACTTGGCTGCCATTTATTCAGTCCACAAGCCCATTGGGCACCGGCCCACCGGACATTTACTCGACTACCCATATAGCAAGTTAGCTCACTGCACCCAGTCCGCCCTGGTCAAGTCTTTTATCTTTTACAATATATGGAATAGTCATAAATCTGTAGATCATTCTAGGTTTGGGATCTTAATCCAGTAACTCAGTCTGTTGTGTAGATGTAACAAGTCAATGAAAGCTTTATATTCAATCATCATTCACGTCTTTTACAAACAAAATGTTCTAAGTCTCCCTATAATTAAACGATCAAAGAAAATACAATTTTAAACATAAGGTGTTACAAGAGTTTGTTTCACGAGTTTGTAATGTAAGAGTTTGTTACAGGAGTTTGTTACAAGAGTTTGTTACAGGAGTTTGTTACAAGAGTTTGTTACAGGAGTTTGTTACAGGAGTTTGTTACAGGAGTTTGTTACAAGAGTTTGTTACAGGAGTTTGTTACAGGAGTTTGTTACAAGAGTTTGTTACAGGAGTTTGTTACAGGAGTTTGTTACAGGAGTTTGTTACAGGAGTTTGTTACAGGAGTTTGTTACAAGAGTTTGCTAAACGTTTTCACTTCAGCACCACCACACCCATTAACTCTCCGACAAACTTATCTTTAAAACAATGTTACAAAGACAGTTTGTGTGGAAACACAAACTCAAAATCGGCACCCGAAGTGGTCCACCCAGGCAGGCTTCAATAATTTCAGAAAGAACATTCCGAATGAAATTATATAAAAGACAAATGAGGGATAAGAATGGAGAAAGAAGGTTGACAGATCTTGTGTAGTGCCCCAACGGTCCAGCAGATCAAAGGATAGGTGCAAGTGAATGCAAAGTTAGATGTGAACCTGGCCTAACTAGTTCCCCTTTCAGACCTTGTGGTCTATAGGGCAGATGATGTAAAGTTCATCTGTTTTTGTGGCCTACGGTTAACGAGGGTGTCATGTAGCCAGCACAACGACCAACCGCCTATACTTTTCCTCAACTAATGTCAGGTACCCATTAGAGCTGGGTGGACTCAGAGGCGCCCAAGGATTCCGAAGTTGAAAATCCCAGTCTTCACCAGGATTCGAACCCGAGTCACCCGGTTCGGAAGCCAAGCGCTTTACCGCTTAGCTACCGCGCCTACCTGAAGTTAATGTAATTATTTTAAAAAGGCTCAATCTCTTATTCGAATCCTAAAAAAAACACCAAAAAGACATTTCCGTAGAACTGAAAAAAAAAGTTGAAGAAAATGCTATTTACAAGATTACTATTTGTTTCAAATTAGGTCTTACTTATAATGTATACTAAATAGCTTTTTCTCTTTAAAAACCTGCATGCATAAGTGATTTAAAAAATTAGATTTTTCGCTTTCAGAAAAAAAGTAGCCGTTGCATCGGAACTTTGAATGGTCTAAAATATTGTGTGGTCGGTTTTTTACTATCTTTCATAGTTTACGAGATCTAAACGGGTCGGAAGGACAGACTGACAGGCGGACGGACATTTCACACAAAACTAATAGCGTCCTTTCCCCTTTCGGGGGCCGCTAAAAATGGTGTTCAAATAAGGCGACAATTCTTATACAGTTTCGTAATTCTGATACTTTGACTTTTAAGTGCATATTTACTCAAATATTTTATTGTTTTTTTAAACGGTCCAAATCCTTTACAGTGATGGGCAAACTAGGGCTCGATGGCTTTCATCCGGCCCGCCACATATTTTGTAATTTAAATTTTTTTTAAAATTACATTCACATGTATAAAATTCAAGTTTTAAGTCTGAAGTTGAAACATTCCAGTAATATTGCGACAAGCAGCTCGTCTCATTGACAATGGAACTATAAGAACTATGTCTCGATACTTTAATGCTAAATAAAAGAACACTTCTTATGCATGCATGACCGATGGTGAACGAAAACAAAAATTTTAAAGATTTTGGAAAGATTTTGGATATAATTATAAGGCCATCTAAATCTTTTATAAAATGTGTATAGTGCTCAGAAAGTTGATACTTATGTAAAGTATATAGTTATGTATTGCTAAACGTAATAAAACACTTTCTGATAAGGACTTTGTTCAACGATGTATGACTCAAGTTGGTCAAGTTTTATGTTCTTTTAAGAAAGAGAAAATGTTTAAATTGTAAGTTTATCTTAAAAAAATTATAACATTCATGGTTAAATCAAAGCACACAAATTTTCCATCGCAGTTAACTTCAAAGACCAGTCACCAAGTTCTGCTCCATAGATTACTGAGTACACCGTATACCTTTATGAATGATATTGCGCAATTGGTATTATTTATATAAACATTTGTCTGTTAATGACGAGCTGGCCAGCTGAATGTGTTCCAGGAAATAATAAAAGGGGAAGAAATTATTCATGAATTTGTAAACGGTCAAATAATTTGAAAGTACATACATCAAAGATATGCAATATTACGAGACATGGAGCTGTAAATATGATACGGAATATAATTGGACGTGTAATGATTTACAATCAAAACTACCCCGAGAACATTGTATATTTTTTCCTAAATCAATCCTACATCAAGACATCCACTGTCAAACTGACTTCAATAATCAACCAGTCCTCGGTGTACTAGTAGATACTGTTACGCTTCTCTCTCTCCTACTCAGGCATTCTGTAAACACTGCTAAACACAACACATCAACACATCAAGAACTTGACAACAAGGCTCCAAATAATCTGGTACTTTAATAATGAGTGAATAAGTAGATAACAGCCAATACTAGACAATTGGCATCAAACACATCAACAACTAAAATGTTACATTGTACATCACCGTACAAAACTCTACTGTCTCTATCTCTTCCTGGACTCGTACATAACACTTGAGGACTCAACCAGGACCGACTTCATGGCCAGACTAACAGTCCCGGTCTCAACGCTCTCCGGTCTTGAACTGCCGGTTTCCTACACACTGTGTCACTCGTAACGCAGGCTTTCGATCACATGATCATAACATTGGTCATATTTGCGTATAATCGTGTAATCGTAGTACTGTCCCTTGTCCATGGCCCCGCTGACCTGAGTGATTCACGTGTGTGTCAGCTGAGCCTATAGTTAACCCTTTTGCGCCGCCAATAGGGTCATAACACTGCCCCCTTCTCAGATTTGTCCGTCCAGGACAAAATCTACCTCACGACATGGGCAGTGGAGGTGAATCGATGCAGGAGGAGGTCTATCGGTGGGGGCGACAATTGGCTTATATTGCCATCTCGATGGAGCCATCTGTGTTGTATTATGCGTATGTCTCTTTCTCCTTCTACTCCAGCTGACTTTCACCAGTTTGCACTGACGTCGTGGTTGCATCGCCATGCACTTTGGACTCAGCAAACGTCGCCTTCTTCGGACGCTTACTACTGAGAGCAGCCACTTAACACATGGTTAGGGATAGGATGTCAGGACTGGGGTCACCAGGATCGTTGGCCCAACAGGTTGTTTCTTAGGGCTTTCAAGAGAAGGGCTTTGGGAATGGGTTTTAGGTCCACAGGAAGGGGAAATAGTGGCACACATCTGGCTCCAGTTGATTTCCTTGACCATCACCAGGACTTCTCACTCTGGTCTCGTCAGCTGGACAAACGTCTGTTGGGTGCAGACATTGCCGATGGGTTCCTTAGAGTTTGCGTTCTCCCTGCAAAGCTCGACACACAAAGTTCTTGCTAAATATCTGGGTGCAGCCATCAGGATTCGAGTTCCTCTGCGCCGCAAATAGGGTCATAACAATACTATACGATCTTGAGCTACGAAGTATTCTAAGTGTTCCTAAATTCTATGCAATCTGAATACTCTAATATGTTTTATTACCTTTTCTTTTCTTATTGTTACTTTCCTTTTTTAAAATGTGATTTATTCAGATTATACTTTCACTTACACTAACACACAAGACAAACGGGTTAACGCAACCTCGTCCAGACCATTATAACACTGTTGAGCAGCCAAGGTTACTGAGAAGTTGTATATAGTTCATGATCATTTACACTGTTCATTGTAATATACCCGCTGGAGTTTATCAATTATAAAGTCATAATCATAGATATAAGAGAATAAGTTGTCAAAACAAACATCAGTTTTTCATGTTCATTACAAAGAGCGAAGATCCAAAATTGTTCAAAGTTAATGATTTTGTTCATGCGTTGACCAGCTGACAGATCAGCTTGAGGTCCTATTGTTTTGATGTTTTTAAATCCAACACTTTTTTTTTCCAGTAGAAGAGATTACGTAAGCAACAACACATAAGACAAAAAAGTTAGTTCCTAGTTTATTACACGAAAATAACACCCTTTAGTGCAAAGTGTACTTTCAAGCAAGTTTTGGAACTAAAAAACAAAATAGTGTCTACGGAATGTGAAATATGAAGATTTTGCGTGGCTCTCAGATTTCGCACTTTCACAGTTGAATCAAATCAATATTAAGATACGCAGGAAAAATCAATTTATGAACGATATCTAGGGGCCACAGGTTTCAGATACTTTCTTTTATTGTACAAATTTACAAATCTGTGAGCAGAAATAACTTGTTTCATTTCATGACTGTTGGGAAGGATGAATTTGAAAAAAAAAAAAAATTTAAAAACAATTGAAAAAGATGTAGATATTTTCAGAAAGCCTTTCAGTGTGTTTTGGAAAAGTAGGGAGACCAGACTTGCAACTTAAATTAATTGAGCTCCAAACTAATGAGACGTCAAACAAATTATTTACAAATATTCCAAAATTAGAGCTCTTCAAGGGAGTTAGTCGACTTACAGTTTTCCAAATCTAATATCTCGTGCAGAGAATTTGTACAATGTTTGCATCTTTATATTTTTATCAGCAGTTTTGAAAAATCTGTGGCAGAAATAGATTGGCGATGAATAGTTCAGTTTACTCTTTAGAATATCTATCTATTTCTCAATTTAAACTATTATCAAAACACTTGCAGCTTGAATTCATATATAACACTTGCTAAATCCTGATAGCTTTAGATTTACACAACTTCTGTATTTGCCTGTTCTAAAAATATTATGGCCCACCAACAATTTTCCTCAAAGTGTTTAGCCCGCTACTAAAAAAATGTTTTGCCCATCACTTGCTGTATAGCGTCGAACAATAATTCTGTTGAAGTCTTCTGCTAAAACAGGTCGGCCACACGACGTCTTGCTAAAATCGAAGACGATCTTACGATGATGACGCTAAATAAAAGTACGCCATACTGTTCCTCACACATGAGTATCGGGCCACACCCACCTTCACTTTATTGAAACTTAATTGGACTTGCACTTTTATAATTATTTTTTTTAGGTAGGATGAATAATGAGCTGTTGACGCCAGCTTAGAATGTCTGAAACCGGCTTGGTCATCGTATAGCGCCCCCCCAAGAAAATTTAGCTGTCGAAAGGAAATACGAAAAAATATATATTTATATCCTAAGTAGTTAAGTTCCCCATTCAGACCTTGCGATCTATAGGGCAGATGATGTTAGGCTTTTGCCAACGGTTAACGAGCAGGGTGTCATGTGGACAGGACAACGACCAACCGCCTTTTTTCCCCCAACTAATATCAGGTACCCATCAGGGCGCTCTATAAATCTCAAATTCAAAATCCCAGTCTTCACTGAGATTCGAACCCAGGACTCTAGGTTCAGGAGCCAAGCTATTAACCACTCAGCCACAGCACCCTCATATAAATGTATAATATATACACACACACACATTTTTATTCATCGTTAGGGTTTTTTAATGTTGAGATCCATCACAGTTATAGATCCGCTGTTGCGTATATGTGCCATTATATAAATCATAGTGATGTATAAATAGTACACATGCTGCAAGGGAAATATGTGGTAATAAAATAATGTGCTAGTCACTCTGGTAATGACAAGATAGTCATTACATGTTTGTAATTAAAAATGTCATGTACAAGAAGCAAGCTTCACTCTGTTTAGGAGATTATTAGGAGAACTTAAAGTGAGTTGTGTACAGTCCAAATGTGCACTTTATTGGAGCTCTGTGTTTTTATACTTTTAGAAAGCCAGAAAACATTATTTTATAGTCAAAGTTCTTTGGTTTTAAACACAGCAAACAATATGTCAACCATATTGATACATACGTTAAATTTTTAAAATCATATTTCAATAGTACTAAATATTATTTTTTAGTAATAATAATTGTATGGTATACTTAGTACTCTTTTTACAAAGCGTATGTCGCCTGACTCTGGTACACAATTTGAACACGTTATTTCTCACACTTTCCATCAAGTTGAAACTTTACAGAATTATTCATCATTCCGAACTTAACATGAACCCATCCAAACAATTATAAATTAGCTAACGAAATAGTGGTCATTTAATATTTTTAGTTCAGATCGAAAGGAAAATAAATCTTACAATATTGAGATGGCTGAAAATGTAAAGTTTTCTTAAATAAGTTTTTAGTATTTTTAAAAAATATTTTGCTTGACTCACGAGCTAGAACTTACAGTGGCTGTTTATCTCTTAGTGTTCGCTTATACCTGTGGTTCTCAACCTGTTGGTCGCGACCCCTTTGGGGGGTCGATTGACCATTTGCCAGGGGTGGCCTAAGACCATCAAAAATTTTGTTTTTTTTCGACTATTTTTTATTTGAAGTTGTTGTTTTTTTTTGTCTTACGATTTCTTAAGTGTTGTAACAGGCACTTTTGTACCATACATTAAAGATAATTTTTTTTTTTTTTGTAATTTAATAACACATTTATTTTATACTAAAAAAATTTACATATTGTAAAATTAGCAAAATCACATTTAGGGTCTATCTAGGCCTATGAACGAAATAAATTTTACTGTCGAGGGTCGATGCCTAGTGGAGATTCGTATAAGGGGTCGCCGAGCTAAAAAGGCTAAGAACCGCTGGCTTATACCTTTACACGAGTTTTTAGGATTACTTTATATACGGTCATTGGGCAGGGGTGCAAAAGGGGGTAGTTATAATGGTTTCTCACTATATTAAAGACACAGGCAAAGCAATAGTGGCTATTTGTATTGATTCTTACATGTATTGATCGCTACAACATTAAAATGTAAAGGGTTGTATTAGTTCTGAGTGTAACAAGTCTTGTGCTTTGGCTTGCGTTTATCTTACTTGCGAGATGTCTGATATTCAGACTTAGGTTTTGTCCTCGTGTGGACGGCTGCTTGGTCGTTTAATAATCGTTTTAAACTATTTTTGTTTTCCGTGGTACCTGGAACCATCCAAAGCCGCCCTGCTAGAGATTCGGGTTAAGATGTAATACTATTTAATTCTGAAGGACTGTCACCAAAGCTGGAAACGGAAACAAACAGATGTTAAGATTTAACTCACAAGTCTTCTAGACTGTACCATGGCTACATTAAGCTCCCTTTCTATTATAAATCTCTTCATCTATACATTATACTTTAAGTACATTGTACAAGTAATAGAAATTTAATAACTTTATAACCAGTTGCTTTTGCTTTATTTTTTATTATTATTTGCCTACTTTTAATTATTTTATTGTTATTAGTAATAGTATTACTCTTAGTGCTAAATAAGAAGAGATTTTTATCGCTTTGACGTGTAAAGTATCTTACATTCTCTATTACATTTAGTGGGAGTAAAATGTCTTTAGAGGATTTTGTAAATAGTTCAAGAAACAGGAGGAGTTTGACATTTGTTCAAGAAACAGGAGGAGTTTGACATTTGTTCAGGAAACAGGAGGAGTTTGACATTTGTTCAAGAAACAGGAGGAGTTTGACATTTGTTCAGGAAACAGGAGGAGTTTGACATTTGTTCAAGAAACAGGAGGAGTTTGACATTTGTTCAGGAAACAGGAGGAGTTTGACATTTGTTCAGGAAACAGGAGGAGTTTGACATTTGTTCAGGAAACAGGAGGAGTTTGACATTTGTTCAGGAAACGGATTTTTGTTTGGAAATAAAGTCAGACGACAGTTTGACACTTTTGGGTGTCTGGTCAGGTCACATTTTGAAAATGTGGCATTGACTGTGAGAACAGTGCCAGCTGTCATGAGAAAATGCGATTTTTCTTTTTTTTTAACGCTTTCTAGTCATCAATCAATAGTTCAGAAAGAAACGTCTTCAGCGGCGGCACCAATGCTTGACAAAAAAAAATGGTCTGGCCTATTTCTAAATGTTACCATTATATATATACATATACATACATACATATATATAACAAAATCCTATACAAATAAAAGAGTACAGAAATGTAATTGTGTTTCTCATTCGTATAATTTGTTTTATGTTGAGAAAAAAAAAAGCGCCCATTCATTCAGATCGTAATGTTGGTCCATGTCCAGCCCATCATTTCAAATACGTCATTTATTATTCTCGGATTCCGAACTTAGGGTACTGGATTCGAATCTCGGTGAAGGCTGGGATTTTTAATTTCGGGATTTGTATGGCGCCCCTGAGTCCATCCACTTACCTGAATTTAGTTGGGGAAAGTAAAGGCGGTTGGTCGTTGTGCTGGCCACATGACAACCTGCTCGTGAACTGTTAGCTATAGATCTTAATATTATCTGCCCTTTAGATCGCAAGGTCTGAAAGAGAAACTTGACTTGTACTTAAAGATATGTCCAATAGAGATAGGTAGAGACGTTCTAGAAACTCTGACCTTTGACCGCTCCCCACACCACGTCATAGCTATTTTTGTTGAGTCAAATCGAGTCTTTTCTCAATTTTGGAAGATGACTTCGCATGCATAAGTTGCTGTTTGGATAACGATTGATAAATAGGTGTATTTTTGTGTCAAGTACAATAGCTTGGCTTTTCCAAATAGGCCGCAACCTTTGGAAAATGCTCCCAACTTTTCCTGCTTGGCAGTCTTCGCCATGATAGGCATCCCAATCGTTTGTAATGATGCTGCCTAGATTATGTAAACTTAACCAACTCTTCAAGCTCTGACTCGCCAAGTCCGACCCTTTGCCTTGTACTCTACTAGCACAATTTTATTTTTAGCCAACATGATGCGGAGGCCTCTCTATCTAGGCACTAGTCATTGTATGCATTTACTTGTATGTACAATTAGTTGACCATTGAGTGTTTTTTTTTAATTTATTTTTTCTCGAAAATACAAGTGCCCGCATTAATTTCTAGAACACTGATCAAAACATGTTGTTGACTGCTTAGTGGTATACCTAAATGTTATAATGCGCCTAAATTGCGTCATACACAATGGCATACACGTGTAGAGGCAAACACATATTGCACCATAAATATCATGTCAGATATACACAAGACAATGTCATCCACATGTAGCGGCATTTATAGCACCATAAATATCATAAGTCATATATACAACTGATAGCACCACAGATTTCATAGTTCAGATATAATATAATACACCTGATAGCACCATAGATATCATAGGTCAGATATACACCTGATAGCACCATAGATATCATAGGCCAGATATACACTTGATAGCACCATAAACCAGAAATACACTAGAGAGCACATCTTATCAGACTTACATTTGAGAGAACTTCATACCATAAATACATAAGACAGCTCTTTATCTTAGATATAACTATAGAGCACTTCATACCAGATATACATTATAGCACTTTATATCAGATGTAAGTAGAGAGCACTTCATACTAGATATACATTATAAAGCACTTTTACTAGATATGCAGTACAAATATAGAGAACACCTTTACAAAATATACCTTTACAAAATATACACAAGAATGCAATTCATACCAGATGACGTCATTCCCTCTATATGCTCCAGAGTGCACTAGATAGCTATATTTACAGCGTCAATGTTTTGCCAATTTGGCGTCATCGCGACACACACTTTGACGCCTTCCAGACTGAACAGAAATGAATTAGTAATAAACTCTTCGCGATTCAGTTGGGCTCTGAATGGAGAAATAAAAGAAAATGTTCGATCAGTGCTAAGGTCTGTCGAGGTCTGAGGTCTTTGCATTTTGAAGCGTTAAGAGAAGGAAGATCGAGATGTAAATATTAGCTGGTGTTTTATAAGCAGATTTCAGCAAATAATGACGTTACAGTTACATTAACTTAAGCACTAGTATCTAAAATATTTTCAACTAGATTTAAAGGCATCCCATGTTATTATTATTATTATTGTAGAAATGAACTACTTTTCATTCTCTTGCACTGCCAGGGTCAAGCGTTGCTAGAGGGGAGAACATGTCATAGTAGTCTCTTTAACAGTGTCCACAGGTTTGCAGCAGTACTGCCCTCTGACTGGCATTGTCTCAGAGATGTTTCACGCCTCAAGTGATTTTGCGAAGTCAGTTGCCACTATCCCCTCGGTTGATATAATAATATGGCATATTGTTATCCTATACAACTTGCTTATTCGCTTGAGTTTTAGGATGTATCTTTCATAGTTTTTTAGTCCTAATAAACTCAGTCCGGCATAGCGGTGACAAAAAGCCTTCTATTTTAGGGTAAAGGTGCCCAGCTTCGAGCCATGCTATGGAACAAGCCTTGTCAATCTTGTCACCTTTTATCATAGCAAGAAATCTTCCGTGTATTGCGTTTTCTTCCCATTGGCTAATCTCATGCCATGTGACATTCAAACAAACATCAACATTAGAATGTTTCAGACTGAGTGGAGTCTCCTCAGTCGCACTTGCTAAAGGGGGAAATTAGTTCATTGCTTGAGACGTTGTTGTTTTTAATCTGCTTTTGACAACTTGCGTCTACACAGTTTGGTAAATGCTCTGCAGTCCACGGCCTCTATCTTTCATAGCCAAGTATAATTGTAAAATGAAAGACTTGGGCAGTAAACAGCGAAATTTCGTTAATAATTTCTTTGTCAATACCATGTAAGTGTTACTAAATTTAATGACACCGAAAGTATAAAGCAGAGCTGGTACAGGCGGTACGCCTAGGCTAATTATTACAGTGATGACGTTTTTACCAGACAATTTTCGTTTGAGTATCTTGGTTAGTCTATCCTTATATCTAGCATGAAGGTTCTCTTTAGTTTAGCTAGATACAAATTACCGATTTAACAACAAATAGTATATGATAAAAATATGATTAGAAAATGTATCAGGGACTATCTCAAACTAACAAGCATGTGTTAGTGTGACGTCATTAAGCATGGAAAAAAAACCTTATCCCATTGTTAGGCTACTGTTATTTTTAACCTTTTTTTACAACTGAAAAAAAAATTATTAATGAATGAAAAATATTAATTAATCAAAATCACTAATCATTTTTTTTTCTTGCTGATGGCTTTCTTGCATGGAGCAGCCGGACTCGAGGTCTTGCCGTCTCGTTCTATACTTCCATCAACGTAGACCATAAGGTCATATCATGTGTGTGAGAGTGAGAGAGGAAGATTGTGTGAGTGTGTGTATTTTGCACATGTGTGTGAGAGTGAGAGAGGACGATTGTGTGAGTGTGTGTATTTTGCACATACGTGTGAAAGTGCTATCCCCACACATCCAGTATCCATATATCGCTATTCCTCACACAAGATTGATCTCCTTGCCACCCAGTCTAAGGTTGATGTTTATTCGGAAGTGCCTATACAAGTTCTCAACAACTTAAAAAAAAACGTCTAAAAAGGAGAACAGCTGCTGCATCCCCCACTAAGCATTGATGGATACGGACTCTGAAAGAACGTCTCATAGCCCTCACGAAATATTTTCAATATTTGCTTTATTATTTTCTTCTGTGCGCTCTAAAAAAAAAAAAATTTTTTCTTGTTACAATTTCCAAGCCTTCAGTCGTTCACAAAAAGCTGCTTAAGTTTTTTTTTCTTTTTATTTCTTTCCCCTCCCTTCCCTTTATTTTAAATGTTTTGTTTTAATAGAAGGGAAAAAAAGGATTGTTTGATTTGGCTAATAAGTTGTTAGAGTGTAAAATAGATCTATTGTGCTGGATTAGGGGAGAAAAGATGTGTGCCCATCGGGCGATATAAGAAACACTACGTGGAGATGGGTTATATAGAGAATGGCCAGCGCTTTGACTCATCATCTTCTGGTTCATGCTGTTGTATCCGTGGATTGAATTGATCCGTGTGGATGGCAGCAGATCAACGCAGCATTAATATGGATACAGCCCACTATCTCCTGGTTATTAAAATAAATAAATAAAGAGTCTGTGAGCAGATCTACGGCCGATAACTCCTTTCTTATATTTTATCGAAGCTAAAGTTTTCATATGATTCATAAAGAAATGCCTGTTGATAAAAAACATTTTATTTGCATGATAAGTGTGGCGCTACTATCTTTGAGAGTTGGTTAATTGTATATTTGTATGTATATTATTTCTCAATAGAAAAGCAAATATGAGAGTTTCATAAATTAAACATTAGAAGTAACAGAAGTGTCATAAGTTACAAACTAATAACTGCTACTAGTAATCAAATATACAGATGGTAATTACTTTTAATCACATTTATAAACTCTCATAATTGCATGATTTTTCTGGCTGATTTAGGGAAGCTGTTCTATACAGTAATGTCACTAGGAGAAACCCGAACACTTTTTAAAATGTGTCCTAGCATATGTCCCTTTAACTTGGTATTTGAATAAGCCAGGGTTGGAATAGCAGCCGCCTTTGGCCTCTCATTGGTGGGGGCCAGGCACAAGACTAACACAAATTTAAGACAAAGTTTGCCAAACTTGGATCAGATCTCAAACTATGTAGAGAGCACTTTGACTCGATGTTGACTAGAGCACTTGGACTCGATGTTGACTAGAGCACTTTGACTCGATGTGGACTAGAGCACTTTGACTCGATGTGGACTAGAGCACTTTGACTCGATGTGGACTAGAGCACTTTGACTCGATGTGGACTAGAGCACTTTGACTCGATGTGGACTAGAGCACTTTGACTCGATGTGGACTAGAGCACTTTGACTCGATGTGGACTAGAGCACTTTGACTCGATGTGGACTAGAGCACTTTGACTCGATGTGGACTAGAGCACTTTGACTCGATGTGGACTAGAGCACTTTGACTCGATGTGGACTAGAGCACTTTGACTCGATGTGGACTAGAGCACTTGGACTCGATGTTGACTAGAGCACTTTGACTCGATGTGGACTAGAGCACTTTGACTCGATGTGGACTAGAGCACTTTGACTCGATGTGGACTAGAGCACTTTGACTCGATGTTGACTAGAGCACTTTGACTCGATGTGGACTAGAGCACTTTGACTCGATGTTGACTAGAGCACTTTGACTCGATGTGGACTAGAGCACTTGGACTCGATGTTGACTAGAGCACTTGGACTCGATGTTGACTAGAGCACTTTGACTCGATGTGGACTAGAGCACTTTGACTCGATGTGGACTAGAGCACTTTGACTCGATGTGGACTAGAGCACTTTGACTCTGTGTTGGCTGGTCTAACTCTGTCTCTACGACGGAAATTGCGAAATATGAATTTCAGTTATTTGTTCATTTAGATATAAACGGCAGGTTTTTAATAAATTGCGCAATTACATTTTTTCCTGTGCCTTTTTTATTAATATGAGACCACCAAATTTACTTCGCCCAGGGTCTCTAATTATCCAAGGCCGGCCCTGAATGAGAAATATGAAATTTAGTTCTGACACAAACTCAAGGAGATCAGATCTTTCCTAATGTAGGGAAGAGACAGAAAATTCATCAGCCTCATTATCACATGACATTATCTAAACCTCTCTGATTGGTCTGTTTAAATCACACGAGGTTCGGCAAGGGGATCAATCTCTGACCACGCCAAGTGGCATAAAAATATGTGTATGTAACAAAGAGAGATTTATTTCATTATTTGCTTTGAAAACCAGAGAGATGATGTTCTTTGAGACATGCTATGAGATGGCTGTATCCATGTTGTCTTGCATGGGGACTTCGGAATGTGATAATATGAGATGGCTGTATCCTTGTTGTCTTGCATGGGGACTTCGGAATGTGATAATATGAGATGACTGTATCCTTGTTGTGTTACATGAAGACTTCGGAATGTGATAATATGAGATGACTGTATCCATGTTGTCTTGCATGGGGACTTCGGAATGTGATAGTATGAGATGACTGTATTCATGTTGTCTTGCATGGGGACTTCGGAATGTGATAATATGAGATGACTGTATCCTTGTTGTGTTACATGAAGACTTCGGAATGTGATAATATGAGATGACTGTATTCATGTTGTCTTGCATGGAGACTTTGGAATGTGATACTATGAGATGACTGTAATCATGTTGACTTGCATGAAGACTTTGGAATGTGATAATATGAGATGACTGTATCCATATTGTGTTACATGGAGACTTTGGAATGTGATAATATGAGATGACTGTATTCATGTTGTCTTGCATGGAGACTTTGGAATATGATACTATGAGATGACTGTATTCATGTTGACTTGCATGAAGACTTTGGAATGTGATACTATGAGATGACTGTAATCATGTTGTCTTGCATGGTGACTTTGGAATGTGATGCTATGAGATGACTGTAATCATGTTGACTTGGGGAATGTGATCCTATGAAATGACTGTATCCATGTTGACTTGGGGAATGTGATGCTATGAAATGACTGTAATCATGTTGACTTGGGGAATGTGATCATATGAGATGACTATATCCATGTTGACTTGGGGAATGTGATCCTATGAGATGACTGTATCCATGTTGACTTCGGGAATGTGATCCTATGAGATGACTGTAATCATGTTGACTTGGGGAATGTGATCCTATGAGATGACTGTAATCATGTTGACTTGGGGAATGTGATGCTATGAGATGACTGTAATCATGTTGACTTGGGGAATGTGATCCTATGAGATGACTGTATTCATGTTGACGTGGGAAATGTAATGCTATGAGATGACTTTTTCCATGTTGTCCTTCTGTCTGTGAAAAGACAATCAAACGCCTTGGCTTTCAAATAGCTCGATGTTAATCATTAAAGCTGATTCCATTGTTAGACTCCTCGGTAACTAAAATTTAAGAGTCTATTGAGTCTGTCGAACCGTTTATTAACATGTTCGTATTCAATATTTATTTTTAGCATTAAATTGCCTTTATCCAAATCCTAGGCCTAACTAAATTACTCAAGGCCTACAAAAAACTTCCTATTGTTATTATTACACCTTTACACCTGTTACCAGGTTAACTGACAATGAATGAAGGTGTTGATACGAAGTTTGTACAGGTTTGGCTTAGTGGATCTAAATAATTTGTCCTGTGTTTTTCTAATGGTAAACTTAAAGCGACTTCAACACTAAAGACTACCGGGTTACTAGCCTAACCTTCAAACCTACTAGAAATGTCTAATTCTATTGCTAACTTTACCATTGTACAAATAAAATCAATCTTAATCTTTCCATATCTTATTATCTACAGTTCCCTTATGAAGAAAATAATTATACGCAGTATACATATAGCGTATGCCTCTATCTTCTATTGTCTATAAGCAAAGTGGTGAAAAAAAAGAAGAATCTTTACTATAGCAAAATATTATTACTCAGTAATATCTATAACATATAGGCCTACAATTTTGTAGAAAGTTTATTTTGTTGACTTGTGACATTTTTCGGATGTTCGTTCAAATTTTGGAGATTATTACATCCAAACCTCCCGCAGGAGGGCGAGGGATGGCGTCGGGCAGAGTTTGAACCCGGGAACATTGAAACCATTGATTAACAGTATAAAGCTCTTAATACAACCAGGTAGTAACCATCCAATACTTAGAGAATAGATTTATTATAGCATCCCGGTCACTTCATCCCCGGTCATTTCATCCCCTGGTCACTTCATCCCCGGTCACTTCATCCCCTGGTCACTTCATCCCCTGTCATTTCATCCCCTGGTCATTTCATCCCCTGGTCACTTCATCACCCAGTCACTTCATCCCCGGACACTTCATCCCCCGGTCACTTCATCCCCGGTCACTGCATACCCCGGTCACTTCATCCCCAGTCACTTCATCCCCCAGTCACTTCATCCCCGGTCACTTCATTCCCGGTCATTTCCTCCCCTGGTCACTTCATCCCCCGGTCACTTCATCCCCTGGTCATTTCATCCCCTGGTCAGTTCATCCCCCGTCATTTCGTCCCCTGATATTTTCATCATCTGATTATTTTAGCTAACAAATTGTAATTTTAAAAAGCATTAAATGAGTAATATTTATTAATGTATTCCTTTTTTATTTAAATGACAAAAGTGTAACACTTTAGATTAGAAAAAAATTAAAATTAAATGCCATTAAAAACTATAAAAATTTAGCATGTAAAAATAAAAAGGTAATGTAAAAAAAGTGTTTTTGTGTTCATCTGCATCAGTAAGATAGATAAGCTATCGATTGTAAGTACAGAAGACGATCCATCGATTCATATTGATGAAGAATGTTTGTTATTCTCTTAGCCAGTGTTGCATATTTCTTCCTTGGACGTTCTTCAGTGCCGGCGCTAGCCTGTAAAACTGATGCCTTGTGCAACTGACTATCCTTTCGTAGACCATCTAGAAACGTCCACATAGTTGGATGGTGGCATGAAAATAGAGATTAGAGAGCGTGATGCCAACCCTCCACAGCGTTATTCGTTCGCGCAACACCACTGATTACGTCCAGGTATTTATTCCATGTACTTGGAGGGAATAAAGCTGAAGCATAGTTATCTCCTCTGCCACGCTCGCTGTCTGCGACCACGTACATAGTTATCTCCTCTGCCATGCTGTCTGCGACCACGTACATGGGTATGCTCGAAGTAGGATAACAGTTCCGGCATCCGATCGTGTTGTGGCATGGAATCAGCGAGTAATTCAAAGGAATCACTAATGTGTTCTTCACGTACATAGGCCAAAGCCGAAAGACATCTTACCATGCCACGTAACTCGTTACAACCGTCATAGTCACTTTTCATGCCCAATTCATTGACTTTACGTAATACAGCTTGACAGAGGTGAAAATAACATCCCGATACTCTGCATGTCTGAAACTTCTCATTAAGAATACAAAGTGGAAGAGGAAACACCATAAACGCATTAGTAATATGTCATAAAATGTCATAAAGAAAGCATTCTACATAATCATATTTTTATATAAAATATTTAATTGGGGATGAAATGACCTGGGGATGAAGTGACCGGGTGATGAAGTGACCAGGGGATGAAATGACCAGGGGATGAAATGACCGGGGATGAAGTGACCGGGGATGAAGTGACCGGGAACCTAGCATCTCAATAAAGCTCACTTTTCGAGTTTATTAGGTCAAAAAATAATAGTAGATTTTAAACGTCTAAAATATAAATTCGATTTAAATGTGAAAGCAACAAATCCTACAATCTACATGAAAATAAAGCTCACAACATTTGTCTCTATCAAATATTGATGCTAGGATTTAACAGACAAACTATTCTAAACTGTAAGCAGCAACATAGTCAATGTACATAGCAACAAATTGCACAAAGACGATTTGGCGCGGTACAATTTGGCACTGAGGCTTTACAGTTGTTTAACAAAAAATTATTTGATCTTTTCATTCACTGCGGTACATCGGAACTTTGATTCCCACGTTTTTAGAAGTACAATCATTTTTAGCGGCCCCCGAAAGGGGAAAAGACGCTATTAGTTTTGTGCGAAATGTCTGTCCGTCTGTCCCGTTTAGATCTCGTAAACTAGAAGAGATATTGAAAATCCGACTTCACAATATTTTAGACCATTCAAAGTTCTGATGCAACGGCTACTTTTTTTTTTCCTGAAAGCGAAAATTCTAATTTTTAAAAATCAATTATGCAAGCAGTTTTTTATAAGAAAAAGCTAATTAGTATGCATTATATGTTATACCTAATTTAAGACGAATAGTAATCTTATAAATATCATTTTCGTGAACTTTTTTTTCTACATAGCGGAAATTTTTTTTTTTTTTTCTTTTTTTTTGAGAATTCGAAAATGAGATTGAGCCTTTTCAAAGAAATTAACTTATTTAGTTCGAACCGAGGGTCCCGGGTTCGAATCTTGGTGAAGACTGGGATTTTCAACTTCTGAGTCTACCCAGCTCTAATGGCTACCTGACATTAGTTGGGGAAAAGCAAAGGCGGTTGGTCGTTGTGCTGGCTACATGACACCCTCGTTAACCGTAGGCCACAACGACAGATGAACTTTACATCATCTGCCCTATAGACCACAAACTAGTTAGGCCAGGTTCACATCTAACTTTACATTCACTTTCACGTATCCTTTGATCTGCGGGACGGTTGGGGCACTACACAAGATCTGTTAACCTTCTTTCTCCATTCTTATCTCTCATTTGTCTTTGATATAATTTCATTAGGATGTTCTTTCTGAAAATATTGAAGCCTACCTGGGTGGACCACTGGTCGTGCGCGCTGGACTGTCGTTTGGATTTATCGACGATCGAAGGTTCAAACCCTGCCTGCTCCCATCCCCCGTCGTCCTGCGGGAGGTTTGGACTAGGAATTAAACTATCTTCAACTCTAAAGGATTATCCGAATTATGTAAAACATTTTACTTCGGGGGCCGATTTTGAGTTTGTGTTTCCACACAAACTGTCTTTTGTAACCTTGTTTTTTTAAAATAATATTTTCTTCCCTAATCTATATTTTAAATCTATATTTGTATCAATCACTCATCTACAAATAATTTAATAAAAAAAACGACTTACACTGAAAACGAAACTTAACTGTATTTCGGTATGTTATTTATTATTTCTGAAATATTTGTACATCATTAAAAGGGGAAAGTGGTGTGAGTGCTGGAACCAGTCCCAAATACCCCCGAAACATGAGGCGCCACTAATGCCATGTTGAAAAAAATGTTTTACATGTTTCGGATGTTCCTTCAAAGTTGAAGATAATTACTTCCTAGTCCAAACCTCCCGCAGGACGACGGGGGATGGGAGCGGGCAGGGTTTGAACCCTGGACCATCGATAAATCTGAACGACAGTCCAGCACGCAAACTGCACGACCAGGCAGCCATGGTGGAGGATACTACCATAGCACAGTTCAGGATGTGACACTGTTCCTAGAAGCCACAAGTTCTTGACCTATATGGTGACTATTGGTGACATGCATGCACTACGCATAACAGCAGGGTTTCTGTCCAGGACTTCAGAGAATGTCAGGCCCTCACTCAAATTGGATGATGATGATGTATTTGTACCTTTTTTAAAAAATATCTTTCCTCATGACAAAGAAAGAAAGCAGTAAATAGATATTTAAGTCGTGAGAAAATATAGTAAGTTTTGAAACGGAATTTTCCACCGCCTATCTTTTTCTTTCTGTTTTCAAACTATCTGTCTCTCTCTCTCTTTCTCTCTCTCTCTCTCTCTCTCTCTCTCTCTCTCTCTCTCACTTTACGTTCTCTCTCTACTTCATCTTTACTTTTGTGAGTGTGTGTTTCCGTCCCTCTCTTCATCCTCCCCCCCCCCTCATAGCTCTACAAATTTCCCTTTCTTACATTCACATTCCATCTATAAATCTGAAAGAAGAGTTTCCTGGACAGAATCTTTGCACGTTCTAGAAATTAGGTCACCCATCTTCGTAGCTTACAGCCTGACGTGATTTAATTTCAGCGCCATTTCTCTGACCTAAATCTGAAACTGGACATTCCCGGACGTCGCATTTTGTGGGGATGCAAGATGGCAAAAAATGTCTTAAATTATTCTGCACGAATATATTCTAGAAAGTATCTTTTTAGAATGAGATGTTTTAGAGGGCTAGTCTTGATCTCTTGATCAACGCAATGTATAGACAGAAGCTAGATATGTTTCTTACTTTGTTGCGCCCTGTAGGACAACATTTTCAACACAGTGAAATTGTGAGATGATACTTTTTAGCATATCGTAGGTATTGTAGGGTTTTAAAGTGGAAGCTTAGGTATCTAGAAATACCCCTGATTACTAAAATTCGCCAAAAGAGAACATGCCCTAAGAAGGGCTTTGTGTCATCCGTCCAGCAAACAACTGCTAAAATATAGTTTTCATGTGAAAATGTTGAGTTATCTGATCAGTACTGCAGCTTGAGGTGGCGTTTATTCAAGGTTGTTTTTGTGAAACCTGTGACTCAGAGACCTGAATATTTCTTAGAAAAAACAACAACTTTTCACTGATCAACGCACACTTGTGGCATAATGGACAAAATAAGATGTAATCTAAATCTACTTGCAGATGAAACCTAAATCTACTTGCAGATGAAACCTAAATTTAATTGCAGATGAAACCTAAATCTAATTGCAGATGAAACCTAAATCTACTTGCAGATGAAACCTAAATCTAATTGCAGATGAAACCTAAATCTACTTGCAGATGAAACCTAAATCTAATTGCAGATGAAACCTAAATCTACTTGCAGATGAAACCTAAATCTACTTGCAGATGAAACCTAAATCTAATTGCAGATGAAACCTAAATCTACTTGCAGATGAAACCTAAATCTACTTGTAGATGAAACCTAAATCTACTTGCAGATGAAATATAACTCTACTTGCAGATGAAACCTAAATGTACTTGTAGATGAAACCTAAATCTACTTGTAGATGAAATATAACTCTACTTGCAGATGAAACCTAAATCTACTTGTATATGAAACTAAATCTACTTGCAGATGAAACCTAAATCTACTTGCAGATGAAACATAATTGTACAAATAAAAAGGATACAGTGATATTTCTATCCATTTACTTTCTCTTTTCTTATATAAATATAAATAATTTTTATGCTATCGCGAATTGTGTGTGAGGTAACCTTCATTCTTATTCTTTCGGACGTTTTTTGTACCTTACAATAGATTCTTTCTTGGAGTTAGTGGAAAAAAAACGTACCATTGCCTACCATTATTTCCGGTATTTAAAACAAATAAAGTGTATATTCTAAGGTATCTACAATGCATTATCCTGCTACTCTTCTATTAAAAGTTCATAAACCAAATCTGCTTTTCGCTACACTTTATAAACGGAGCCTAGAGACTGGAAGAAATTGAAAACTACATTTTTGCTTTAGTTTATTTTAAGGAAAGGGGTAGCCACAAAATCCATTGTAGTTTTCCTTTTCCTTTTGTAGCAATGTGTGGGGAGGGGTAATTTTAAGAAGCCTCTTGGCTACACTCATGAAAGTTTGGTAAATATAGGTTGAGTTTTAACGAAAATGGAGTTTTATCGTCAAAACCATCTGTTGGGGAGTTTTAAACTAAAACCATCGGAGGTGGGGATTTAACTCAAAATCCCCTTAGCTACTCTCTTAGAATTTGGTGACAGTAGTTAATTCCTTTAGTTAAATATTGAAGAAAGGTTTTAAACCTCTGCATGGGGGTTTTAAACTTAAAAAACCCTTTATCTGCGTTCAAAGAATTTTGGGACAGAATTTTGCTTTAGTTTTCTATTAAAGAGGGGGTGGGTTTACCTCAAAAACCGCTGAAGGGGTTTCAAACTCAAAACACTCTGGAGGGGGTTTTAACAGCGTCTGGAAGGGGGTTAAACTCACCCCCCCCCCCTTTTGGCTACACACTAGGAATTTGTGACTGTCGTTTGCATCATTTTATGGAAGAGAGGTGGGGTTTAACTTCAAAACCGCCTGGAAGGAGATTTAAAAATCAAAAGACCCTTTGGAAGCGCTTAGGCAAGTGTGTTTTAACATTAAAATTTCAAGTACAATAAACAAATTAAAGCCAACAAGGTTACAAAGACAGTTTTTTTGGAAACCCAAACTCAAAATCGGCCCCAGAAGTGGTCCACCCAGGCAAGTAAAAAGGCAGGATTCAACATTTACAAGTAAAAAATTAGGTTTCATTATTTACAGGTAAAAGTGCAGGTTTCAATATTTTCAGAAAGAATTAGAGAATGAAATTCTATCAAAGAAAAAAAGAATGGAGAAAGAAGGTTGACAGATCTTGTGTGATGCCACAAAGGTCTAGCTGACAAAGGGATAGGTTAAAGTGAAGGAAAAGTTCGATGTGAGCTTGGCCTAACTGGTATCTTATAATGATTATCAAATTGATTAAGAAAAAAAATTTCTCCCCTTAGTTTAGTTTATTGTTCTATTTTACTCCTATCGCTCTGCAGTTCACGCGATAAAAGGAAAAACTACTTGATCATTGTTGTTTTAAATCATATTCCCTTTATATGCATATAAGTAGCCGTTGCATCAAAACTTTGAATGGTCTAAAATATTATGATGTCTAATTTTCACTATCTTTTCTAGTTGACGAGATCTATACGGGACGGATAGACAGACAGACAAGCCACAGAAAAATAATTGCGTCTTTCCCCTTTCAGTGGCCGCTGAAAAAACAGTACAGAAACCAAAATTTCAGCCCTTTACTGAGGAGAATGTGTAACCCCGAAGCCCCTCTCCGGCTACGTCCATGGCGGATTGGAATTAAAAAGAAAAGACAAAATAATGAAAATTATAAAAAATAAAAAAAATGGAGTACATAGTGTTAAAAACAAAGACTTAGATATTTAAGTGCTCGTCAGGACGGCTGAGTTGGTTTTTATTGTTGTTTTGTTTTAAAAAAGTGCGCATCTTTTTCTTGCACACCGCAATTTAGAGGTTTTCTTTGAAGTTCTCAGAAGACTTTATTTTAATGCGACTCGCTCTGTTTAGTAGTGTGAGGGTCAGAAAGGCAAATGTATGCAACCTTTCTGGAAGATTGTTTTCCAACTATTATATAACCAAAATATCTACTTGAGTAGACATAGAGTTTTATAGATATAGCTCAAATTTACAGAGTAAGACTTGAATTTTTTTTTTCAGAATCCGGATTTTTGTGTAAGCAAGATCATTGGAACAAATGATTTGCAGACAGTGGCATCATTTTAGGGCCACAAACCCTAACCCTAAAAAAAAATCTTAAAAGTTAAAAAAATAATAATTGAGCGCATTGTCAAATGAAATTCTAGTCTAAATGTATGGTGTAATATAGTAAAAGTAAGTAATATCACGTTTTGTCGCACATTTTTGGGCGCGACCGTTTTAGCGCGAGACTTTATATCTCTTTTTTTAAAATAACTTGGCCACAAACCCTAACCATAAGCCTAAAACAAAATTAGGTTACAAAGACGGTTTGTGTGGAAACATAAACTCAAAATTAGCCCCCGAAGTGGTTCAGGTTTCAATATTTTCAGAAATGAAATGAAATTCTATCAAAGGCAAAAAAGAGAAAAGAATGGAGAAAGAAGGTTGACAGATATTGAATGGTACCACAACGTTCCAGCAGACCAAGGGATAGGTGAACGTCAATGTCAAGTTGGTTTTGAAACTAACCTGATATCTGATAATGATTATCTAATTGATCTAATTGTTTTGTAAATGGTAATGCTCTTATTCAAAGCTTCAAGAAAAAAAAATTTCCGTAAGAAAAAAAAAATCCATTTAGTTGAGAGTTCAATGGATATCCTGTCGCTGTGTATTTCACTTGTGCTATAATATGAAAAACTATTTATTAATTTAGTTTTAAATTATGTTCCACCTATATGCATGCTAATAAATTGTTTCTCTTAAAAAACAACAAACATTCTTTTTGTAATATATAACAGAACTTACTTACGAATAAAATTGTAAAAAATAAAATTTGACACAAAATCTAAAACTGTTTGCATAAATGTGTTGAAAATATGGTTTGTACCTTTCTCCGTTACTAGACAGCCTCCCGTGTTTGTTATTATTAATAGTGAATAGTAAAAATGGTGTATTTTTGTGAAAAAACTGCTTGCATACTTGATTTAAAAAATTAGATTTTTCACTTTCAGAAAAGAAAATAGTAGCCGTTGCATCAAAACTTAAATGGTCTAAAATATTGTTATGACTCTACATTACGCACTGTCATTTGGCGCGACATTGTGTACCAGAGGACACGATAGAGAACAGAGGAAGGAAGATGGCCGATGATTAGAGATGTAAACAAGAAGGCCTGAGATGTGATTCTGGGTTTGGCTCTAGATCCAGTTTATAATTGATTATTACACGTTTTATTTTATATTACTTTCGTTGAGGTTGATTGCTAAGTTATAGCAATTGGTGTCAGAAGTGGGATTCTCAACGAAAGTGGGAACAAGGTCTTTGTACACGACCGTTACATCATTTTCTTTTCGGATAACCCAACGTAAGTTTTGGTAGGCCAACGTGAGAAAGATACGGGATGGCGTCAACGAAAACACTTGGTCAGATTTCATTGATAGAACTTAGACGAGAACTCAGATGCAGAGAGCTGAAGGTAAGCGGCAACAAAGAGGCGCTCATGGAGCGTCTGAAGCAAAGCATTATAGATGATGAACAGGATCCGGACACCTATTTATTTGAAATAGAACCCGATACGGCGGAGATTTGGAAATCGATGAAAGAGCATATAAAGGAAGATCTGAAATTGGTGAAGGATGAACTTAAAAATGAATTAGGTAATAAACTTAGCTCTATAAAATCCGTTGTGTTTGTATTGAAAAAGGATATGAACGATTACAAACAACGGAATTATTGGGGGGATACAGTTCCGATAACTCTCAAAACGACCACGTTATAAAACAACGGGAGATAATCTAGTCAAAAATGCAATACTGATTTCTATCTTATAGCGACCCTTTTAGGGAAAATCCAAAACTGGTTTTGTCCTAATAGGGTATCCGACTCAAGTTTTAAAATACATTAGCTATTTCTAGCTAGGTCGGTAAAGTTTTCAATTGCATGTATGATTTAAAAAGTGCAAACACCGCTTTATATTGATTGTCTTTGAAGTTCTCGGAAGATTTTATTTTAATGCAACTAACTTTTTTTGTAGGTGTAAGGGTCAGAAGGACAAATGTAACTAACCTTACTGGAAGATTGTTTTCTGATTATTATATAACCACAACATTTAGATCTAGATCTACTTGAGGAGATATAGAACAGTATAGATCCAGCTCAGATTGTACAGTACTCTTTCACTTTTTATATATCTGTTGATGAGACATTTATTTCTATTTCAGAATCCAGCTTTTATGCCATCAAAATCATAGAAATAAATGCTTTGCAGAGAGTGACATCATCTTAGGACAACAACTAAAAAGAAAAGAGAAAATGCATGAACATTTTAAAAAAAAATGGAGTACATAGTGTTAAAAACAAAGACTTAGATATTTAAGTGCTCGTCAGGACGGCTAAGTTGGTTTTTATCATCTTTTTTTTTTCTTGCACACCGCAATATAGAGGTTTTCTTTGAAGTTCTCGGAAGACTTTATTTTAATGCGATCGCTATATTTCGTAGTGTGAGGGTCAGAAAGGCAAATGTATGCAACCTTTCTGGAAGATTGTTTTTTTAACTATTATATAACCAAAATATCTACTTGAGTAGAAACAGTATCATACAGATATAGCTTAAATTTTAAAGAGTAAGACTTAAACGTTCTCAGAATCTGGATTTTCGGTAAGAAAGATCATTGGAAAAATTGCTTTTCAGACAGTGGCATGATTTTAGTGCCACAAACCCTAACCCTATAAAAAAATATAAAAATTAAAAATAATAGTTGAGCGCATTTACAAAATTCTAGATGCTCTGTATGATGTAATAGAGAATAAGCTGAATGTGACGTTTGGCGCTCATTTTTGGGCGCGACCGTTTTGGCGCAAGATTTTATACAAATCTTTTTTTTTTAATTTACGTCTTTTATATATAAGATGATAAGTTAAGATTACTGCTAATTAGTTACCTATACGCTACGTTTTAAAGTAAGTTTTAAGTCAGAGAGGGAAAGCGAAAGTAATAAAATTAGGCCTACTTTGTGCTACGAACGGAAGAACTTAAGTCACTGATTAGCATGCATGACTAGATTGGCATATGAAATGCGTAGTAGGCCTACGTAATTATCTTCTTTTTTGAAGTAACGTATTGCAATAACGATATAGATGTTTCTTTACACGGGGACATCACAAACAAATACATAGAACAACATCTGCCTTGAGCAAAGCCTCTTCATAAGTGCTAGACTTGGGAGGAATTTATCATTATCTTCTTTCTGTCACAAACCGCTGTGAGCCCACAACCGTTTGTGTGTGTGTAGCAGAACAACCGCAGTCCACTACCATGGCCTTAGTTATTTTGGAAAGTTTTAAGTTTGTTTACTGTTATTTATATTTTAGATCTAATGTCATTATTTATGTTTTAATATATTGTTATGACTCTACATTGCACGTTGTCATTAGGTGTGAGACTGCGCACCATGAGACACGGGACAGAGACAGGAAATAAGTGTGGGAGTCAAAAGATGGCTGATGTAAACAAGTGTTGTTATTATTCGAATGTGTAATTGTTATCCGACTATTAGTCTATTATTAAATTGCTGTTTTTACCTATCACTTTCGTTGAGGTTCTTTGGGCTCGCTGTAGGCAGAGTTACAGCAATTGGTATCAGAAGTGGGATTCTCAACGAAAGTGGGAACAAGGTCATTGTACACGACCGTTACAACATTTTTTTCTCGGATAACCCAACGTAAATTTTGGTAGGCCAACGTAAGAAAGATACTGGATGGCGTCAACGAAAACACTTGGTAAGCTTTCATTGATAGAACTTAGACGAGAACTCAGATGCAGAGAGCTGAAGGTAAGCGGCAACAAAGAGGCGCTCACGGAGCGTCTGAAGCAAAGCATCATAGATGATGAACAGGATCCGGACACCTATTTATTTGAAATAGAACCCGATACGGCGGAGATTTGGAAATCGATGAAAGAGCATATAAAGGAAGATCTGAAATTGGTGAAGGATGAACTTAAAAATGAATTAGGTAATAAACTTAGCTCTATAGAATCCGTTGTGTTTGTATTGAAAAAGGATATGGACGATTACAAACAACGGAATTATTGGGGGGATACAGTTCCGATAACTCTCAAAACGACCACGTTATAAAACAACGGGAGATAATCTAGTCAAAAATGCAATACTGATTTCTATCTTATAGCGACCCTTTTAGGGAAAATCCAAAACTGGTTTTGTCCTAATAGGGTATCCGACTCAAGTTTTAAAATACATTAGCTATTTCTAGCTAGGTCGGTAAAGTTTTCAATTGCATGTATGATTTAAAAAGTGCAAACACCGCTTTATATTGATTGTCTTTGAAGTTCTCGGAAGATTTTATTTTAATGCAACTAACTTTTTTTGTAGGTGTAAGGGTCAGAAGGACAAATGTAACCAACCTTACTGGAAGATTGTTTTCTGATTATTATATAACCACAACATTTAGATCTAGATCTACTTGAGGAGATATAGAACAGTATAGATCCAGCTCAGATTGTACAGTACTCTTTCACTTTTTATATATCTGTTGATGAGACATTTATTTCTATTTCAGAATCCAGCTTTTATGCCATCAAAATCATAGAAATAAATGCTTTGCAGAGAGTGACATCATCTTAGGACAACAACTAAAAAGAAAAGAGAAAATGCATGAACATTTTAAAAAAAAATGGAGTACATAGTGTTAAAAACAAAGACTTAGATATTTAAGTGCTCGTCAGGACGGCTAAGTTGGTTTTTATCATATTTTTTTTTTTCTTGCACACCGCAATATAGAGGTTTTCTTTGAAGTTCTCGGAAGACTTTATTTTAATGCGATCGCTATATTTCGTAGTGTGAGGGTCAGAAAGGCAAATGTATGCAACCTTTCTGGAAGATTGTTTTTTTAACTATTATATAACCAAAATATCTACTTGAGTAGAAACAGTATCATACAGATATAGCTTAAATTTTAAAGAGTAAGACTTAAACGTTCTCAGAATCTGGATTTTCGGTAAGAAAGATCATTGGAAAAATTGCTTTTCAGACAGTGGCATGATTTTAGTGCCACAAACCCTAACCCTATAAAAAAATATAAAAATTAAAAATAATAGTTGAGCGCATTTACAAAATTCTAGATGCTCTGTATGATGTAATAGAGAATAAGCTGAATGTGACGTTTGGCGCTCATTTTTGGGCGCGACCGTTTTGGCGCAAGATTTTATACAAATCTTTTTTTTTTAATTTACGTCTTTTATATATAAGATGATAAGTTAAGATTACTGCTAATTAGTTACCTATACGCTACGTTTTAAAGTAAGTTTTAAGTCAGAGAGGGAAAGCGAAAGTAATAAAATTAGGCCTACTTTGTGCTACGAACGGAAGAACTTAAGTCACTGATTAGCATGCATGACTAGATTGGCATATGAAATGCGTAGTAGGCCTACGTAATTATCTTCTTTTTTGAAGTAACGTATTGCAATAACGATATAGATGTTTCTTTACACGGGGACATCACAAACAAATACATAGAACAACATCTGCCTTGAGCAAAGCCTCTTCATAAGTGCTAGACTTGGGAGGAATTTATCATTATCTTCTTTCTGTCACAAACCGCTGTGAGCCCACAACCGTTTGTGTGTGTGTAGCAGAACAACCGCAGTCCACTACCATGGCCTTAGTTATTTTGGAAAGTTTTAAGTTTGTTTACTGTTATTTATATTTTAGATCTAATGTCATTATTTATGTTTTAATATATTGTTATGACTCTACATTGCACGTTGTCATTAGGTGTGAGACTGCGCACCATGAGACACGGGACAGAGACAGGAAATAAGTGTGGGAGTCAAAAGATGGCTGATGTAAACAAGTGTTGTTATTATTCGAATGTGTAATTGTTATCCGACTATTAGTCTATTATTAAATTGCTGTTTTACCTATCACTTTCGTTGAGGTTCTTTGGGCTCGCTGTAGGCAGAGTTACAGCAATTGGTATCAGAAGTGGGATTCTCAACGAAAGTGGGAACAAGGTCATTGTACACGACCGTTACAACATTTTTTTCTCGGATAACCCAACGTAAATTTTGGTAGGCCAACGTAAGAAAGATACTGGATGGCGTCATTATAAATAGTGTCAAAAATTTCAGACATTAAAAACTTGAAAAAATTGTTCAGAAACAGTGCGGATTGGGTGTTAAAATCGGCGAGGGCATTTTTATACAATGCTGCCCACAAATTGTATGCCATATGATGATGATATCTGTCCTGCAAAGCATTTTGTACTATTTGATAATGTATCGAAAGTATTTTGCTATTTGAATAATTTATTAGATGAATAAAGTATAACACCTGGAATAGTGAATCTCTTATTATGAAAAAAATTCTGCAACCTTAAACATTAACATATACATTTAGATGTACTTGACATTCAATTTCAAGGCATTCAAAGCTGATTCAGCCATATTGTTAGACACGACTTGCTGTCAAAATCATCTATAATAAAGGTACAAAAGTAATAAACTTACAAAGAAAAGCTAGATGATCGACGCTAAACAATGGACCTACCTTTGTATTGATTACTGCTAAGGATAGATTCTAATTATAAAGAGTGAAGAAATTTTGTTACGTTAACCGATACTGCATTCCGGAGACACCATTCCAGGGACAGATGATGATGAAAACATAGTAAAAAACATATATTGAAATGACTATGTTCTGTAGTGACCCCATAGCTGCGCACCAGCGCACGAGAATGGACTAAATGAATGAGGAGACAGGAAGAGGAACTGCGATGAGATTGAGATCAGCCCATAGACTTGTATATTATACTAGACTGGAGAACGGAAATAAATTCTTAACCGCGATTGATTTCTCGGATATTCACGCAAATATATGAAACAAAGCCATTTCTTGTTTGTTTCCCTTGAGATAATGTTTCAAAAATCCTAGATCGAAATAGTTCATGTTGATTTAAATCATCTTATGTACATTAAAATAAATTGATTACCTAGATCTTTCTAGATAATGTATCTAAAAATTGCAAAATAATAATTATGAGACGAGAGTTCTCTTATTTTTGATGTTCAATTACTAGATCTAGATCTAAAAATTAAATTATATGTTACATAGGTTAGGGTTGTAAAAAAAAAACACAGAATAACTTTACTTCTTTTAACTAATTTACAAAACAACGCCTTGATCCAACTTTTTGTAGTGTTAAAAAATCTCCATGTCCAGTCTAGAGTAGTATATATAAGTCTATGGATCAGCCTTGTTTTTTTTTTTTTTTTTTGTGATCTATTTTATTAAACTTTGTATTGTCTTTGTTCCCTCACCGTTGGGTGTCTTCCTTTAAATGTTATAACATTGGTGTCAGAAGTGGGATTATAGGCGACTCAACGAATGGGAGGTAGGCTCGTAATGGCTTCTCCTATTATGAAACAACTAGACCAACTCTTGATTAAAGAACTAAAACAATAACTTCGGTATCAAGGTCTAAAGCTTATAGTATTTTTTTTTTTTACATTTATTAGTCCGAGTGGCATATTACTAAAATGTTTTATAAATTAATCATTATACAAAAATTGTGTAAGAAAAAAAAATCTCTTTATTGTAATAAAATTTTGATTTTGTGGTTGTGGTACATTTCTAGTGTAAACCAATATTACTGTTAATATTTTATTTATATAAATAGATAAACAAGGTAAATTTAAATAGACAAAGTGGTATGCTATAATTCTTATTCATTTTATTTGTGAGGCCTATTTAATTGCAACTCTATATTTTATGTAGATTATGCATATATCTAAGAATTAGCAGTTTAAATTGTATGCTCTTCATGCAGTTCGGAATGCAATTTGTACATTAAATTTTGAATTTCGGTATTTTAGGGCGCCCCTGATTCCACCCAACTATAACGGGTACCTGACTTGAGTTGGGGAAAGCAAAGGCTGTTGGTGGTCGTGCTGCTCGTTAACCGTTGGCCAAAGAAACATCTTAACATCATCTGCCCTATAGATCGCAATGTCTGAAAGGGGCATTTTACTCACAAGGTCAGATACTGCTTTCTCAATCACTTGGAAACCCAGTTTGAATGTCTGCATCTTAGGGCTGGCTACCAGTGACATAGCAATCATGGCGCGAAGGGGTTCAATGAACCCGGGCCCACGGCCATTTAGGGGCCCACACTCGATGGCGTAACAAACATGGGGCCAAAGCCAGAATTATATGTATGCAACATAAGCTATAGGGTTGGGGTTGGAAAAAATAATGGCAATTTTGTAAAAAAAAAAAAAAATTTTAGAAAAATTAAAAATCAAAAGTTTGCTTAAACTATCCTACACGTCCTATTAAACTTTATGAACTTCAAAACATTAACTCGTGTTTTCACCTAGAGTCTGTACACAAGCCGCTTGGACGGTTTGGATTAGAGATGGGAAACGAACCGAACCCGAACCGAACGAACCGAACTCGAACCTCACTTATGACCGAACCGAACCGAACCCGAACTTTGAAACTGCTTGGTACGAACCGAACCGAACGAACCCTCCTTTTCTTAACCGAACTAATTTTGCAATTTTTACATCCCTTTTTATATTTTGTGTTTAAAAAAAAAACTTAAATATTTTATTTAAATTCTAATGATTCCATTATACTTTGAAAACTTGGGAGGGGGTGGTGGTGGTATTTTGAAAAAAAAAAAAGCGGCTCGCTTTGATTCCTATGGGTTTTTCCGTACGTGCCGACTCTCCCCTAACCTTGAATTTTCGCGGGCTGTTTGCAATATTGGTTTTGAGTCGAATAGGCGCCCTCTAATTAGATCTAGATCTAGATTCAAGTTCCTAGTAAGTAGAAAGTTGACATTAAAATATTGTCACTTTTATTTGAGATGGCTGTTAGTTGAGAGTAGAATATTTTTTGCCGATTAGAGAGTGTAGATATAAATAAGTTCATTTGTGTTCTAGTTTAAAATAAATTTTAATTATCTTCTATTAAGTGATTTATTTTTACAAAATTGTGAAGTATTCTATATTGGAATATTATCAGTGGCGTAGCAAGGAAGGGGGAGGAGGGTGAGAAATGTAAAATCCCCCCGGGCCCCCAAAGAGGTCCAGCCCCTCCCGGGCCCCCAAATGATGAAAAATTCCAATCTACGCCCCTGAATATTTTTTACTATTATTCTGTTTTGCATTATTGATCATCAGTATTTTTAATGCAGCGTTTCAAAAACTTTGGGTCCTCTCCCGTGGGTGGGGATGGTTAGTACCATGAATTGGGGGATGGGGAGACGCAACTTCTTGACAAAAAGTGTGTGTTTTTTCTGGTGGCGGTAAGAAGAGGTTAAGCGATTGATTGGTGTTTATGCATTAAGGATGATGAAATTAGCGTAATGCAAATGTGAAACGGCAGACAATCTTAAGACATGAAAGAGTAAAGACGTTGTTTTGTGGTGACCTAGATTTTGTTTAAATATCAGTATATTTCATTAATATTACAACTCTATCTCAAGTTAAATATGTGAATATTGTAATAACAGTTAGGCTATATTGAGTTGTTCACATAAGAACTTTATTTTAAAGTTTATTAAGTTTATATATTATTATAAGGCTTGTCTTCGAGCCCGAAGATTAGTGAGGAATGCAGTTTTTCCCATGGCTGCGCAGGCCCAGCTGTGACCTACATATTTTGCCACATCCAGGGCAAGCATAACCACTGTTCGCAGGTGGTCGATTTAGTTTTTCTTTTCGCGTCTGCGTTTGTCCTCGGCAGCGGATTTTCTTTTGGTCTCAAATGTGTATCCCGCGGCCTTCGGGAGTGAACTCCAACTGACTCGTTCTAAGGCCGCATGCAACCAGCTGCTCTCTTCTATGTCAGCTAAGCAAAGTTGACGCCTAAGCTGGTCTTTGAAGCGTTTTCGTGGGGCGCCTCTGTAACGTCGACCATCTTTTAGCTCACCAAAAAAAAAAGACTGCCTTTGGCATACGTTCGTCTCCCATACGGGATACGTGCCCTGCCCAGCGTAACTGTCGGACCATAAGAAGTCCATCTATACTATCCTTACCGGTAAAAATATAAAACGTTCAATTGTACTAGCTGTTTGTAAGCGACAAACCAGCAACCAACTAACAAAGAGAGGAGGCATCGAAAAAAAAAGTTTTATTTTTATTGTAACTTATCTGAATATTAGTATAATTACATGTTAAAAATTAAAATATATTAAGTGGAGATGTCATTTTATCTTCTAATAAGAGCTTGTCAACTGTAGACTGCTTTTTGCGAGGCGCGTATGCACAATATGGGTCAAAACGTTTTGAAGAAAACATTTTAAAACATCTCCACTAGTGTGATTCTTCTGCATTTTTTTTTTGTCTCAGAATAGTCGAATTTCTTCCGTATATTGCAATTTATAATAGTGACGACTTATGTGTGAAAAAAAAATCCTCGATAGAGACGTCTTTACACCAAGAATATTTCTTTAAAAAGATCACGCCCATTATAGAAGTACGTGCGCAATATGTAGGCCTACCTAGAATGTCCCTTGCATAATTCTATTGGCCAGGTCTGCCTCTTTATTATTAGATTTAATATGGCCCTCGACTTTTTTTTTATTATGATGAATAGTGCGTTCTGAAAGAAAGCACATCGATATTAGCCTTTTTAAAAAATTCGCTTAGCGCCGAGTCACGCCCTGAATTAAACCACTTGCCGACTTGAGCGAAAACCTGCCGCATCTTCATTTCTATCTCCATTAAGAAATTTTTACAACGCTTTAAATGTATGTAGGCAACATTATTTTGGCAAAAGTATTGCCCATAGGCCTATTATATATTGCAAAGTATTTGTTTTATGTAAAAATTCAAATAAAAAAGTTTTAACTAATAAATATAAACCTTATAACTTAATTTTGCTATTACACAATTTCATAACATCGAACCGAGCCGAACCCGAACTTTAGACCTGACCGAACCGAACCGAACCCGAACTATACTCGTCATCGAACCGAACCGAACTCGAACTTAAATCTGACCGAACCGAACCGAACCCGAACTTTAGCAGTCATGTTCGATTCCCATCTCTAGTTTGGATGTAAGGAACTGCTTTCATCAGGTTTATTGTAACGATGTGACGGTGTGTTGGTGATGACGTTTGGCTCCCATTTTTTTGGTTATTTCCCCTATATGTTAATGAAACACATTTGAAACCAAAAGTAAAATCCGCTGTCGAGGACAGTCGGTGAAAAGAAAATCTAAATCGACCACCTGCGGACAATGGTTATGCCCTGGATGTGGCAAAATATTGTTATAACCCTATTCGCGACGCAAATGGGTTAACTGTGTGTGATTAGCTGACATATGTGACACAGGCCAGTAATACAGTTTAGAGTGCTAAATTGAAAGGCAAGTGACAGTACTGGCATGAACTTTGCACGTGAATAGCGCCCGTGTTATGGTCATCTGATCATAGGCCTGCGCAGACCAGAAAGACAGTGTGTAAGAAAGCGGCAGTTCAAGATAGGACACGGAGGAGACCGAGACTGTTAGTCAGCCATGAAGTCGGTCCTGGTGCAGTCCTCTAGTGAAACGTACAAGTCCAGGAAGAGACAGTAGAGTTTATGAGTTTAGTACAGTGATATATTGTCTAACGTTGTAGTAGTTGATTGTGTTGCCAATTGTGTCGTATTGGCTGTTTTATTTGACCCTTTTTAAAGTACCAGATTATGTGGAGCTATTGTTGTCAAGTTCTTGATCCTTTACATGTGTTTAGCAGTGTTTACAGAAGGCCCTATTAGGAGAGAGAATCGTAACAATATGTAGGTCACAGCTGAAGCTGCGCAGCCACGGAAAATATTGCATTCTTCACTAACCTTCGGACAAGTCGTATTTGTTTATAATTAAACCGTTGATAGTATTTCCTTTTTTCTGCTATTTTTTTTTTTAATAAAAAATAAGCCTTTTTTCCTATCACCAGAAATGTATATTAGATATTAAACAAGCTTAGGAAATGTTACTTAGGAAATCGTTAAAGATGTTGACTATTTGTGTTACTTATCTTGGATGATTTGGGGAGGAGATTTATAAAAAAAAAATTAAAGATAGAGCGATAATTACATTTATCATGGAATAGTGACTTATGTTGTTTGTTTTCCAACCGAATTGTTTTAAAAAAAAAAAAAAAACATGATAAGCCTAATAATGACTTAGCTTCATCAACAAGATTGTCAAAACGTACAGACACCACGAACGACTGAGAACGGTGGATGATGTCAACAAGGAGTACATTGAAAAAGTTGACAATTACGGACGGAGATTTTATCGCTTAGTGAATGTTAATTTGTTTACTTTAGCATGCATCAACCTTTCATTTAGCGGTCATCGCGAAGTGTATCGTTTAGGTAACACGAGTAACAACGACAATGTCTTAGCAGTACATGCATTCTTAAGAAAACAAAAACAACAACAAAAAAAAACCCAATCTATTACCTCATCCCCACAGATTCAATGCGATATAAAAGACCTGTTGGACAATGCAGTTTTACACACACACACAAATACTAAAAGAGATCCAATCTGCGCCATTGAGAACCAGAAGTCTGCAACATTGGCTGAACCAATACTCCAAGAAATACAAAACTACCATCTTTCTTTACATTAGGACTTTTAGGTCTTGCGAGGCCAAGACAATAATGGATTTCCAATATGAGCAGACAGTACAGTTGCCTTCTGGCATTGTTTCAACAAAAGCAGCCGCTTGCGCTTATGTTCATTGTGCTAAACAGTACTTCAAGAAGGACTATTTATCTTACATAATACAGACGTTCCTTTAAAAGAAGATGATTACGTCATAAGTGTCATGCATTTAGTCATGCATATTAACCAATGACCTAAATGCTGCTAAGTCACTGGTCTTCCTGGCTATAGTTATAGCTCAGGCAACCCATTCCATGCTCTAATAGCACTGGGGAAGAAGGAGCATTTGTACAAATTTGTCCTAGCATATGGGACGAGGTATGTGTCTTTATCGTTGTGTATTTTATTAGATTTTGTTTTTGTATTGTTCAGTGTTTTATGTATAATTGCTACTTTCCTGAAGGCTTTCTAAATTTAGTGATTTTACTAAAGGTGTTACTCTAGTCAAATGTGAATATTCGTTAAATTTGTTATGAATCTCACTGCTCTATTTTGTGTCTTCAGTGATTCTGTTGGCTGTGTTGTATAAGAATGTCTTTAAGTAAATGTACGATACACACAAACTACTCGATTTTTTTTTGGTCACACAAAATTTCAAAATTTGTCATATTGAGGAGAGGGGGCCAATCAACATTTTCTTGAACCCGGGCCCACGGGTACCTTTCTACGCCACTGCTGGCTACACACACAGCAGAACATTAAGTCCATTTGTTTGACGGTAATTTAATATCCTTTCGTTCGGTAAAACCAATGCTGTCAAGATTATTTCATATTTTTTGCAAACCCTCAATTGGGTATCGGTCCACCGGGAATTTGTTTGAATGCCCATACACGTAGGCCAGTCCTATAGCCAGTCCGCTCATGTTCAGAAATATTATTCCAAGATTATTACTTACTACAATCCTTAAATCATGGAATTAGAACTAGTAGATCTATACTATAGATCTAGAATCTCTTTCACGATTAAAAAAAATATCCTCACTTGAACCTAAAACTTAGCCGCTAACACGTATGATATAGAATCTAGATCTAGAATCTAGATTAATTAAATTAATATAAAATATCAGGTGACCGAGCCTCGCTCGGATTAATAATTTGTTAAGGAAGGATATATACCCGAAGTCATTTTGAGAATATTTTTGTACCAGGTGGCCGAACCTCGCTCTGTTAAATAATTTCGGAAGGATATATACCCGAAGTTATTTTGAGAATATTTTTGTACCAGGTGGCCGAACCTCGCTCTGTTAAATAATTTCGGAAGGATATATACCCGAAGTCATTTTGAGAATATTCTTGTAATTACGAAAATGAACGATCGGATAAAGATTACTAATCTGAAGAGTTGTTTTAGTGTTCTGTTAGTTCTAATTGTAGGCCTAATTGAACATGTCGATTAAATTTAAAGTCTTTTAAGTCCTCCTACAGTCTAGCAGTGATTCCCAAAGTGGTCTATATAGACTCCCAGGGGTCTATGAAGACTTCCAAGGGGTCTACGAAAGTTAAAAAGGGAATTGGGGGTCTATGAGATGTCCACGGGGGTCTACGGTAAAGAATCTCATTTCAGCATGTCGTGACTTTAATTTTGACAATTGGATTTTTTTTTCATACACACCATTTATGATTTGTAACTTAGAAAATCCTTAAAATTTTTATCCTGTTGATTGAATGAAAAATTGTTTAATTTAATAACTAGATCTATATTTAAATAGTGTAGTTTTGTCTAGTTATAACTTTAACAAAAAGAAATGTAGACTGTACAGTGTTAAGTATTTGAAATTGAACCTCATTACTTCCTTGTCAAACAAACGAGTGTTAATGTGCCATTTTTTTATGATGGTATGAAACCACTTAAGCTGGAGGATCATTTGATATGATGCCACCCTGATAGAAAGATAGATGTTTGCAAAACTTTCAAACACTCAAAGATAAAGTTCAGAATACACCCACAAAATCTCTCTTTGACCTGACATTGAGAAGATGATTAGTGAGTGCTTTACTTTATCTCTTTACTTATATTAAAATACTGAAAACCTAACACGATATGCAAATTATTGATTTTACCAGCCGTTGAAGAAATTGTAAAAACTCTTACACAAACTTATATCATTAAAAGAATTTCATGTTTGGGTTTTGTGGCCGATGTCTTTTTTTGCACCTCTTGATGAAGAATGCAATTGTGAAGACATGGTCGGCATTCCCTGGTGACACTCCAAAAAGGAAAATTTCAATGGTCCCAATTTTGAGCTTCCGGAACATATGTTTTCTGATTATGATGTGAAAAATTATAGGTGGTCCTATCGGGATAGTTTATAATAGGTGTCATCTTTCTTGCATATCAAATGAGTCCTTGTCTTCATTTCTTCCTGATAGAGTGCGATGTTCAAGTGTGTATTTGTTTTTTCACATTAGGCAAGTGTGTCAGCCTTCTATTTCAACATTGGAGAACAGCTCTTGCTGTTGCTGTTGAGTTTTACAAGGTCACACAATGTTTTGTACAAAATCTTTTGGATGTTCCTTCAGATTATGTGGATAATTACAGCCTAGCCCAAACCTCCTGACGGGAAATTCGAGCAGGCAAGGTGACCACCGAAATTCAGTCCAGGCCTCATGAGTTGTTTTATTTAGGAGGCATCAGATTTTGTCAAGCTTTGAAGGACTATTTTTATATTGGTCAGGAAAAAAAAAATTAACTTTGTCAAACTTGGCTGATTCGCTAGCATGGTAGCTGTTAGCTCCATTGCTCCTATTTCTTCTCTGTGGTTGTCATAGAGCTCATTAGTTACAATGAACTTTATTTTGAAATTATTTTTTTTTCTCCATTGGGCCATTCATCGAGTATTCCAGTTTCTCCGTTTGTGGTGGCTTTCTGAGAACCATCCATACAAACTCTGACCCATTGGTTGTTAGGGCAATGGATTTGTAGAAGAGTTTACTAAATTCTTGAGCTCTGTTGGAATATAGTCAAATATTTCTTCTTCTTAAATGTAAGTCTTTGCAAAAGCATATTTCTGCAAATAACTTATTTCTCTATACAGCTGGCTGAGTCAACCTTGTCTGGTAATGATTTTTTTTTTATTCAAATAATAATTATGGCTCAATAAATCCACGAAAAACTGCTTTTTGTGAAAACTTTTACTAAGATACTTAAGATACATTAATATTTAATGTTTTGAGGAACTAATTCAGAAAACAAGAAATCCCTATGTGAATTATTATCTCTGTAGCAACGGATGGTGAGCTTGTTAACCTTTAAAAACAAAAAGTTCCCAATGTGTTTAGTGATTGTATGCTATACGTATTAACTGTAATATAATGGGTTTAAATTTGAATTTTGTTAATAAATTTATTTTAAAAATAGATTCAACTAAAAATGTAGTTTTAAATTACTTTTTCACTCCTCGTGTCAGTGGTTATAAATTATTTTAAACAAAATGTGTAATTTGAAACTGATGAATTTTAAAAAAATCAATATAACTTAAGCAGGGGGTCTACGGAAAACCAGAAAACATGGCAAGGGGTCTATGAGACAAAAAAGTTTGGGAACCACTGGTCTAGACAAACTACAGCTCAAGTCCGTCTTAAAGTTTTGCAATCCATCTTTTGCGTAATTGTATTGTAGGCTTACTATTATTGGCTTGGAAGAAAGTCTTTGCAGTGTAACTTCTCTACGTTATAGGGTAAAACATGCACTTAGTGACAAAGTAAAATGGCTCATTTTTTCTTATTAGACTTAAATCATTGCATTAGTTTTCTAAAGAAACGTTTCCGTAGGGCACCTCTGTTACGCCGAATAATATGCTCGTTACCCATACGGCATACGTGCCCTGCCCAGCCTGACTGTCGGACTATAAGAAGTTCATACCGGCTTTTGCCATCCATCCATCCTAGTGGTGCTATGACCTGCTTTTACACATCCCTCCATTCAGATCTCTCCTGGGCTTTCCGTCAACACGCCCTAACTCCAAGCTTTTTACCGAGGTTTATAGTTAAATCAAAAGAGGCTGCAGCGTACGCAAACTCGTTGACCGCTAGATGGATATCATGTTTAGTGTGAGCAAGTCTGTGGCATTTTACGTCTCGAGAGACGATCTTTTCCCTTTGCAACTTCTTGTGTGACTAAAGAGGCCAATCCTTGATACACAGCTGCGATCGCAGGTTGGGCATATATAATCACCAGGCGCCGTTGCATTTTCACCCTTCTTTCTGCTTCTGTTGTGTATGACATCTGCAATCTGTGACCCTTCCTTTATGCGCTCTTTCCATGTGGATCTGTCCAGTGCCACCTCTTCCCAGTTGCCAGTGTCGATTTTGAAGAGCTTCATGTCGCGTTTGCATACATCCGTATAACGTAAGAGTGGGCGACCAGCGGCTCTCCTGCTTTCTATTAGATCGCCATACAGGATGTCCTGTGGAAGTCGACCTACTGGCATTCTACGAACGTGGCCAAGCCAGCCAAGGCGTCTGCTGCTGATAACAGAGCGGATGTCCTGGCATCCTGCTCTATGTAGCACTTCCTCATTGGTTATCTTATCTTGCCACCTAATTTTAAAGATCCGCCTTAGGCATCGGAGGTGAAAGACATTCAGCTTTTTTTCCTGCCATGAGTAGGTTGACCATGTTTCACTTCCGTACAGCAAGGTGCTCAACACACAGGTCCGGTAGACTAGGGCTTTAGTACTGCTAGTCAGCAATATGTTGTCCCAGACTCTTTTCTGCAACCGTGACATGGTGGCCATTGCCTTGGCTACCCTGTTGTTTATGTCTTTATCCAGTAGAGTGTTGTTGGATATGATGGAGCCGAGGTAACAAAAGTGAGCAAGTAAGGCGTAGAGAAGCTGTGTTATGACCATTTCCTTTGTTTTGGTACAGGACAGTAGACACCGAAGCATGAACACATGGTAATAATTCACCAGCAAAATAATAATAATAATAATAAGGCTTGTCTTAGAGTCCGAAAATTAATGAGGATTGCAGCTGTGACCTACATATCTTGCCACATCCAAGGCAAGCATAACCATTGTCCGCGGTGCTCGATTAAGATTTTTTTTTAGCGTCTGCGTCTGTCCTCGCAGCAAATTTTCTTTTGGTGTCAAATGTGTATCCGCGGCCTCTGTATAGAGGGAATTCTTTAAGTCCGACAGTTACGCTGGACAGAGCAGTATCCTGTATGGGAGACGAATCTCAGACGAACGCATGTCAAAGTCAGTCTTTTTTGGTGAGCTAAAAAGTGGTCGACGTAACACCGAAACGCTTAAAACACCAGCTTATGGCGCAAACTTGACTTAGCTGACATAGAAGAGAGCACATGGTTGCATGCAACCTCAGAACGAGACAGCTGGAGGGCACCAGCTAAATAAACAACAAAGTAAAAGGTATCTACACCGCTCTACACAATTAAAGTGTAAACAACTTATTAAGCACTTAAAACACAATAACTAATCATACATCGGCACCAGTGGCGTAGCTAGAGTATATGATGCCTGGTGCGGTACCTCATCTTGATGCCCCCCCCCCCCCCAAAAAAAAAAACAACAACAAAACACAAAACAACTAACTAATTAATAACATTGCAAAACCTTACTTTTTTTTTCAAAATAATATGTAGGCCTATTCATTAATCAAATATTGTTAATTCTTTTACGACCTTAATGACCTTTCATGACCGCAGCATTATCATAGCCTTTGTGTCGATGAAGTCAACAAAAGACTCACAAACCTGCACCCTGTCATTCTCCATGACAACATACCGTATAATTTGGTAAATTTAATCCAGCTTTGAGATGTCAGGTGTACTGTCAAAAATAATAGAGAAATATTTGGCTTGTTTTACTTGCTGTATGATTTGTTTTTTTAGCGTGATCCCCCAATATTGTAATAAATTCTTTTTTGTATTTGTGGAGACATGTATGTATTCGATATGGAACAAAGCTTAGTTCGAAGCACATGCTCCCTCAAGAGTGGATCGTACTTTGATAGTAATTTTACTAACTCTCCAGGTTTTCGTCTCTTGTATAATCAAATCTTGGGCCTTGTTGTCAATATTGTTCCCTACTCTCAGGCAAACTTCAAGTTCCCTCCAAGCAAGCGATGACTGAATGTGAGCTCTGCTGGTCTCATGTTTTTCTATTTTCGGGGATAACCTCCATCACTCATTGAATCCATCTTTGGATTTAAATGAAGATTTGGTACTTGATCTTGTTGAGAAGAGCATGCAGGGGAAGCAAAATAATATTATTTTTTTTTTGGCGAATAACACATCCACTTTCTAAGAACTTTCTCGCCGTTTGACATTTGCCGGAAAAACCAAGCCTTTGAAAGCTTTCTAGCCTTTCCTTTTGCTGATTCTTGATGTCTATACGCCTCTCTGAATTGACTGTCCATACGCTGAACTGTTTCAGATCCTTGAGTAAAAGGTGTATGCGAATATTATCTGTGATGACATCAGGCCAATCTCCAATGTCGTTCAGTCTAGAGTTTATTATCCTGCTTTCTGTATTGTTTACACTGTCTGATGGTTCAGCTTCTTCAGTATGAATTTTTGAGGACATGCTTGTGTGCTGTCCTTTAGTCTCTAGAACCTGCGGTATTGAAGTATTTTCTTCTTTTCACGATGTCGGCCTCATCCTTTTTTTCTGAATTCAATGATAATCGTCTCATCTTGCTTTGTTGCTTTTAATTGTTCAGTTAATTCATACCCATTAACAGCTCGCCTATAGTCGGTGGACTCTGGCAATGATGTGACTTGAAATTGTCTCGATGCTTCTTTAGACTTAAGAAATTTAAGAAACGCACCTCACTGCGGTCAAAGAAACTGCTTTATGCGGATGACTTTGTCCTCTGGTCAACCGGCAAGAAAGCCTATCAAATACAGGCGGCATTACAAGCAGACCTCCAAACCATCTCCTCGTATTGCGACAAATGACAGATTCAGATAAACATTGCCAAAACGACCTGGTCCCTGTTCAGCCTATGGATCGACATTCTTAAGGCTCCATTCGAGCTTCAACTTAGTGGGCTGCGACTCCAACGTGAAAACACGCCAAAATATCTAGGGGTGACCCTGGATAGAAAGTTGTCAATGCTCCAGCACGTCCAGGAAGTTGAAAGAAAAGCCTCAGAGAAGTTAGTGTTACTAAGAAAGCTGGCCAGCACAAAGTGGGGTGCCAAAGCTTACATGCTACGCACATTGTACTTAGGGGCAGTCAGATCACACATTGAGTACAGCTCAAGTATATGCTAGTAAAACTGCCCTCGAATCATTCGACCGAGTACAATCACAGGCACTAAGGTTCATTTGTGGCACCTTTCGGACAAGCCCAACAAACGCTGCTGAAATCTTAACAAACGAGGCCCCTTTACATTTAAAGAGGGAGAGGGCGGTACTTACAGCCTATGAGCGCTATAAAAGGGGCGACAACATGTACCGTGTGTCCGAAAGAAATCTAGTAAATTAGAGTCAAACTGTTCTATAGCTTACATTGTATGGAAGAAATAGTCAAGGAGATGAAACAAAATAGCGACATGACTAGTTTATAAATCGTTAGTTCATATTTAAAATACAGTAGTTTAAGTTTGTTCGTGTCCATACAATTAGTCGTTTTTACTGAAAAGCTCACGGAAATAGGAAATTAATACACACTGGGGGAATCTTGGTGTCCCTCTCCACTTGGTGCCCTGTGCGGCCCGCACCACCCGCACATTGGTAGCTACGCCACTGAATTCGGCACATTTAATTTCATTACTTTTATTTCATATTTCTATAATAAATCAATCTACAGTAAGATGGTGCGCAAATGTTTAATTAGGTCTATTGATTCTTTAAAACTCGCTCTTGTTTGCAAAGAAATAATTTAGTGTACTGCGGTAAGCCTAGTGACGTAAGCAGCGTTTTTCCCGTTTACGTCATGGAAAATTTTCATTCATAAAACATTCTAGCCAAAATTAATTTTTCGATAATGAGGCATTTTCAAACCGATATAACGGTCGATCTCGAGTTTTCTCGATGTGGCCAATGAGTTGAGAATTTTTTTCTCACTATTATGCACATACCGTGAACTTTTAAAGAAAATCGTTAGAGCCGTTTTCGAAATAAAATTTATAAATATATATACATACATACATACATACAAGAATTGCTCGCTTAAGAGTATAGGATACCGTGAACTTTTAAAGAAAATCGTTAGAGCCAGTTTCGAAATAAAATTTATAAATATATATACATACATACATACATACAAGAATTGCTCGCTTAAGAGTATAGGATATGATACACAAACCTATATAATATTTCGTTATAATCTATATAAATCTATATAGGCCTGTGAATGAGCCTCTAAAATTAATTGTCACATGACTTAAACGAAGATAAACATTCGCACCTTAACTTGTGATCCACTATACTATATCTAGATCTAGGTAAATAGACTAGTCACTAGTAGATAATAAGTCTAAGATACAGTTAGATATCTATACTCATATATACTGTCTTTAGATCTGTCAATCAATATAGATCTAGATTGACCTAGATCTAGATGATAGTCTAGATCTATCAATCATAATCTATGTTATAGACAATATAGTTAAAACCAAGGAAATGACCGACAAGTCACAAAGTGTCACAAAGTCAGTGCAATGGCATGGGCCTCAATGAGAGTCAATGACTCAATGGCATACAATTGTCGAATTAGACTAATTGAGTGATACTAATGATACTCTGAAACTCTGATAGTGGATAGTGATACATATTAACATAATTATCATAATAGATAGTAAATAATACATCATCATGATCATACACTGATTGAATGCACTGATATTTTCATTTTGACTAATACAGCATAACTGAGCATATATAGCCATAGCCATAGGCCCTATTCAATAGGCTATTGATATATCATATACTGATATAGGCATAGCTAGAGAACTAGAGTAGAATACTCTTCTTATCTTATCTTATATAATACAGACGTTACTTCAAAAAAGAAGATGATTACGTCCTACGCGTCATGCATTTAGTCATGCATATTAACCAATGACTTAAATTCTGCCAAGTCACTGGTTTTCCTGGCTAGCTCAGGCAACCCATTCCATGCTCTAATAGCACTAGGGAAGAAGGAGTATTTGTACAAATTTGTCCTAGCATATGGGACGAGGAATGTGCCTTTATCTTTGTGTCTTTCAGAGTATTTTATTAAATTTTGTTTTTGTATTTGAAGATTATGGTTCAGTGTTTTATGTATTATTGCTACTTTACTTTTGAGCCTTCTGTCCTGAAGGCTTTCTAAATTAAGTGATTTTACTAAAGGTGTTACTCTAGTCAAATGTGAATATTCGTTTGTTATGAATCGCACTGCTCTATTTTGTGTCTGTTCTAGTTTCTTAATGTTTTCTTGAGTTGAGGGGTCCCAAACAGAGGATGCATATTCTATTATTGGCCTAACCAAGGTTAAATAACATTTTAGTTTTATGTTCTTATTTGATTTATAGAAATTTCTTTTAATAAATCCTAATGCTTTGTTTGATTTTTTTGTAGTTTCATCAATATGTGGATTCCATGACAGTTTTTCATTTATTATAACACCTAGGTATTTTGCGTTTTTAGTCTGTGTTACTGGTTTGCCATGAATAAGATAAGTGGAATTAATTTGTTTTAGTTTTTTTGTTACTCTTAACAACTGACATTTTTCTGGGTGGAAAGACATGCTCCAATTTGATTCCCATTTCTGTAATTCATCTAATTCTCTTTGTAAAATATCTGTGTCTTGTGTTGTTTTTATTGTTCTATATATTATGCAATCATCTGCAAATAATCTGACTTTTGTTCCTGAAGTAATGCAATTTGGTAAATCATTTATGTAAATTAAAAATAGTAGTGGACCCAAGACTGTTCCTTGAGGTACACCTGAGTTTACTGTTATCGGTGTTGATTTAGAGCCATTTATTATTACAGTTTGTTTTCTCCCTATCAGAAAGTCTTTAATCCACTGACGCAGTGGACCATTAATGCCGAAATATTTTAATTTTTTAAGCAAACTATGGTGGTGAACTTTGTCAAAAGCCTTAGAAAAATCTAGTAAGATAGCATCTATTTGTTCACTATTATCTAAACCTTTTGAGAAATCATCAATTAGTCCTATTAGTTGTGTTTCACATGATCTATATTTCCTAAAGCCATGTTGGTATGGTGTGAGGACATTATGTTTGTCTAAGTGGTTTATGATGTTGCTACATATTATGTGTTCTAGGATTTTACATGTGATGCTGGTAAGTGATACTGGTCTGTAGTTTCCTGGGTCAGATTTTTCTCCTCTTAGTCTCTTACTCTTAGTCTTAGATGTCTTAGTATCTCTAGACGTCTGACTCTATAGTTGTAGTACCAAGTCGTCCAAATTGAATTTAGGTGTGTGACAGTGTGTGATTGTCTGATGCATTAGGTTTATATGACATTTAATTTAATGTCTTCATCTGTTCCACCTGATACACTGACTACACTCCCAAGGTATATAAAACTTATCTACTTCGTTTATGGTCTAACAATCCAGTTCTATCTCTTCATTTTGTTTGTTGTTTACTTTAAGTACTTTTGATTTTTGGTAGTTTATTTTAAGGCCTACTCTTTTTCCTACTTCACTTAATTAAAGCTTTGACCTTTTCTTCTAGTCTGTGTGATAATAAGGCTTTGTCATCTGTAAATTCCAGATCCTCCAGCTTTTGTGTGAAAGTCCATTGGATTCCTTTCCCTGAATTAGAAAAAAGCTTTTTTTGTGAGCTAATCCAATACTAGAAGAAACAGCTAGGAGAAGTGAAAGAAGATATCCTGTTTGACTCCAGATGTGACTGGGAATTCCTCTGCGGTTTGCCACTGTGGGCTACTTGGCAGGTGAAACCATCATAAAATGTTTTTTGTTTTTACAATAATCTTGCAGAAGCATATGATATGGTGCAGACAATTACACTGTTGAAGTCGATTGAAAAACAGAGGTAGAAACAAGATGGTTGACTGTTGATTCCGGCTGTGGGAAGCATGGTCGAGAGGCCAAGTGCGCTTGAACTTGGCTTGGCTTGGCTACCTAGAAGGGGGCTCGAGGTTCGACACCCAACTCGGGCAGAGTTGTGTTTACTGAGCGCCTAAAGGTAGCACGGAAAACCAACTCCTAGATACCCCCTCCCCCCAACTGGTCAACAAATGAGATTGGACCAAAAGCACTCTGAGCATGCTATAAGCATGAAAGTAGCGCTATATAAAAGCTATAATAATAAGTAGATGGAGAAACAGAACTAGAGATAGGTTAGAACTGCCTAAGTTGTAGAAGGGATCATTGCCAGTGTGGTAGGCAGTTAAGAAACAGTGTAAGTTGTCTGGTCAGATTGTGAGGAAACTGTGGAAAGGGTCATTCCTGTTAGTGGAAGACATTCCGACATTCCATTTAGTTTATGTAGACTATTGTTCCTGAGACAACAATAAGATAGCGAGTAACATGTACTGTGACCTGTGTCAGTGACAAGATAATGAACCCTTTAGGAATTTTGAACTTTACTAATACCCTTTTAATATTGTCTTTGATTTTTTTTCTTTATTAACAAACTGCATTTCTTTTCAGCATGGTGAAATAAACAAGCTTGAAAACAACATTTGTAAAAAATGGCGCAGGATTCTGCTTCATTGCTACCTCATGTCTCAAGTGTTAAGGTCTGAATGTTTTACTTTTAAAATGTTTGTATGTTATTCAATTAACTTATTTATAATTTTTTATATTTTAGATAATTTAAATAGAATGGCTGCCTCATCTTGTAAAATGCACTTTGAATATTGTCATGATAGTCTTTGGTTCAAATCATGCACACAGCTATCTCCTGATCTTCTTACAAGAGGTTTGGGCTAGGACCTTATATTCTAACTTCTTTATTTTTGAAAGAACATCTGGAACTTAACAAGTCAAGATTGAGGCATTAATTTTATGCAGCCTGATAGGGGAAAAGACACTATTAGTTTTGTGTGAAATGTCTGTCCGCCCGTCCCATTTAGATCTCGTAAACTAGAAAAGATAGTGAAAATCCAACATCATAATATTTTAGTCCATTCAAAGTTCTGATGCACTGGCTACTTTTTTCTTTTCTAAAAGCAAAAAATCTAATTTTTAAAATCACTTATGCAAGCAGTTTTTTCATAAAAATATACCACTTTTACAACTATTCACTATTAATAGTAACAAACACTGGAGACTCTTTAGTATGGGAGATGTCCATTTTCCATATTTTTAACACATTTATGCAAATGGTTTTAGATTTTTTGTCAAAAAAATATTTTTTTAACATTTCTATTGCTACGTTATGTAAGTTCTTTCCTACTAATTACTACATTTACCTAAAAATAAATGTTTACTTTTTTTTTAAGAGAAAGAATCTTTTTAGTATACATATAAGTTGGACATAATTTAAAAAAACAATTAATAAGTAGTTTTTCACATTATCACGTGAACTGCATCGCTGATAGGATTTGAATAAGAGATTTGACCCTTTACAAAACAATTAGATCAATTAGATATTCATTATAAGACATCTGTTAGGCCTTGTTCGCATCTAACTTCACATTCACTTTCACTTATCCTTTGGCTTGTTGGATGGACCACTGGGGCACCACACAAGATCTGTCAACCTTCTTTCTCCATTTTTCTCTGTCATTTGTCTTTGATAGAATTTCATTCTGATGTACTTTCTGAAAATATTGAAACCTGCCTTTTTACCTGCTTGGGTGGACCACTTCAGGGGCCAATTTTGAGTTTGTGTTTCCACACAAACTGTCTTTGTTACCTTGTTTTTACTTTGTTCTAAAAAAGTCTACTTTAGAGTATGAGGTTTATGCCAAAGTCTCAGGGTTATTGATAAAATGGGAACACTGCACAAAAGTCCAGAGCGAGCATAAAATTATCTTTAAAGGTAGTTTATGGATTATAACTTGACAGTAAAACAAGAAACAAGGCAATTTTTTCTTCTCATAGTTTACTGTTTGTAATGTCTTGTTTAGAAGTTTGAATTTCTGTGGAGTCACTAATAAATGAAATGAGACTTTATGTAGGAAAACATTTTTTTTTTTTTTTAAATATATATTTCTAGATAAGTGGCTGAGTGGTTTAAACTGCTTGGCTACTTATCGAGGAGGCTCGAGTTTGTATCCTAATTCAAGCAGAGTTGTGTTTGCTGAACACATAAAGGCAGCATGGAAACCTTCTCCAGATACCCCTCTCCCCACTAGTCCTCATAGGCAATTGGACCAAGGAGCAATGAACCTGTTATAGCATGAACTATGCACTATTTAAAAGCCATTTTATTTAAAACAAAAAAAAACCTTTCTTGTTTTGTGAAATGAATGCAACAACTAAATTTAGATGTTTTTTACTTTTAGGGTGAAATAGGTCTCTATGGTCACCACACTCATGGCCTGACAGTGTTAACTACAGCTGTATTTGCTGTGGGTGAGATGGCAGGGTCTGGTGTTTTGGCCTTACCTGCAGCTCTTAATGGCACTGGTAAGTAAACTCCAAGGACTCTCAAATTAGCTCATACGTATTTGTATGGTGCAATGAAGCATGTAACATTTAATTTACAAACTATAAGCAAAAGGAACACATTCAACAATTTTTATTTTTCTTAATTAAATTGAGAAAAAAAATTTTTTTTAAAGGCAGCCATAATAATTTAGTATTTAGAGCTTAAACATTTTTTAAAGTAATACTTCATAATAATAATATTCAAGTTCAAAGATAAAGCAGCAGACTCAGCATAGTTTATCACATCTAATGCAGATGCTATTGTTTTTAAGGGTTTTTAAGTGACTAAAATATTTAAAGAAGTAAATACTGCCAAAGCCTCAGGACCCGACATTAAGTGGAAAACTTGTAAAGCTATGTTCTGAACAACTGGCTATCTTTTGTGCTATATTCAACAAGTCCTCGCAAACACACAAAATACCTTCCATTTGGAAGACGTCTGAAATTATTCCAATACCCAAAAAGAAGATCATTGCTTCCAACAATGATCTACGTCCCATAGCACTTCATTCCAATGAAGTGCTTGGAGAAAATGATTTTAAAACATCTACTGAAAGAAGTCGAAGCACGTCTTGAGCTGCACCAGTTTGCTTACAAACCATCATGAAGTACAGAAGATGCAATACTATTTATGCTGAATTGTCTATACCATCATCTTGATACCCAGAGACACTACGCCAGAGTATTATTCGTAGATTTTTCATCCACATTCAACACCATCCAACCACATCGCATGATACAAAAACTATCTGAATAGAACGTTAGCAAAAACATGCAGGCTTGGATTCTAAACTTTCTTATCAAACGCCCACAATATGTAAAAAGTGAACAGGCATGTGTCAGGCACAAGAGCACTTAGCACTGGAGCCCCGCAGGGGTTTGTCCTGTCACCAGTATTGTATACCATATACACAAATGACATTCAGAGCCTATCAGCTGACACTTCCATCATAAAATTTGCTGACGACACAGCAATCATTATTACAGGTGACAAAAATATGTACTATTCAACAATTAACACTTTTTACCAATGGAGTATAGATAACTTTCTAATTTTAAATGTTCAGAAAACTAAAGAAATGATAATAGATTTTAGGAAACATAAATGCCATCTTGCTGAAATTCAGATAAATAACCAAACTGCAAAACAAGTGCAAGAATATAAAACCTTTACACCATTAGCAGTCTAATTAACTTTGCCATCACCTGCTAGTATGGTAATACTTCACTGGCACAAAGACAGACTAAATAGACTAATTAAAAAAGCATCGTATATATCTCGAACACAGCTACCATCTCTTGAAGAGCTTTTTCATGAAAGATGCCTTTCCAAAACACTCACCATTCTTAAAAGAAAACCTACACCCATTAAACCACTGTTACATAAGATCAGTGGAAGGCGTGGTAGAGACTAAGTGTGCTTGAACTTGGCTTGGCTTGACTACCTATGAAGGGGGCTCGAGGTTCGACACCCGACTCGATAGAGTTGTGTTTACTGAGCGCCTGAAGGCAGCATAGAAAAACTTTCTCCTAGATACCCCTCACTGTCCACAACTGAGATTGGACCAAAGCACTCTGAGCATGAAAGTATGAAAGTAGCGCTATATAAAAGCTATAAGTATTATTAAATATATATAAAAAAAAGGAAAGCTAGATAATTACTTACATTCTAATATTAAGTTAAAAAACAGTGTTGTAAATCTATGGGAAGAAACTTTACCTCAAGGAAAAGAAGTAACATAAAATTATATTTTTTTTAAAAGACAATTTCTCCTTTATTGAACTGAAGACATTTTGTAAGAGTGATTACTGTGGTCTTTTGTAAGAACAATTACTTTGGTCTTTATAAAAATAATAATTAATGAATAATTAAGAAAGAAAATACCCCTCCCCCCTAAACTCCTGAAAATAAGCATTGGTGCAGGACAAATTTACAATAATCTATTTAAAAAAAGAAATGACATATGGCTATAGTAAAGACTTTGATTTTATTTTTATTTCACATTGATTTTAAAAGAAATAGCCACATATTAAGTCATTCTTTTCTAATTACTTTTTTTTTTGGATTGTGTTTAAATTCTAAATACTAGGAGTCAAAATGCTATGAATGTTTTGTTCTAGTCTCTTGAGTATTTTGGTTGAGTGTTGTTCATATTGATTTATTCATACATTCTGCTCAGGTTTAAAAAACCTGTGCACCCCTGGCTGAGAGATTTAAATAAGTAATATCAAATTATTTTGTTCTATTTATTTATTCAGCTCCTTACTGAATACAAAGAAACATTTGAGTCAGGTGTGGGAATACCAGCTGAAAGCATGTTTGAAATAGCCAAATTTAATTTTAAGATGATTATATTTTGAAAACTTATAATGGTTTACTAGAGTTTTCCCTGTATGACCCATTTGATAGTAATTTGTTTTTCCTAAGATAAACTGTCTAATTTCTAGGGAGATCGTTAGAGCCACTTTTGAAACCTGTGTCCACCCACCCATGAAGAGTATGCAATTTAATGAGAAGAATTGTAATACAGATACCTTTATATATTGTTACACTACATAATAGATAACACATTTATAGACAATGTTTTTGTTTTTTTAAATATTGAACTAAAAGTACTCATATAATTAAAACATTACTCTCTTTTTATTATTGTAGGTTATATTGGCATCTTACTGAATGTCATGTGTGCCATAGTATCTGCATACACTGGCATGTTGTTGGGCAGATGTTGGCTGATGGTACTTCACAGATACTCAGAATACCAAGAACATTCTAGATATCCTTATCCAGCTATTGGGCAAGTCACCTTTGGAAAACCTGGAAGGTGATTGTTAATTGTGATTATATCTCTACCACTGTTGTTATAATTTTAAGTTAAGAATAAATACATTTTAACTTTAAAAAATTAATATTGTTTAGAAACATAATTGAATATATCAACTCACTCTGTCTGTCTGGTAAAATGTTTGTACATGATATTTTTTGGAAACCCAATCTTGGATCAAGCTGAAATTTGCACTATTATTTCTTTTACCTGATAAAACAAGGATCAATAAGAAAAAAATTAACCAATTAGTTAATTAACTATTGTTAATTCATTATTTTGTTTGGTATCAAACAAGGGAAAGAAATTTTACTTGACTGATGTGGTGGTATAGACTGAATTAATCCCCTTTATAGTCACGGCTTTAAAGTTTGAAACTAACAATAGATAACCATAAAACCTTCTATTTTCATAAGCACTTCACTAGCACAGTGGTTTTGAGGAGGTTTGAGCCCTGACGTTCAAATTCAAGGCGTTGCTCTTTTTTTATAAATGCATTTAAAAGCAATTACATTAAAATTTACAAGATACCTCCTTCTTTCTACCTTCACCCCTTTCCCAATTGGTCCAGACAAGTGAGAGGATCATAGGGTACAAAAAAAAAGTGAAATTCCCCTTTTGGACCTTGTGATCTATAGGGCAGATGATGGAAAGGTCATCTGTTTCTGAGGCCTACAGTTAACAAGGGTGTCATGTGGCCAGCACAACGACCAACCGCCTTTACTTTTCCCCAACTAATGTCAGGTACCTATTGCAGCTGGGTGGGCTCAGAGGTGCCCAAAGATCCCGAAATTAAAAATTCGAACCCAGGTGCCCAATTCGGAAGCCAAATGCTTTACTGCTCAGCCACCACGACTCCCACATTCTGATAACTTGTGACTAAATGTTTCAACTCAATTCACAGTTAGTTTAAGAACAACATCCAATGAAACAATGTACAAATCACTGTAAATGATGATGATGAAGACTGAATTATCTATCAAATGACAGACCTATAGAACAGCTGACTTAATCTAAAGCTACTATTTCCTAAGTCACTCTACTAGAAGATTTTATTTTGCTCACCAGTCATATTTGTTTACATATTCTGATAGGGTCAAGGTTTTCCCCTGAAGTTGTCTATACATGTCTCAAATAGTATTGAAACAAACCCCTCTTATTGATCAAGTGTGTAACACTATTCTAAAAAAATTGCAAGGTCCTCTTCTTTTGCTTAAAATAATGATAATTATTGCAATAAATTTAAAGGATTTTCATATGTAAAAAAAATTTAATGCATGTTTCTTCTGTTTGTACCTAGACTTATAGTATCTTGTGCTATCAACTTCACATTATTTGGTGTCTCTGTGGTTTTTTTACTGCTGGCCTCTGAGAACATCCAGTCACTGATTCAAGATGCTGGTGCCAACATTTCTTTCTGCTACTGGCTTTTGATTGTTGCAGGATGTCTCCTTCCAATAACATGGCTTGGCACACCCAAAGACTTTTGGTAAGCTACATTAGTGTTTAAAGTCCAGATAACTTAAAAATCATAGTCTTGCTTATTTAAAAAAAAAAGCTTTTAAAATTATGTCTATTTATTTCTTTATTTCTAAGATTTTTGTCTGTGCAGTTTTAATTTGCCAAACATTATTATAAAATAAAAACTGAAACTTTTTCATCATAAAATGTGTTCTAGTTATTGTTTATAACCTAGAAAAAATATTTTTTTTTTAAACTCAACTTTTGTCTGTCTCTCTTTCAGTGGCTTAATTGTATCAAATGAATAAACAGCTTCATTATAATATAAAGTTATTTTCATGATCAAAGCCTTTATTTAGAGGGGTTAAATATTTGCGTGGTCCCCTAACTTTTTATTTTCCCAAACTGGGTGCAGTTTTGTTTAATAATATTTCATAGTGTCCATTTAATGTTGTTCTTAGATTATCTTGAAAGTCAAGTTAATTTTATTTTCTAGAAAATAAACAAATGACAAAAAAATTATATGTATATAATTTTATATAAAAACACAATGAAATCATTCTCTCTTTCACTTTCATCTTGCATTCTAACGTCCTTGCTAAACTTTTCTCACTCCATATGAAAACAGAAATTGTTTTCAAACTGTTGTAGGTCCCTATGTGACCACAAGTGTTATTTCATTACATTCTTGTCACAAAATGAAATAAAATAAAAATAAAATTATATTATATAGGATACAGTATCTTATAATTTTTTACCTTGATATATCTGAATAACTCTGTAAAATATTGTCTGTGTTATTCCTAGGCCCATAGCAGTGGGGGCAGTGGTAGCTACAAGTGTGGCCTGCTGTGTCATCCTGGCCAATATTGCTGAGGATTCTAAAACTTTACCTCCAGCTTTTTATCCCAAGATTGACTTCAAAGGATTCTTCTTTGCTTTTGGAACTATTTGTTTTGCATTTGGTGGACATCCAGCATTCCCAACCTTTCAAGCTGATATGAGAAATCCAGAAAAGTTTGGAAAAGCAATATTCATAGCATACATGAGTAAGTTGTATTATATCTAAGCATCATGTCTTGCTATTAACGTTTGTTTCAAAGTCATTTTTTGTCAAAGTTTAATTTTGTAAAATAATATGGGCGTAGTTCCCATAATTCTTTTATGCTATGTCACATTTTTTACTCTTATCTTAACTCAATACATTTTTGGTTTAAGACTTTCATTTTACATCATATTAATAATTATAAGGCTTAAATCTGAGTTCCTCAACTCAAGAAAACATTAAAAAACTGGAACAGACAAAAAATAGAGCAGTGAGATTCATAAGAAATGAATATTTACATTTTAGTAGAGTAACACCTTTAGTAAAATCACTAAATTTATTCACATTTTAGTAGAGTAACACCTTTAGTAAAATCACTAAATTTAGAAACCCTTCAGGATAGAATACTTAAAAGTAAAGTAGCAATTATACATAAAACACTAAACCATAATCTTCAAATACAAAAACAAAATTTAATAAAATACTCAGAAAGACACTAAAATAAAGGGACATTTCTCGTTCCATATGCTAGGACAAATTTATGGTTACATGTATATTACTTTGTTATTCTACTGTGTCATCTTTTAGTTGTTCTACTTATGTACCTTCCTGTGGCTATCAGCGGTTATGTGGTTTACGGCAGCCATGCTCAGGACAACATACTTCAGAGTGTTTCAGCGGGCCCAATGAGATATACAGTAGAGATTCTTATCACTCTTCATCTCATTTGTAGTTTTATCATTGTGATCAACCCTGTGTGTCAGGAGGGGGAACAACTACTACATATACCGACAAGTAAGAGTTTCCTTTTTATATTTTCAGATGCTCCCATTTTCACTCTTTCTTTCTCAGAATTGAAATGGTCAACTCTCTTTGACTACCCAGCTCCTTATGATCTCATTTAATTAATATATGTTCCCTCTCCTGATACAAGTTTTTCAATCTGTGGATCATGAACACCCAAAGGGATTAAATGACGATTTGCCAGTGTTTGTATATAATCATAAAAAATAACCATTTTATTGTCTAATCTAATATGTAAAACTAGACAATGTATAAGGTTTTTCAATTGGGATTTGTTTTTTTTTCATTGTCATTTGAGGATAGATGTTACAGACAAGGGATTAAAAATGATTTTAAACATTTTTTTTTGTTGCAACATAAATATTTTTATCAGTTTAAATTATTGTAAATTAATGCATAATACAATATTACACCATTGCGAAATCATAGATTTGTTGACATTGTGAAAAAATTGAAATGGAATTTTATTTCTAGTTAATAATTCACCATCGTGTTAAAGTCCATGATATTGAAGGTTATATTGGCATTATTAGTTGTTATTGCTAAGCACCTAAAGACAGGACGAAATCCTTCTCTTAGATACCCCCTTCCATCACTGGTCCACAAAAGGTATTGGACAATAGCATGCTATGAGTAAAAAATAAAAACTTTAAAAATATTTTTCTGCACACAATATGCCATATACCATGTATATGAAAAATGGTATGCTAGTCTAGTAGATTAAGAACTTCAGCCCTGTTATCTTATATCTAATATATAATTGAGTGTAATGTATATGTATGTATGTATATATGTGTGTCACGCATAGAAATCAAAGCCGTTTGACCTATCCTGATAAAAATTATCATAAATGTTCCTCAGATCACGGCGGAGACCATAGTATATGTTTAATGTCCCTCCCACAACCAGAGTGCCTTAAATTTAAAAATAACTGGGTAAACCTGTTTTGTTATTATTTTATATTTCAAATGAAATATGTCTAAATGGGGAAACCCGCTAGCTCTGGGCCATATATGCTCAGTATAATTATAAATCTTTATGCTGAATTTTTTTTCTATCTTTAGGTTTCAGCTACAAGCGAGTTATATTTAGGACAGCAATGATGGCAGTAATTTTGTTTGTAGCAGAGTCCATCCCTCACTTTGGTGCCATACTTTCACTAGTTGGAGGATCTACCACCACATTGTTGGCTTACATCCTTCCTCCTGTTTTCTACCTCAAGCTCTGTTCTATGGAGGGAAGCTGGGAAAAAGTGTAGGAATAATTTTTTAAAAATAAATACTATGGAGGCCAGTGTTTATACAAGTTTTAGATTATTAGCTAATTTGTGGTTTTCTTAACATCTGATCCCTGCCTAATTGAATTAAATTTTAATAATAAATTAAAAGAAAAAGATTTTAGTTACAAACACAATTTTCCTTAAATTTTATTAATCAATTTGCTTCAAATTAGTAGTAGTAAGCATTTAAAGTTTGCAGCTGTAAATCAAATTGAAAAACTAACTATAAATATTGAATGTAGGGTAGGGATAAATGTCTTAAAACATTATATTTCAATATTCCCTTTTTTAAAAGAGTTCCACACACATTTTATAATACTTTAATAAGTTATTTTATGGGGCTCCGCAGATTTAAAGACTTATAAATTTAATGATTTTTTGTTTGGTTGGAAACAGCAACAAAATAAATATATCCTAATTTTTTTTTTCCGAAGTGTTGCTTCTCAAATTCTTTCTTTTTGTTTAAAGGTTTGTATTTTCTCACAGATGATGTTGAGCATAACATGTTCACAGTAGAAGCACTTATCAATGCACAGCTACCCTTATATTAGTCACTTGTAATAAATACAATGATCCAATTCAAAAACAACAACCCAAAAAACTGTACTAAGTGCCCTAACATTTACAGTTGTTGAGTTATGTGACCTAGACATGTGCAGATAAATATAAGGATATTACATTATACAAGATTAATAGACGAAGAATCAGCATTGTTTTCTTTTATTTAATTAGATGTAACAAGTATACCTTTAACAAATTTATTTCAAACAGCAACGTTGAACATTTACACTGTAATCCTCTATATTTATAACTTCTTTTTTATTTTTCATAGGACGGCTTCCCTTCATGAGAAAGTTGCTTGTGCTGAGATTATCGCCATAGGGGCTGTAGCTGGCATTGCTTCCACTTACTCCGCTATCTCAGACTTGGCCACTAGTAGCTTCTCTAAGCCCTGTTATGTCTAGTCTTAGGCTACCAACTATTATTTCCCATGATTATTAGTGGTGATGGTATAAAAAAATTGTAATATTGGTAAATTTTATATTTGTTAAGAATTATGTAAGGTATGATTTTGATTTTGTAAATGTAAATAATTATTGCATCTGTTCAATGTCTTTGTTTTTCATCATTATTATAACTCTCTTCAAAACAGCGTCTTCTATTTTCACATTGTTTGCCCAATTTTACCTTGTAAAAAATACATTATCATAGTAGTAAAACAGAATTTTACAGAATTTTAAATGATTTTTGTGCCAGCATCACGCTTCTGTCATTGAATTTTTGTATAGTTATAGAGTGACATTGACATTGTTATATTGTTGTTTTATTTTTACATAAAATGCCTTGTGTTGTGTTTGTATTGAAAAGGTGTCTGATCATATTTTCAATTGAGTTTTTTAAATATTTATTTGTCAAAGTTATTGGAGTATATTTTATGATTCCATGTAAGAACAATTTTTTTATTTACAGATTATACAATTTATTTAAAAAAGTAGTATTAATATTTTCTGTCTATATTAAGTTAATTTTTACATTGCCCTAAATTTTATAAATCTCTAGTAACTCTATGTGATAGACTTGTCTTTGGCATTCATTGTTCTGAGACACAAGCTTAACTCATATGGCTGATGTGGGAAATCAAAGAGGCACAGAAAGTCTATTAACACCATTGTAGGCTATTGGATTTGGCTTCCTGAATGACAGTCTGGAGCTTTTAATAACTGTGTCTCTGAGTTGATTTCCTTATTTTTAGTTTTTTATATTTTACAAAGTGTATAGTCTTGGTAAAGAAATGGCATTTTTTATCTACCATATACACAATAAAAATATAAATAAATAAAACAATAACTATAACCAAGTAAATTAATATTAGGATACTATTTTTATTAAATGGATTGTTCAAGAAATATTAGTTTCTTGTATGTATCTCAGAGCAAAGGTGTAATGAATCTATGCTACCAAACCTTTTCATTTTTATATAGGTTTTACTTATAGAATGGTTAATGTTTGAAATCCAGTCATTGAAATTCTAATGTATCTTTCTGAAGACTTTTGCTATTTAATGAAATAATATACTGATAATAGTGTGTAACTTAGCACATTAATTTATTTAAATACTATGTATGTCAGTAATTTGTAATTATTTTTTTTAATTGTTCTAGTTTTTGAACTTGTAATTTTATCAGTCTTTTTTTTTTCACATAGCTTTTTAAAACTGAAATATTTGTGCAACATTTTTTTTTAGATTATCTCCCTTGTTCCTATATCATGTCCCTTTTTTCTGCTGTAATGAACATTATACCATTATTATAATTGCTTTATAATATGTTAACTTGGAAAAATGTGATGTAAAAAGTATGTTATAAGAAAAGCAACTAAGACTACTTGAATGCTTTCACCAAAGATGCTTGCGCTCCATCATGGACATATGGTGGCAAGACGCACTACAAACAGCGATGTCCTTGCAAACGCTGGTATGGACAGTATAGAGAGACTTCTAATGGTCGGACAGTTACGCTTGAATGTATGCCAAAAGCTGTCTTTTTTGGTGAGCTAATAGGTGGTTGACGTAACAGAGGTGCCCAATACTTGCTGTATTGGTTTCATTTAAAAAAATAAATACATAAATTTTATAGCTTGCATATTCAGGTTGAAACATTTGATGACTAATTAAATAATTTTTATAGATTTGATATTCAATATAACAAAAATAAGAATTTAATTCAATCTTTTAATTTTGATTAATATTCTGTGGGCTTATTTTTTTTATCATTTTAAAAATGTATTAACCCAAAAGTAAACACAAAAGTATTTTTTTTATTAAAAAATGACTGTTGTTGCTGAGAAACATATATGCTTAATATCTTGTGTGTGTAACCTATGATAGAAATGATATCTTGAATGCGAAATTTTAAAGATAAAAATGGACAGCAAAATTTTGATAATTTTTATATAATATTCTTTATCCTTGGAAAGAAAAGGTCTTGTATGTTAACTTGAACAATAGAAGGCTATAAATATTTATTTGCTAATATTAACTCAATTTTGAATATATATATATATATATATATATATATATATATATATATATATATATATATACATGAGTTGAAATAGAATATTGTAAGTCAGGTCAGATACATTTGTTTTTATTCAGATGATTATGACCTAAGGATTCTATGACAAATTGAAATCCTTAAAATGGTAGAACCCCAGGAATATTGTTCAATGTTCTTGTTGACACAAGTATTTATCAGCTTGTTTCATCATTGAAGTTATTTATGGCAACTGATCAATTTTCATTTTGGTCTAATCCACAAACAATATTTAGATTAAATATTGATTTCTTAGAAAAAACACTTTCTACACCTTTTTTTTATGCAGTTTTATTTTTCTGTTTGGAAAAATACTGGATTCTTTAATTATCTTTCCTTCCTATTGACTTTCTCTTCTGCTTTCTTTTTTCTTTTTTAACCAACAGTATTTGTTTGTTAATATTGATCCAATTTTGGATTCAGTAGACTGTTCTTGAAACTTCATAAAATCAAATAGTAATTATACTTGTATTAAAAATTATATTTGTCTCTAGCATTGTTCTCATAAATATTTTTAGTCTTTAAATGATTTTTATTTAAATTCCCCTTCAGAGAAGTTTTTTGGTATTAATTTTTTTAAGCTTTGCTTATTACTGAGGTTATTTTAGTGTCATTTGTTAATGTCATGATGGACAAAGTAATAAACTCTATGTTGTGTAGAAATTAGTTTTAATTCATTTGTGTTTACTAATATTTGATTATTATTTTCGCTCAGTTTAAATTGTATTAGTGAATAGTGCTGTTGTTTGTTGGAGACGTTTTTCTGCTCTTACTTCTCTTAACGAAGGGGTCATAGGTCTGGCACAATGACCTTCACCTTCCATCACTAACGTCAGGCGTCCTTTATAAAGTGGGGGGGGGGGGGAAGTACTGAGTGACAATGTTATACTCTTCCTCATTTTCAATAGTTTTCCACAAGAACGAACAGAATTCAGCCTTCATTGATGTAGCGAGTAGAATTCAGCCTTCATTGATGTAGCGAACAGAAATAGCTGTGAAAGAAAGGGAAGTAAAAGCTTGACTGGGTCATGAGTCCGACTAGAAAGATAGATATGTCTGTAAACGTCATTGTAGACTGCTGCCATCTAGTAGGCCAGTATAAAAGGAACTACTTTTGAGACCAATCAAGGTTACAGTACATGAAGCAATAAGACTTATGGGATTTGCTTCCTTCTATTTTCTACATTTCATTTTTTTAAAATATTTTCTTGAAATAAAAAAAAAATAGAAAGTCTAGTTCATATTGAAGAATGTAATATCTTCAGAAATAGTAAGCATTTAGTGTATTTGGTGTACAAAATACGGAACTATTGATAAGCGAAGAAATCTAAGAAACAAATAATTTGTGAGCGTTTTTCAGCACATAGCAGAATCGAATCAGTAAGTTCTTTGGCTTTGGTAGAAAGTAGTTTTTATTCTTTACTTGGCGGGATCTTTTAATATGGCGTCCCTCGCCTTGGCTTTTTTTTGTGTGTCTATTTCAAAATCTCTCCTAGTTTTATTATTGAACATTTTTCACATCCCCACCACATTTCTTCATAACTTTTTGTCTTCTTTTTCTATTTTCTATCTTACTCTAGTTTATTGTTTGAAGAACGTAAACTGGCTCTGAAAATCAAAGTGTAAAAAAAAAGACATTACTGGGAAATTTAGTGGAAACATTTCCAATATTCAAACCATTTTTTTGGGGGGAGGGGGGATGTTTTGCTGTTGAGTTGGTTTACCTCCTTACTGTTAATATAGTTGACCTAACTCACTATTGTTTTTTATTTGTCAATGAATTCTCTAGTTTAGTTTGGGGAATAGTCTTTATCTGCAGTTCAAAAAATCACAAATAATCTTCATTTCTTTTCAATGTCTCACTGGAATCTCAAATTCGCTTCTGACCATATTGTGTTTTCTTAGACCTTCAATCACTTGTAAGACAAACTACACCCTGTAGCACCTAAGGCTTAGCACCTCGCATGTCAGCATGTCAAACTGCAGCAATGTCAGCATGTCAAACTGCAGCAATGTTAGCATGTCAAACTGCAGCAATGTCAGCATGTCAAACTGCAGCAATGTCAGCATGTCAAACTGCAGCAATGTCAGCATGTCAAACTGCAGTCATGTCAAACTACAGCCAAACATAGTTATCAAATACTGTTTTATTTTTTTAAAACTCCGCCCACAATTGTTATCACAACATTTACCCTGGCGATAATGCAATAGTTAATCATGACAATAAATTCATTAAATAATCTTCACAAAATAAAGTAGACCTAGTCCTTATAGTGATTTAGCAATATTTTTTTTTTACCTGGGTTAATAAAGCTTGCACAAAGCCTGCATCCGAGTGAATGATTCAGACATAAATGTAGTTTTGAACTATAACTCCTAGTTTAGTTGACGTCTCTTCATTATAGGCCTACATCAATGAAGTAGTCTCACTTGGTGTGACTTATTCACTAGATTTAGACAAATTATCAAAACCTAGTCTTCGTTCCTTTAACAAGAGAGAGAGAATCACTTATGTGATGGCTTTGTTGTTAAATTTATATTATGTCTCTTCATTTTAGCCTCCCCCTCTCCCTTTTGTAATAAAATCATTGCTAAAATATCTCTGAGTGTTGTGTTTTCATTACTGAAACCGTTACATCGGAAATGAAGTTAGGGGTGTTTAAGCTATAACACCATTCACATCCGGGCACCGTTCTAGAGTTTTAGAAAATCATATCTACAGCGCCACGTAATAGATGAGTTTCGGGGCCATCGAGGTCAAGACACCGTACACACAGGGTTGGTCCAATAAAAATGTGAAGAGGCTCTAGTATCAACATTTAATGCGCGGTTGCTGAGTTGTTAAGCGCTAGGACTCCGAACCAGGCGTCCTAGGTTCGAATCTCGGTGAAGACCGTGATTTTGAATTTCGGGATTCTAAGGGCGTCCCTTAGTCTACCCAACTCTAATGGGTACCTGACTTCAGTTAGGGAAAGTAAAGCAGGTTGGTTGTTGTGCTGGCCACATGACACCCTGCGCGTTAATTTTTGATCAAAGAAACAGATGATCTTAACATCATCTGCTCCATATATCGTTAGGTCTGAAAGTGGAACTTTACTTAGAAGTAATCTATCTATCTATCTATCTATCTATCTATCTATCTGTCTATCTGTCTGTCTGTCTGTCTGTCCGTCCGTCCATCCTTCTATCTATCTATCTATCTATCTATCTATCTATCTATCTATCTGTCTATCTGTCTGTCTGTCTGTCTGTCCGTCCGTCCATCCTTCTATCTATCTATCTATCTATCTATCTATCTATCTATCTATCTATCTATCTATCTATCTATCTATCTATCTATCTATCTATCTGTCTATCTGTCTGTCTGTCTGTCCGTCCGTCCATCCTTCTATCTATCTATCTATCTATCTATCTATCTATCTATCTATCTATCTATCTATCTATCTGTCTATCTGTCTGTCTGTCTGTCTGTCCGTCCGTCCGTCCATCCTTCTATCTATCTATCTATCTATCTATCTATCTATCTATCTATCTATCTATTCTTACTGCCTACCTAACGATAAGAGAGAGATGGAGCTAGAATAGAGAAACCAAAAAAACAGAGAGACAGAGTGAGACATTGGAAACAAAAAGATAGAAAATAAAGACAGAAGAAATTAAAAATTAGAAAAACATGGAGTAACGAAGCGAGAGAGAAATAAAGATACTGGTATAAAGAACGACATAGAGAGACAAAGATTGAGAGAGAAGAAGGAAAAGAGAAAGGAGAGGTTAAATAAAACAGAATGATAAAACAACAACATCCAAATACAACAACATCCAAATACAAGAGGTGACAACTCTACAAGGAAAGAAAGGGAGTTGTCTTGAGCCAGAATGACCTAGAATGACTTAGATGCTATGTATATATATATTGAACTAATATTTTTGAACTAGTGATATCATCATATGACAACGACAATTATCAGCTTCATTACACTTCTAAAAAATGGGAAAATAATGACACAGTCTCTCTAAGTGTATCATATTATGTGAGAGTGTATGTATGTGTCAGTGACAGATAACCACTTGTGTTCTCGGATCATACATGATTACCTTCTGATATGTGCTGCATTGGATATAACGTCATTCCCGAAACGGTGATAAGAAGAAAAAAAAAGTAAGCTAATGATTAAATGAACCATTTATCGACTAGAGATCTGTTACATCCAAAACCACTCCATTCAGTAGACTAATGTAAGTTATTTACTTATCACGGTTACTCAAAGTGATGTGGTTCATGTGAGATGTGTTTTCCTGTAGGATGAGTTCAAGTGTTTTTTAACTATCATCAGTGTAATTGAATATGTGGCTTTAAAATTCTATTACTTGATATGGTTTACTACATCAGTAAGTAGTGAGAGTAGATAATTAAGGGAGTCTAAGTTACAGACAAACTTGTAGGTGGCCCCCGTGACTTATACGTACTCATAAATTAGGTTAGTGACGTTAGAGTTGGGAATAATGAAAATATCGTAAAACTAATTTGATGATCGCAATCGACCTTGTGAAGTCTGAATCTTGACTTGAAAAACAGTGCATGAATATCAATGAAAATAGGCGGCTACTTAGTTTTAAGCACAAAGACTTTCGGATAAACTAGATGTCGCACATATGAGCATACACACCACAAAGTTACAGTGATCCATTCAATCTTTTAATTTCATTGTGTTTGTATCCCTTTTGTTTGGTAATGTTTTCAGTTGTTGTTTTTTTCTTTAATTAGTTTAAAAAAAAAACTACTACTAAACAGTCATAACAAGGAGAATGTTGACATTAGGTCACTAGTCTTCATGGTACAATTTTGGCTCAAAGTTATTGCCTTCTTTAAGAACTATGGAAACGTATCATAGAGAACCTTCGAGCAGGGCAGGCCTAGGGTAACTGGAAGTCTAGTCCTAGGCGAAATGAATTTGATGCCCCAGATTTAAAAAAAAAAAAAAAAAGAAACAGCTAATAATTAAAAGTACGCAATTTATTAAAAACCTTCCCTTCTATATCTGAATCGAAAATAACTGAAATTCATGTGTAGCAATGTCCATAGTAGAGACAGAGTTAGACTGATAAAACATGGTACTCGAATATGTCCATAGTAGAGACAGAGTTAGACTGATAAAACATGGTACTCGAATATGTTTAAGATAGGATTTCAAGTTTGGAAATTTTTTCTATATTTTTTTTTAGTCCTGTGTGAGGCCCTCCCCAAATAGAGACCCTAGGAGGCTGCCTAGTTTGCCTATGCCTCTGCTTCGAGCTTCAGTTCTTTAAAGCTTTTTTTTTCATACAATATTAAAACATTTAGAGATTACGATTAAAAGGTACTGTTAGTGTGTACGACATGAAAGACTTTATGAAATGGGTCACTATGGGAAATTAGGTTCTTTTTTGGTTTCTCAAGGACTACTAATGTTGTCAGTATAGAGTTAGTTTGAATTTCTTTTTATGTGCCTCTACTTAATAACAACAAAATGTGATACACGTGGAGAAAAGGGGGGAAGAGTTACATTTGAGTTGATTCACAAAATAAGACATTTTATTGAGAACAATAGCACTTGGTTCCACAATGAGATGTGTAGGCCAGTGGTGAATCATCAAAGTGGTCACGTGTTTATCTGGGACCAAATTTAAAGTTAAAATTAGTTAAAAAGTGACATTCTAATCGTGTCTTCTTTACAAACGATGTTACCAGTGTACAAGGGGGAAATAACTTTCATTTTAAAAGTAATGCAATAAGACTTTGGAATTTAGACAAATATATGCGGCACTTCAAATGCAACATTTAATCATATTGTCACTTTTTTGACATGTTTTTAAAAATTGTTCTATGTAATTTAAGTCTTAAACCAACGATTCCAAGTGAAAGGGAAATCAATATAGCCAGATTTACATGTGATATTTGTAACTAAAGAGGACATTCACCAACCCAAAGGAAAGATTCCCCCTACACATCACAATCAAATAAGCATAACTACGGTAGTGGGCGAAATCACAAAAGAGTTCGCAATTAGTCATGACCCACGAAAAGTGCTCTTGTTGTATCAAGCTGTTTACTATCACATTAGAGAAAGCAATAGCTTTGTCAGCATTGCAAAATTTATAGCTTAAAGTTGGGTCTGCGTAAAAACCACACTACTTTTATTCTTGGTACCGGAAGTCAAACCGTATTGTTAGAGAATATCACATGAAAAAGTTAAAACTGACATCAAGGAAACAATGCCAAGGTAGTTTCTAGCTGAGTGTGAAGGACACAATAGACGTTAGCAGTGGCGTAGCTAGCAATGTGCGGGTGGTGCGGGCCGCACAGGGTATCAAGTGGTGGCGGGCATCAAACTGAGGATAAACTTTCTCAGTGTGTAAAACTACTCATTGTAACTACATAAATAAAAAACAAAAACATTTTTTTGGGTATTTTATTATGTCCAATATTCTTTCTTTAAATAAACTTAAGCTGTAGACTAGTCTGAATCAAACTATATCAGATTTCTTTAGGTCTCTAAAAAACGCACTTGTATACTTTTAAAGGCTTACATCATGTTACTTCATAGCTCAATGCGCTTGCTATGGAGAATTTTATAATGGTAGTGTTTTTTTTTAATTACTAATTAGTAATGTTCCAATCTCTTTTGTGCACCAATGGGGGAGGGTGCATTTGGGAGAAGATTTTCCAACCGCTCATTAAACACAACCCTGCTAGAGGCCAAGCCGCAACCGAGCGATTTTAGCCTCTCAGCTACACATCACTTGCTTGGAGGGAACTTGAAGTCTGTGACTAGGTAACAATAATGACAGCAAGGCTCAAGATTTAAATAATCAAGAGGGAAAAATGTAAAGAGATTATCTGTAGAGAATCTTGGACATCATGCGTTTTCTCTTAAAGCAGAATCTGGCACTCCGTGGGCATCGCGAGCAAGTTGAAGAAGAATCGGTAGTACAAAATCAAAGAAATATCCTGGAGTGAAATGACTATCCATTCGATCCACCGAATACGTAAATGTCCCAACAAAATAAAAACGAATTAATTGAAATATAAGTGCTCACGAAAACACACACACACACACAATCGTTCAGAAAGTTTAAAAGCGAATATATTTCGTGTTTAATTTCCATAGTACACCTAAAATCTGGATCAAAATTTTATGGTACATTGTTATGCAGAGCCTCAGAGACGTATTGGCCACAAGAAAAAATTGCCAAGCCAAAAAAGATGAAGATAGATTTTCTATCAAGACACAAGAAAGAGCTTCTGATGGAAATACCTTCCTTGGACCGTAGTGGTCATGAAATAATAACACCACAACAACAACGTCATGATATGGCTGATAAGTAGGACATTTAGACGCCATTATTGAATCCTCAGATGGAGATCAATCTCGATGGTTCTCCCAGCGACATAGACAAAACGAATTTTGTCTTGAGCTTCAGGTAATTGTCGCAGTTTCTCCAGAAATCTCCGAACTTGCAAAACAAAAATCTATTAAGCTATAGTGGTTTTAAAAATGTCAGTTTCCGAATATTGCTATCTTGATTCACATTTTTTTTTCACTATTGTGGTAAGTGTGGCTACATGCAAGCGAAGTTTTTCCAAACTTACTTTGATGAAGAAATACTTACAATCAACGATGACGAATTTACGACTCACTAATTTGGCAATTTTGTCTATTGAACAAGACATAGTGGAAAAAATTATTTTTTGCGAAATAGCGAAATAGCAATGCTTACATAATGAATACACTTTATTACGAAATTAGAAACTTTTCACTGTTTTAAACTTTTTTTTTGGAGGGCATCATGAGGAACTGCCGCACATGGCATCATGAGGAACTGCCGCACAGGGCATCATGAGGAACTGCCGCACAGGGCATCATGAGGAACTGCCGCACAGGGCATCATGAGGAACTGCCGCACAGGGCATCATGAGGAACTGCCGCACAGGGCATCATGAGGAACTGCCGCACAGGGCATCATATACCCTAGCTACGCCACTGTACGTTAGTGTCAGCCACAATAATGTTTAGCTGATTCAGATTTTACAGCAACAGTAGGCAATACTTAGAATAAATACATCACATTTGCATTTTAAAACCAATTAGATACTATGGAATCTAAGGATACCTGAATACATAGAACTGCTACTAGAAATGTCTGAGAATAGAAGCAGGCAACGAGTCACATTACAGCAAGCTAATGAAACATACTTTGTCTCCATGACTTGATTACAGTATACGACTTGATGACTTGAAAGTTTTGAACTTTCTCTCTGAAGATTATCCTAGACCACAACTCCTTGGGGGAGTGGGCGGCAGGGGTAGGCGTAGGGCGGGGGTCGAACCAGAGAGAATCGAGATGACAATCCAAGCGACCAACACTTGAGGACTAGAAGTAGAGACACACACTAATGACATTGTTGGTATCTAGAAGTAGAGACACACACTAATGACATTGTTGGTATCTAAAAGTAGGGACACATACTAATGACATTGTTGGTATCTAAAAGTAGGGACACACACTAATGACATTGTTGGTATCTAAAAGTAGGGACACATACTAATGACATTGTTGGTATTTAAAAGTAGGGACACATACTAATGACATTGTTGGTATCTTTGTCACGGAATTTGTCATCATTTAGTGATACATGGGACCAGAACATTGAGTCAAGCAAGTGGTCGAAAACTTATTATAAATAAATATAGTTAATTAAAAGAAATAGATATATTTTTTTTTAAATCCATGTTAAATTGTATAATATATAAAAAATAAAACATTTTTATGTAATAAAAATCCCTTTATATATATATATTACATAAAAATGTTATATATATATATATATCATGGGCGTAGCCAGGATTTTTTTTCGGGGGGGGGGTTGGGGGGGGATTATTTTTTCTCCCCCCCCCCGATACCCCCCCCCCCCCCCCGCGAAAACAAAATTATATGTATTTATGTGTGTGTGTATATAATCTTTATTACATTCTGACCCTTCATTCTTTCGGAAGACGTTTATTGTGCCCTAAAAAAGGTTCTTCCTGGAGTTAGTGGAAAAATTGTAGATTCCCTGCCATTGTTAGCAAGGGGGTCTGGGGGAGCGCTAGGAGCTCACCCTAGAGCGGGGCGGAGTCCCACCGCCAATCACTATTTCTGGTATTTAAAGCAATCAAAATGCATATTGTGAGGTATCTACAGTGCATTTTCCTGCTATTAACAAGTTTATTTTCAAAAACCTAATGTGCTATTCTTACTGACTTAGAGCCTCCCGCGCCGTTCGGCGAATTTGCCGTCAATCTGTTTCCATAAAAATCTGTCACTGGTAATGTCTGAAGCCTCTTCCCACCTGCTCTGAGGACCTCCATGAATGTGTGGAGCCAAGTTGTACTTCATAGAATGCCATCGCAACCCTTAATATGCGTGATTCATTTTAACGGACAACATACCCCACAAACCTCATGCGACGCTCTGTAACAATCTTACTAAGGGGTCGACTTCCAGTTCGGCAGAGGATTTCCTTGATTGAGACCCGATCTCTATAACTGACTCCTAAAATCTGTCTTAGCCATGTTTGTTGAGACACATTTAGTGTTTTTCAATTTCGGCAGATGACTATTTACTTCACTTTATTAATGGAGCCCCGCCACTGGTAGAAATGTGTAACCTATCTTGAATACGCTCTTGGAATTAAGGATTGTAGTTTGCTTTAGATTTTATATCGAAAAGGGAAGGTTTATCGCCAAAATCATCTGTTGGGGTTTTAAACTAAAAAAACTCTCGAGTTGTTTGTTTTTTTTTAATTCAAAACCCTATTTAGCTACGGTAATAGAACTTAATAACTGTAGTTTGCTTTAGAATAATATTGAAGATATAGGTTTTCCACCTCAAAACACTCTGTTGGGGAATTTTAAACTCAAAACCATCTGGATGGGTTTTAAAGTTTAAAAAAAGCCATCTGTATAAGAGGGGTTTAAACTCAAAAACCCCAATAGGATTGGCTACGCTCAAATAATTTTGGTGTGTACTTTGCTTTTTTTATATTGAAGAGGTATTTTTTAGCATCAAACCACTCTGAAGGGGGGCTTAAACTCAAAACCCCTTTTGGCAACGCTCATTGCATTTTGAGTGCGTAATTTGCTTTTTTTCTTACACTGAAGATGTATTTTTTAGCTTCAAACCCCGCTGGAGGGGGTTTAAACTGAAAACCCCTTTGAGTACACTCATAACATTTTGAGTGTATAATTTGCTTTGTTTTTATTATTAAAGAGGTATTTTTTACCTTCAAACCCCGCTGAAGGGGGGGGGGGGTTTAAACTTAAACTCAAAACTGAGTAAAAACCCATTTAGCTACGCTCATAACATTTTGAGAGCGTAATTAGCTTTTTTTATATTGAAGATGTATTTTTTAGCTTCAAACCCTACTGAAGAGAGAGGGGAGGGGGTAATCTCAAAACCCCTTTGGCTACGCTTATAGAATTTTGAGTGTATAATTTGCTCTTTTTGATATTGAAGAGGGGGTTTTTCGTAAATTTTGGAAGGGGTTTTAAAATCAAAATCTTCCTTAACTGTGATCTTGGAATTTTGGGATTGTCGTTTGCATTTTTTTTTTGTTTTGTTTTATAGAAGAGGGGGATTTAACTGTAAAAACCCCTGGTAGGGGGTTTTAAACTCGAAACCCCCCCCCCCCCCCGTAGGGGGTTTTAAACTCAAAACCGCCTTGGTTGTGCTGGGACAAGTGATGGTTTAGTATTAAAATCTCACCAAAAATAAACAAAATCAAAGCAAAAAATCAGTCACTAAATTACGAATTTCATTTCCGAGGGGGGGCGGGGGTTGAACCCCTGGCTACGCCCATGATATATATATATAATTATAGGTCTATTTATGTGAGACCCCTTGGCTGGAGCAACTTATAGTATGAAATTAAGATGAAGATTAAGATTAAGATTAAGATATTTACTTACACTGCCTCAGTTTAGGCTAAAAGACGTGCAGAATCCTAATATTATTTTGTTCTTTGTTTCACGTAGAGCTGGACAGTATGCAGGAAAATATAGGTCAGTTAAGTCATATATCAAGTGTCAAGGTCAGTCTTAAATCCAATCTCTATGCTCTAGTATAGTTGAGTAATGTTATTTTTGTCACTTCCCTTTTAGAACACAGGCCGTTAGAGGCGAATGAAACGGGCTTGCAACTTTGTTGACCGTTTCATAGGAGAAATACAATTTTAAAATAACATTGGTAAAATTGCCAGTGCTGACTTCGTGACCAATGAGAACTTTGTATTTTACTGATGTCAATGATGTTACCAGACTGGCCAGACTTTTTTTTTGCACGCTTTAGTATGTTTTTAAATAATACCTTAAGAAGCCCATCTTTTAAAATTTTTATAGTAAGATTATGTATATTTTTTTAAATAAAAATTATTTTTTTTCTTAGCTAATAAGAGTGTAACTAGCTTTCATCATAGTTCTTTGAATAATTACATGAAATTAAAGGAATGAAATAATTAGTCGCGATGACCATTAAGGTATAAAATATTAGAAAATCTCTGGGACTTTGAAAAGTACATTACATAGTCAATGCTAACAAAAATAGAGGTTCACAATGCTATTCTCTTTCTTACGACTGGGTTGTTTTTTTCACGGAAAGTTTATACCCTGAGAAAACACGTCGCTCTTCGAACTGTAAGCCTCATTGATTCTATGTCATTAATAGCCTGAGAAGCTCAAAACACGTCGCTCTTCGAACTGTAAGCCTCATTGATTCTATGTCATTAATAGCCTGAGATTCGCTGACGACTGTAAGCCTCATTGATTCTATGTCATTAATAGCCTGAGATTCGCTGACGACTGTAAGCCTCATTGATTCTATGTCATTAATAGCCTGAGATTCGCTGACGACTGTAAGCCTCATTGATTCTATGTCATTAATAGCCTGAGATTCGCTGACGACTGTAAGCCTCATTGATTCTATGTCATTAATAGCCTGAGATTCGCTGACGACTGTAAGCCTCATTGATTCTATGTCATTAATAGCCTGAGATTCGCTGACGACTGTAAGCCTCATTGATTCTATGTCATTAATAGCCTGAGATTCGCTGACGACTGTTCCCTTGAACATTTTTTTCAGTTCGCTCAATTTTTTTTATTTTATTTTGGTGGGGGGGGGGCATCTTGGCACATGTTCAACTGTTTGCGAATGGCATGGTTATATTTGGTCTCTAAGTCTACTCATAATATTTCACAACAACATCAAGCTTTCAATCTGTATTAAAAAAACAACTGACTGACTGACTGATTGATTGATGTACCAATCAAGAAATCTTTTAAACTACCAAACGTATTCCCATGAAATTACATACATACGTTCCTTTTACAACTTAGGTGCTAACTAAGACGCCCGGTGTTCACAGATTCGGAGCCTGAACACCTTAATTTTCCGAAATACAGCAAACTTTTTATTAAACTTGTGTATTGTATTACGGTAATTCCTCCAAAAAGACACCTTCTATATATTAAGCTTAAATACAAATAATATAATAAATAAAATTTTGTCTTCGAGTTTGAAAAATTAAGGAAGAATGCAGACCAGCTGTTAGTACATATTTCGCTATATCCTACACAGACAAAGCCATTGTCTACTAAAGAGTGATTTTAATTCCAATTTTCGTTATTTATGGTGTCTTTGGCGGTAGCTTTCTAGCACCACTTTTTTTTATAATGCTTGTCTTCGAGTCCGAAGTGAGGAGTGCAGTATTTCCCGTGGCTGCGCAGCCCCATCTGTGACCTACATATTTTGCCACATTAAGGGCATAACCATTGTCCGCATAATAAAGCTAGTAAATCGTAAAACGTTGCAAAAACACGAACGAAAAATTTGAACTGGCAATGTTGTTTAAAGTTTTATTTATATTTTTGTTTTAAATAATAGGCCTAATTTTTTGTTAGTGTTCGTATGACAGTATCTGTCTACACGTTTTGTTTACCTTGTTAGCTAGTGACACAACAATGCGCATCGTTGAAAATATGCCTTAATGTGCACCATTGCCAATACAGGGCCTAATTCAACTTTACCGATGTATACAAGTCTTTGTAGGGTGTGAAGAGAGAGATAATTGAGATATTGTAGACTAAACTTATAATAAACTGATGGATGGAAGATCCTCAAGAATGGCTGCGTCCTTCAGCGATCTTTGTCAAATTATAAAAATGACTACGCTCTTATCAATCTATTAGAATGACTATGTCCTGATAAACTATTTCCAGGGCGAGATTGGACTGCTGGGCCATCACAAGCATGGTCTCACAGTCGTCACTACCACAGTGTTTGCCGTGGGAGAGATGGCAGGTTCCGGTGTGCTAGCTCTGCCTGGAGCTCTACTTGGAACAGGTTGGACTTTATTTATACATATCTATTTCAGATTCTGAAGTTCAAACTTAATTGTAATCATTTTCAAGGGTTAACGACTTCTTTAAATTTTCATTTAAAATTAAAACTTTTTTTTTCGCAGCATAAAAAATGAAAACAAAAATATGTTAACTCACTCTGTCTGTCTATCTGTCTGTCTCTCTGTCTGTCTGATAAAAAGTGTGTACATGTTATTTCTCTCACACCCACTCTTGGATCAAATTGAAACTTTGCAAAATTATTCATTTGCATGGACAATCAAAAAAAAAGTAGCATATTAGTTAATTAATTACTGGTAATTACTTATTGTACCTAACAAAACACAAACCGATAAAAAAAAACAACCTGTTAGTCAATTAATTATTGGAAATGAATTATTTTGGTTGATAAACGTTATCCACGTAATGAAACGCTAGATACTGAAAAGATTTCCTTTTCCGTAATGGTCAAGTCTTTGTATTGCTGAGGGACGCCTTTAGTCGTATAAATAACTCATCTACTGGATCATTTCTTATCGTGGCTGTAAAGCTCTATTTTGAGATGTATTCTCGTCAGCACATGTCAGAGTGTGCCTTGTAGGAGCCAGTTTTTATCCCGTTTGGCTCATTTGTCTGTGTCCTCTGAGTAGATTGCTTCTTCGCTGTTCATTGCTTGCCTTAGGTCACGTGTTTATTATGTTTGTAAGACTTGAAGATCTTGATGAGATAAGCTTGTGACATGCAAGTTCGGAGGTGCCGTAACTTTGGTTTAAACACTTTAATAATCAATGAAATAATAAAGCGCTGATATGCTTTTCTACAGTTTTAATTATTTTAAACTTGACCTTGAAACAATAAATGTATGTACAGTAGATATATAAAACAGATACAGGATTCAGTAAAAAAGATCAATAAAATGAGTATTTACTTTGAAACTAGCGACTTCTAAGTCTAACTTTCTAGCTCTCTCTCCCTCTCGTCCCAAGCTACTACTTCTCCTTTGATATCTCTCCTTAGAATCAAGAATCGTGACATCTCAATGCCCATCCTTGACCCATTAACATTTCATTTTCTTTTTAATTGTTTTTAATTTAACCTACGTTAATTATATTTCCCTGTTCTAGCCTTGAACTAAGTTTTAGTCAGCGTCTCTCTGGCATCTAAGCGAGGTAACGCCTGACCTAATCTGAGATTAGATTTTGTTCATTTTGGGAACAATGAGGTGTCACCATGAACGTGACACTTCTTACCGTTCCTGTTCACATGGTGCAGTTTAATGCTAAGTCTTCCTGAACGTTGGTATCTATGTCCACACCTCCTTAAGGTGGATGTAGTCAATGTTCAAATGTATGCTAGAGGGAATGTCAGATTTTGTAATGCCGTTTTGATCATGCACTTTTTCTTGTGTTTCCTCTAGGCTACATCGGCATCCTGTTGAACGTTGTGTGTGCCCTGGTGTCTGCATACACCGGGATGCTGCTGGGCAAGTGTTGGCTGATGGTCATGAACAGATATGAAGAGTACCAAGTCCATACGCGCTACCCTTACCCAGCTATTGGTCAAGTCACCTTCGGTAAGCCAGGGAGGTATGTTCAGGTCACGATGTAAATTTAATTGCCTAAAATATGGTATTCCTTTAGTAATCTAAATCTATAAATATTGTGGGGAAAATAGTTTAGTGCTTTGCAGATAGACATGCAAATTAGAAATGTTTTTTTTCTTCTTGATCATACAAAATAATTGTATAAAAGTGAATTACCACGTTCAGACTTGGCGGTCTATTGGGCAGATGATGTAAAGGTCATCTGTGTCTAAGGTCAACTGTTAAAAGAGTTCGTCATGTGGTCAGCACAACGATCAACCGTTTTGCTTTCACCAATTAGTGTCAGGTAGCCATTAGAGTTGGGTGGACTCATGGGTGCCCTAAAAATTCCGAAATTAAAAATCCCAGTCTTTATTCGAGATTCGAACCCGAAAACCATCGGTTCTAAAGCCACGCGCTTTACCTACCACCCGGCCACCCGCTCTTCATACAAATCATAAAGTAACGTAATAACAGATTGTACCTATACATCATATTATTTAAAATACTACTCATATAAAGTATAATCTAGATCTTAATCATAATGTTTCAAAAGATGCATATATTACAGATTCACTAATCGTTGTATGTGTCGCATGTATCGAAAACATTATTTCTCCTTGGACACAGACTTTTGTACTAACAATGTCATAATCAGATAATATAATGACCTGAAAATATATTCTATCTTATAAAGTACGGTCCATTACGTCCTACGTCTATTTGTGTTTTAACGTAACCATTCATGTTCATTATCGATTCAAACTCTACTGGCTGACCCAATGTCATCAGCTCCGTGCTCTAATGGCACTAAGTGAGAATGAGTAATTTTCTGAATTCGTAATAGAATATGGAATTTGAAACAAAAACATTTTTTTTCGTGTCTTTTTAAGTATTTGTACAAAGCCTATATCATCTCACTACCCATTCACGGATCAGGTTGAAATCTCGCATAATTATTCATAGTCAATGCCAATACATGAATCAATCACAAAGTAATCAATTTGTTAATCTGTTAGTGGTAATTAATTAATTTTGCTTTTTATAGAAAAAGAGACCTTATTCGTACAGTATTGAGATGAATGCAATGATTTTCGCGGTTCTTTCCCTTTGATAAACATTGTGGGGGTTTTTAAACGCTTTTTTTTTTGGTTTGTGTATGATTGAAATATTGTCAATCTGCTACGGCGAATGTAATCAATGACATCCATTTACACTGGAAAATTATTTTACTGTTCACTATTTGGTAACTTCATCGATATTTATTCCTTCTTGTAATATGACCACCTGATTTATAGCCTCTTTTAGAAGGTATTGCTAACTCCTGCTGTTATCTATACAGTACAATGCTTACGTTCTATGTCTTCAGATTGCTGGTCTCCTGTGCCATTAACTTCACGATGTTCGGGGCTGCTGTTGTGTTTCTATTGCTGGCTTCAGAGAATCTCCAGTCGCTGGTCAAAAACGTTGGGAAGGAGATCTCCTTCTGTTACTGGCTGCTTATTGTAACCGCTGTCCTCATTCCGATCAGTTGGCTGGGAACACCAAAAGATTTCTGGTAACTATGTCTTCTTCATTAATCAAGGATGTGAGACTCACTGGTTATCTAACAAGAGTTCGAATCTCAATGCGGATCAGGAATTTCTCTATAGGATTCGATTCGAGCGTAGTTGTTGCTGATGAGTCCCTAAAGGCAGCGAGGCTTCTTCCAGACACTTTCTTTCCACAAATAAGATAGAAACAGAGCACTCTGAGCATGGTCTACTGTAAGAGAAGCGCTAGATACGCACAATAATAATCAATAAAATAAATCAATATAAAGTTGAATGTTTAAATGTTATTCGATTGTTGTATTAAAATGTTTATTATTGGAGATTTTTACACTATTTAAACAATGTCAAAAACGCTCGATTGAACTTTTTGTAAAAAAAAGAAAGAATTGAGCTATAATCTTAACAAAATCTCAATGCGTGACAGTTGATCTTCGTAGCAAATCTCCTTTATTGCCGCTAGTTAGTTGCACATTTGTTTTGAAATTTTTAAAGTCACTGAGTGGAAATCTAATGCTTTCTTCATAGTGAGATTTATTTTGTGCTACAAACGGATTCTTCAGTGATAAAAAGTACACAATTATCACCTTCACCTATTACTTAGTCTATTGGACCGATGGGGCACTACATAAGATTTGTCGACCTTCTATCTTTATTCCTCTCTGTCATTTGCCTTGGATAGAACCTCTTTCAATGGCCTTCCCGTCCATTCAATTATATTGTCTTACTCTGTCTGCCTCTTCATTTTCCTGGTACTGTTCCCTGAAGGAAGGTTTCTGCAAGCCCCGTAGACCTTGTAATATGGCCATAGAGTTTTAGTTTCCGTTTTTTTAACACTAGTTATCAGGTCATCGTGGGGTCATGTGGATGCAGTAACCCTGTCTCTAATCTCTTCGTTTGTGATGTGGTCTTTAAATGTAATATTAGGATTCTTCTGTATCATTTCAATTTCATTGCTAGGGTCCTCCTCTCTAGCTCTGCAGTCAGCGTCCAAGACTCGCAAGCCTATAAGAATGTGCTGATGACCATGGAGCTGGTCAGTCTGACTTTGGTGTCAGATACAAAACATAAACCTATCCACACTTCCTTTCTACACCGGAGACACCAATAGGCTGTAGCCAAGTTTAGATTTGTCGCCATGTATGGAACTCTCCATTTAATAAGTATACTTATCTAGAAAGAACGAAAAACAATTAGTGGAAAAAAAATGTAATGCATCTTTGTCTAATCGACTTTGATGTCTAGTTTGTGCAAGTTTGATTTGGTTTCTTCTTTTCATATGCTCAACATCATCTTTCAGGCCAATAGCCATTGGGGCAACTGTGGCAACCAGTATTGCCTGTTGTGTGGTCATCGCCAATGTGGTCATTGACAGCAAAACTCTGCCCGAAGCCTATCACCCCAACGTGGAGTTCAAAACATTTGCCTTCGCCCTGGGCACCATCTGTTTCGCTTATGGCGGGCACCCTGCTTTCCCCACATTTCAGGCGGACATGAGAAACCCAGAAAAATTTGGTCTGGCAATTTTTATTTCTTACATGAGTAAGTAACCCATTTGGTTTGAAGAGAATGTCAAGTACATGAGTAAGTAACCCATTTGGTTTGAAGAGAATGTCAAGTACATGAGTAAGTAACCCATTAGGTTTGAAGAGAATGTCAAGTACATGAGTAAGTAACCCATTAGGTTTGAAGAGAATGTCAAGTACATGAGTAAGTAACCCATTAGGTTTGAAGAGAATGTCAAGTACATGAGTAAGTAACCCATTAGGTTTGAAGAGAATGTCAAGTACATGAGTAAGTAACCCATTAGGTTTGAAGAGAATGTCAAGTACATGAGTAAGTAACCCATTAGGTTTGAAGAGAATGTCAAGTACATGAGTAAGTAACCCATTAGGTTTGAAGAGAATGTCAAGTACATGAGTAAGTAACCCATTAGGTTTGAAGAGAATGTCAAGTACATGAGTAAGTAACCCATTAGGTTTGAAGAGAATGTCAAGTACATGAGTAAGTAACCCATTAGGTTTGAAGAGAATGTCAAGTACATGAGTAAGTAACCCATTAGGTTTGAAGAGAATGTCAAGTAAATGTATTAACAGTATTTGAAACATACAATTCTGAGTGATGATAGCGATGTATTCTTCTCATACACATTTTGAATGTTCCAGATTCATTGCAACTTATACATAATCTGTTAACAGTACAGCGAAGGTCATTAAATCTATTTATATGAAATCGGATCACTGGGATAGTAGACCTCAATTGTTCTTGAAGGATAGATAAAAACTTTTTTTTAAGAATATCTAAAGAAGATAGTAGTCATTAAAAGAAAAATATATAATCGTAAAGAGATATACAAATAGGTACTTAATAACGAAATGATATATACACAGTTAACAAGCAAAATATAAAAAATCCTTTCATCTCAAGGGGAAGAGCTCCGCCCTTAAAACTTTATCAATAATGTACACATTATTTTCCTTATTTGATATAATAAATTTGATATCAAATAAAATAATTAATTACCAATAATTTTTGTTTATTGATTCGTGTTTTGTTCTAAATAATAACTGTTTAAAGTATCAACTTGATCGGAGAATACTTGAGGGAGAAATAGCGTTAACAATTATTTAAGGGGACTAAACCCAACACATTTAACCATATCAGTGAATACTGAAGAATAAGTTTCCCTTGTTTGGTATCAAACAAAATAATTAATTACCAGTAATTAATTGTCTAATTGGTTACCCTTTTTTTTTATTGATTCATCTCTTGTCTATGCCAATGAATAATTTTGCGAAGTTTCAACTTGATCCGAGAATGGGTGTGGGAGAAAGAACGTGTACACACTTTTTTACCAGACAGACAGACTCAGTTGATATAAGCTTTGTAAAAAGCAAACGTGACTCCCTAAAGATATATAGTCCATGTAGTTAAGAGCAGACCCACAGAACACAAACATACAGGACAAACTATACAGCAGAGGTGGGAAACGTATATCAAAGCCAACCTGTCTACCATCGGAAGATGTCTTGTTAACAGCAAACATTTTATTATTTCTTTTTTTTAATATTTACATCTATAATCAGCAGGAAAGCTTAACAACTTACAGCAAGACTGTACGATTTATCATGATTAATTTTACATCCCATTAATTATTTAGGCCTAAACTAGCCATTTGGGGCGCGGTAGCTGAGTGGTTAAGCGTTTGGCTGCCGAACCCGGGGTCCTGGGCTCGAATCTCGGTGAAAACTGGGAACAAAATGCAAGTAGAAGTTTAGTTCAAAGAAATGTTATAGACATTGCGATATGTTCAAATTCCTAGACTATTAAATTATTATTTTTTCTTTTGTGAGCATTTTGTGTCGATCATTCTGCAGAAAGTAGGACGCAATTGTGTATTATTATATATACATATATATATATCTACCAATCCACAGTTGTACTTTTCATGTACCTCCCAGTGGCCATCATTGGCTACTACGTGTACGGGTCTCACACCAAGGACAACATCCTTCAGTCCATGTCAACTGGTCCCATGCAGTACACTGTGGAGGTACTAATAACAATGCACATCTTCTGTAGTTTCATTATAGTCATCAACCCAGTGTGCCAGGAACTGGAAGAACTTTTAAGGATACCAACACGTGAGTTACCTTGTGGTCCAGTGAATGTACAGACATCATTCTAGAGAGTTCATTGTCTTTCATTCTCAAGTTTATCGATAGCGTGTGACGTGTTCAGTAGAAAGTCAAAAAACGACATTTATTTTAGTAACGCAACTACAAACATTGAAGTAATTTATTTGACTTTAAATTGAAACACGAGAAATATCATGTCACTTCATAGTTTTTCATCCATTTCATTTTTTTTTAAATCTCCCAGAACAGTTAACATAGTTATGTACCTTTATAATAGCCGATGTATATCATGGAACTAACTGAATAGGGACAAAAAAATGCCATTGTTTATGGAGTTTTTACACCAATTATTTTCGTTTGTTGCTTGTATTCAGAATTCCAATTGTCAGGTTGGTCTATGTCATAAAATACAGACGTTACTTTAAAAAAGATAAATACTTTTTTCGCGTGTTCCTATGTCAATCTAGTCATGCATGTTAATAAATGACTTTAACTCTGTTTTCCTGGCTGATTCAGGCAACCCATTCCATGCTCTAATAGAACTAGGGAAGAAAGAGTATTAGTACAAATGTATTCTTGAATAAGGAAAACGAAATGTGCCTTTATCTACAGTCTCTATAAATTATTTCATTCCTCATTAATCTTCGGACTCAAAGACAAGCCTTATTGTTATTTTTATAAAATGTATTTATTTTTGCATAACTTTAAGTTAACCCCTCCCCCCTACACATATTCATTAGATATATATATTTGAAGCATTGTTATCTAGTTAACTGCATGTATGAAGACCATTACATTTTATCAACATAAAATGTCAAACAGTAAGTCTATACTACTTTGTTTTCAAAATCAATATAAAAAAAACAACAACATTTGAACAATTCTAACAGTTACTGTATGAAAGAATGAAAGGTTCATTTATTGACTATACTATTGACTAACCTACCTTCCAGCAGGTATGTAGGCCTATATTTGAACACAGGACTAACAAACTCACTTCTATCACAGATTTCGGTCCTAAACGAGTTATATTCCGAACAATAATGATGGGAGTGGTTCTGTTTGTGGCCGAGTCTGTGCCTCACTTTGGCGCCATCTTGTCACTCATTGGGGGTTCAACTTTGACCTTGCTGGCTTACATCCTGCCTCCAATCTTCTACCTCAAACTCTGCTCCATGGAGGGGGCCTGGGAGAAAATGTAAGTACAAGTTACAGTTCAAGCCAATGTTACAGAAAGTAGAGCACATCTCCCCCACCCCATTCTCTCTCTTCTATGACACTCGTTTCTCTATGTTCAAAGTCCTAAAATCTTAAATTAGAATCTTTTTTTTTAAAGACAAAAGAAATAAAAACTATAATGTTTTCTGCAAACGCTTAAATCCAACCTGTAAGGCCCCTCACAAATGATGCTAATTTAATGTTCGCTAAAATGTCTCTTTCTAAACTGGGATAATTGTCGTGAACTTCCCCCTCTCTTTCCCTTCTCCCTCTCTTTCCCTTCTCCCTCTCTTTCCCTTCTCCCTCTCTTTCCCTTCTCCCTCTCTTTCCCATCTCCCTCTCTTTCCCTTCTCCCTCTGTTTCCCTTCTCCCTCTGTTTCCCTTCTCCCTCTGTTTCCCTTCTCCCTCTCTTTCCCTTCTCCCTTTCTTTCCCTTCTCCCTCTGTTTCCCTTCTCCCTCTGTTTCCCTTCTCCCTCTCTTTCCCTTCTCCCTCTCTTTCCCTTCTCCCTTTCTTTCCCTTCTCCATCTCTTTCCCTTCTCCCTCTCTTTCCCTTCTCCCTCTGTTTCCCTTCTCCCTCTGTTTCCCTTCTCCCTCTGTTTTCCTTCTCCCTCTGTTTCCCTTCTCCCTCTCTTTCCCTTCTCCCTCTCTTTCCCTTCTCCCTCTCTTTCCCTTCTCCCTTTCTTTCCCTTCTCCCTTTCTTTCCCTTCTCCCTCTGTTTCCCTTCTCCCTCTGTTTCCCTTCTCCCTCTCTTTCCCTTCTCCCTCTCTATCCCTTCTCCCTTTCTTTCCCTTCTCCCTCTGTTTCCCTTCTCCCTCTGTTTCCCTTCTCCCTCTGTTTCCCTTCTCCCTCTGTTTCCCTTCTCCCTCTGTTTCCCTTCTCCCTCTGTTTCCCTTCTCCCTCTGTTTCCCTTCTCCCTCTGTTTCCCTTCTCCCTCTGTTTCCCTTCTCCCTCTCTATCCCTTCTCCCTTTCTTTCCCTTCTCCCTCTGTTTCCCTTCTCCCTCTCTATCCCTTCTCCCTTTCTTTCCCTTCTCCCTCTGTTTCCCTTCTCCCTCTGTTTCCCTTCTCCCTCTGTTTCCCTTCTCCCTCTCTATCCCTTCTCCCTTTCTTTCCCTTCTCCCTCTGTTTCCCTTCTCCCTCTGTTTCCCTTCTCCCTCTGTTTCCCTTCTCCCTCTGTTTCCCTTCTCCCTCTGTTTCCCTTCTCCCTCTGTTTCCCTTCTCCCTCTCTTTCCCTTCTTCCTCTGTTTCCCTTCTCCCTCTGTTTCCCTTCTCCCTCTCTTTCCCTTCTCCCTCTGTTTCCCTTCTCCCTCTGTTTCCCTTCTCCCTCTCTTTCCCTTCTCCCTCTCTTTCCCTTCTCCCTCTGTTTCCCTTCTCCCTCTCTTTCCCTTCTCCCTTTCTTTCCCTTCTCCATCTCTTTCCCTTCTCCCTCTCTTTCCCTTCTCCCTCTGTTTCCCTTCTCCCTCTCTTTCCCTTCTACCTTTCTTTCCCTTCTCCCTCTCTTTCTCTTCTCCCTTTCTTTCCCTTCTCCATCTCTTTCCCTTCTCCCTCTCTTTCCCTTCTCCCTCTGTTTCCCTTCTCCCTCTCTTTCCCTTCTACCTTTCTTTCCCTTCTCCCTCTCTTTCCCTTCTACCTTTCTTTCCCTTCTCCATCTCTTTCCCTTCTCCCTCTCTTTCCCTTCTACCTTTCTTTCCCTTCTCCCTTTCTTTCCCTTCTCCCTCTCTTTCCCTTCTACCTTTCTTTCCCTTCTCCATCTCTTTCCCTTCTACCTTTCTTTCCCTTCTCCCTCTCTTTCCCTTCTCCCTCTGTTTCCCTTCTCCCTCTCTTTCCCTTCTCCCTATCTTTCCCTTCTCCCTCTCTATCCCTTCTCCCTCTCTTTCCCTTCTCCCTCTCTTTCCCTTCTACCTTTCTTTCCCTTCTCCATCTCTTTCCCTTCTCCATCTCTTTCCCTTCTCCCTTTCTTTCCCTTCTCCCTCTCTTTCCCTTCTACCTCTCTTTCCCTTCTACCTTTCTTTCCCTTCTCCCTTTCTTTCCCTTCTCCCTCTCTTTCCCTTCTACCTTTCTTTCCCTTCTCCATCTCTTTCCCTTCTACCTTTCTTTCCCTTCTCCCTCTCTTTCCCTTCTCCCTCTGTTTCCCTTCTCCCTCTCTTTCCCTTCTCCCTATCTTTCCCTTCTCCCTCTCTATCCCTTCTCCCTCTCTTTCCCTTCTCCCTCTCTTTCCCTTCTACCTTTCTTTCCCTTCTCCATCTCTTTCCCTTCTCCATCTCTTTCCCTTCTCCCTTTCTTTCCCTTCTCCCTCTCTTTCCCTTCTCCCTCTGTTTCCCTTCTCCCTCTGTTTCCCTTCTCCCTATCTTTCCCTTCTCCCTCTCTTTCCCTTCTCCCTCTCTTTCCCTTCTCCCTCTCTTTCCCTTCTCCCTCTCTTTCCCTTCTACCTTTCTTTCCCTTCTCCCTATCTTTCCCTTCTCCCTCTCTTTCCCTTCTCCCTCTCTTTCCCTTCTCCCTCTGTTTCCCTTCTCCTCTCTTTCCTTCTCCACCTCTTTTCCTTCTCCTCTCTTTCCCTTCCCACTCTCTTCTTTATCCACACACTAAAACACACACACCATGCAGAATTTTTTAAAATTTAATATTTTACTAATCTTCATATAAGGTTTAAATGTTATATTGTGGGAGTTTGTAGAAAATGACAAGATGGTTTAGCATAAGTATTTGGCAGTTTGTCAGAAGAGTCACTGATGTTAACCTATTGCACTGATATTGAGACAGTTTAAGTAAGGATTCTTAATGTCATTTTGATATTCTATTGCAGAATTCTAGGTATTCTTTTAACAGTGGCCTAGCTAGGAATTTGTCATCATTTGGAGGCCCAGGGGCTTGACCTTTTTGGGGGTATTTATTTTGCGTAATAATAAATGTAAAAAAAACAACACTTATTTGGGGGCCCTTCTTAACTGGGGCCAGGGGGATTTTCACATTCTCCCCTCCCTCTCCCACCCTAGCTACGCCACTGTCTTTTATAACACTTCTTGATTTCAAAGAGCTACACTTCGTCTATCAATAAAAATCACTTTAAAAAGAGAACTCATTGAAATGTTGTTGTGTCTATTTCAGTGTTGTGCCGCTGCACACCAAAGTTGCATGTATTGAAATTCTCTGCGTTGGACTCATCGTCGGCGTGGCAGCTACCTACTCGGCTGTCACAGACCTTGTCTCCAGCAGCTTCTCTAAGCCATGCTACATCAGTGTTGATACCGTCCAGTGAAAAGATACGCAGCTGCCTACATTGTGTGATGCTTTATTTTTAAATCTGGAAGTGAAATGATATATAATAGAATGTATAATAGTTGGACTTTGTTGTTTATTTCATTAAAACGTTTTAAACACTCATTATTGATACTTGACAATTACATTTATTTTACTGGAGTTTTCTTTTCACCAGACGTGATGAATAACATTCAGAAGTATTCATTATGTTCACCAATGAGTCCATACATATGCGTCTAGGAAATCCTGAAACTCTTCTGTCTTCCGTGGCATAGCTATAATGCACAGGCATCAATGTCAATGTAACAGCTTAGAGATGGACTTAATAACAATTTAAAACAAGCAAAGTTTAGATTTAGGTGTAAAGGTCACTATATTATTTAAAATAAGTGGTTTAGTTTCAAAAATCTCATCTTTAAATTCTTGATATTGTTAGAAACATCCTAAGACAAAGTTGTTTCGAAATGACCATGGGCGTAGCCAGGGGGGGTTCTTGAGGTTAAACCCCTCCCCCCCCCCCGAAATGAAATCCCCGGATTTTATTGACTGATTTTTAGCTTTGATTTTGTTTTTCTTAGGTGAGATTTTAATACTAAACCATCACTTGCCCCAGCACAACTAAGGCCTACCAGGGGGTTTTGAGTTTAAAACCCCCTACTGGGGGGGTTTCGAGTTTTAAACCTCCTACCAGGGGGTTTGAGTTTAAAACCCCCTACAAAGGGGTTTTTACAGTTAAATCCCCCTCTTCTATAAAAAAAAAAACAAAAAAAATGCAAACTACAATCCCCAAATTCCAAGAGCACAGTTAAGGAAGATTTTGATTTTAAAACCCCTCCAAAATTTACGATAAACCCCTTCTTCAATATAAAAAAAAACAAATTACTCACTCAAAATTCAATGATAGTAGCCAAAGGGGTTTTTAGTTTACCCGTCCCCCCCCCCCTCTTTAGTAGGGTTTGAAGCTCAAAATTACCTCTTCAATATAAAAAAAGGAAATTACGCACTCAAAATGTTATGAGCGTAGTCAAAGGGGTTTTAAGTTTAAACTCCCCTCCAGTGAAGATTGAAGTTAAAAAATACCTCTTCATTATATAAAAAAAAAGCAAATTACTCACTCTAAAATCTATGAGCGTAGCGAAAGGGGTTTTTAGTTTAATCCCCCGCCAGCGGGGTTTGAAGCTAAAAAATACATCTTCAGTGTAAGAAAAAAGCAAATTAATCACTCAAAATGCTATGAGTGTTGCTAAAAGGGGTTTTGAGTTTAAACCCCCCCTTCAGAGTGGTTTGATGCTAAAAAAATACCTCTTCAATATAAAAAAAGCAAATTACATACTAAAATTATTTGAGAGTAGCCAATCCAATTGGGGGTTTTGAGTTTAAACCCTCTCCTACAGATGGCTTTTTTTTAAAGTTTAAAATCCCGCCAGATGGTTCTGAGTTTAAGATCCCCCTACAGAGCATTTTGAGGGGGGAAAACCTCTATCTTCAATATTATTCTAAAGCTAACTTCAGAGATTTTTTAGTTTAAAACCCCCAACAGATGATTTTGACGATAAAAGTTCCCTTTTCGATATAAAATCTAAAGCAAACTACAGTCACTTAATTCCAAGAGCGTATTCAAGAGAGGTTACACATTTCTACCAGTGGCGGGGCTCCATTAATAAAGTGAAGTGAATAGTCAGTCATCTGCCGAAATTGAAAAACACTAAATGTGTCTCAACAAACATGGCTAAGACAGATTTTAGGAGTCAGTTATAGAGATCGGGTCTCAATCAAGGAAATCCTCTGCCGAACTGGAAGTCGACCCCTTAGTAAGATTGTGACAGAGCGTCGCATGAGGTTTGTGGGGTATGTTGTCCGTTAAAATGAATCACGCATATTAAGGGTTGCGATGACATTCTATGAAGTACAACTTGGCGCCACACATTCATGGAGGTCCTCAGAGCAGGTGGGAAGAGGCTTCAGAAATTACCAATGACAGATTTTTATGGAAACAGATGGACGGCTAATTCGCCGAAAGGCGCGGGAGGGTCTAAGTCAGTAAGAACAGCACATTAGGTTTTTGAAATAAAACTTTTTAATAACAGGAAAATGCACTGTAGATACCTCAGAATATGCATTTCGTTGGCTTTCAATACCAGAAATAGTGCTTGGCGGCGGGACTCCGCCCGCGATTGGGGAGCTCCTAGCGCTCCCCCAGACCCCCTTGCTAACAATGGCAGGGAATCTACAATTTTTCCACTAACTCCAGAAAGAATCTATTTTAGGGCACAATAAACGTCTTCCGAAAGAATGAAGGGTCAGAATGTAAAAAAAGATTATATACACACACACATATAAATACATATAATTTTGTTTTCGCGGGGGGGGGGGGGAAGGGTATCGGGGGTGGGGGGAGGAATAAAATATAAAATATAAAATCTAAAGCAATCTACAGTCACCTAAATCCAAGAGCGTATTCAAGAGAGTTTACACAGTGGCGGGGCTCCATTAATAAAGTGCAGTGAATAGTCATCTGCCAAAATTGAAAAACACTAAATGTGGCTCAACAAAGATGGCTAAGACAAATTTTAGGAGTCAGTTATAGAGATCGGGTCTCAATCAAGGAAATCCTTTGCCGAACTGGGAGTCGAACCCTTAGTAAGATTGTGAAAGAGCGTCGCATGAGGTTTGCGGGACTTGTTCTCCGACAAAATGAATTAGGCATAAGAAGAGTTGCGATGACATCCTAGTACAATTTGACGCCACACATTCATGGAGGTCCTCAGAGCAGGTGGGAAGAGGCTTCAGACATTACCAGTGAGTCAGTGACAGATTTTTATGGAAACAGCTTGACGGCAAATGCACCGAACGGCGCGGGAGGGTCAGTAAGAAAAGCACATTAGGTTTTTGAAATAAAACTTTTTAATAGCAGGAAAATGCACTGCAGATACCTAAGAATATGCATTTTGTTGGCTTTCAATACCAGAAATAGTGCTTGGCGGCGGGTCTCCGCCCCACGCTAGGGGAGCTCCTAGCTCTCCCCCAGACCCCCTTGCTAGTAATGGCGGGGAATCTACACCTTTTCCACTAACTCCAGGAAAAACCTATTTTAGGGCACAGTAAACGTCTTCCGAAAGAATGAAGGGTCAGTATGTAATAAAGATTATGTACACACACACATATAAATACATTTTTAAAAAATTTCGCGTGGAGGGGGGGCCGAGGCCCTCCAAAACCCTCCCCGAAAAAAAATCCTGGCTACGCCCATGGAAATGACATTTTGTATACATCGTTTATATTAAATCCCTCTGTATATATAATGTCTGCTTTTTGCAACCACTTCTACTCATTCGATAAACATCAAAGTTGGCATACAGGCTCAAGTTCGATGACAACATACGAAACACAAGAATGAACCATTTAGTGAATCAATTCGTGGTAATTCAATTATGTTTTTAAGAGAAAATATGCTGTGTTAAGGGGAGATAAATCTTGTGTAGAGAATTAGAGTCCTCTCTAAGATTTTCAAAGTAACAAAAGACTAAAAAAAAATTTTTATAACTAATTGGATAGCTCAGTGGCTAACTAGTCGGTTTTCCACCCGGAAAGCTCGGGTTGAAATTCAGGTACAAACAACTTTAAAAAAAAAATGGCTTGTACCAAAGTACACTAAGAACTGTCGGAAATAAAACTACTACCATTTGCTTCAGTAGAATCGATAGGAAGAGTCATACAAATTATTTAAAGGCTCGTTTAGATATAATATCAAAGACTGTATGTATATTAATCAATAAAAAAAAGCATTTGGTAAATGGCATTGTCTTAATTATTATTTTCACAAATGATTTTCCTTCTACAAAAATAGAGTGACTAAAATATATCAGCGGTCGCATATAGCAGTGCACAAAGTATTTTTAAAACATTAACTACTTGTAAACTAAAACGCACTAAGTAGTAGAAAATAAACACAAAAAGGGTGAGTATGACTTTCACTGTAACTCTAACGAAACAAATCCAATACCCTTTTTCTCTACTTTTTAATGAGGTCATTAAGTTCATGTAGGCATTTGTTGTTGTTTTGTTTTTTCATTTGTTTTTTTTGACTGTTATTATTTTAAAGTCAGTTTAAAACCAAAAGAAAAGAGTCAAAACAGATCGTGTTTTTAGAAAGAAAACAACAACATGTATTTCTGTCGTCTATATCCAAATGTTTTGTCTTGGCAAACTGAAGACAAAGCTGAAGAACAGGACAAAGGACGTTTCCGAATCATCTTCCATTCATGTACCACCAAGTCTGGGCAGCAATGAAAAGATGAATCAACGACATTTTGTGAGTAACAGTTTGCAAGATGGAAAGGAATTTCTCTTAAAGCCGCCAAGTGCAAAAACATTAAGGTCATAAAGGTAACCCTTTAGAATCGTAGTCGTAACAAACATACCTGTTTTGAGCCATAACAATGTTTATTACTAGGTCGTGTATATGGAGGAAACAGAGATCTATAGCGATATTATAAATTACGAAAACAAATTCCAGAACGAGGCTCAGTCCTTGACTTGGATATTCAGAATAACAAAGAAGAAAATCTTTATAATATACTTAAGATAGTGTAAGTTCCAATAGCTATATGATGTGTATTGTCTTTGAACTACCTATACTAAAATACATAAAATATAGCCCTATACGCTAGATAGTAGAGTGAGTAATTTAAATGTGAATACTCATATTTTGAGAGCCTCAAAGTAGAATCAATTACTTTAGATCAAAAGATGACACAGGTGATACAAACACATTACAGGTGATACAAACACATTACAGGTGATACAAACACATTACGCACAACAACATGGTTGATGTTTAGGAGCTTCTCTCAAGCAGTCAATCCAATGGAGTTTGATGAAGAGTATAAAACTCCTCTTTAAAATTGACCAACTTGCAAATACTTTACATCCTTTGATGTTGTTTTTACGCTGTACAGATGGATGAAAAGAGACCCACCTACACACTAACTACCTCAAGCCCATCCCATGTTTCAAGACCGTAAACAAGTTCAGATGCACTGCTTTTGAAAAACAACAACAACAAACGATTAGATCTAGATGTGTTCAAGCTGACACAAACTGTTTTTGTCCAACATGTCGGTCTCGCAAGTCTTCATGTCGTACTTCGAGTTAGTCTCCAATTCTTTGAACCAGGAGACCAAGTTAAAGAACTAAAACCTTCAAACAAATGTAACGAGAAATGCTTTACTTACAATACTTAATCTCCATTTAAATATCAATTTGTGAAGTACATTTTTGTAACGGTCATGGCATGTGATCATCCACAAAAGATGGTCTCCAGAGACCCTATATAAGGAGCGTGTAAATATTTTATGCTTAAAACTGACAAATAATTCTATGTGACAGAAGGAATATTGTTTAATTAGAATGTACCTGCCCAAGCTCTTCAGTCCTACTGAATAGCCCTAACCTCATAAGAAAAGATAGGATAATTTTTTGTTTATTAATCCCTACCAATGGACATTCAGTTTGACTACAATTGCCCGCCGCCTTAGCGTTATAATAACAAAATAGATGCAAACACGAACATTCCCACCAAATGCTAATACAGAACCAGCTCTTCTGTCAGGGGCGGATTGGCTATATAGGCATTCTGATCAATGCCCGGTGTGCAGTTCGCAATATGACCAAGGAGCGTATCAGTCTGATTTTAGTGTCGATGATTATACCTTTGTCTATCCAGATTGTTTTTGAATTTTGCAAATGCTCCTTTGGACTGTGCAATTCTGGCCAGTAGTTCAGCTTTTTATTCCTTCATCATAAACGATAGCTCCAAGGTATTTAAAAAAACAACAACAACATCTGACACATGTCATCTTCTCGTCTCCAATACTGATGTCCCCTTAAAGACCTATGGTCTATTGTTCATAATTTGTGTGGGGTTTTTTCGCCATTGATTAGCATACCATATGCTACGGAAGTCTTGTCGCATCACCAAGCCAGCTAATTGTTCTTCTGTCCTAGCCAGACCATCTATGCCGTCCACTTAACCCAGCGGTTCTCAACCTTTTGTTCTCGGCGACTCCTTTTTACAATCCTCCAGTCTGCCGCGACCCCCTCCCCCGCATACACACACGGCAATAGAAGAGTAGACAAAAACAATCCATTTTTTCAATGGTCTTTGGCGACCCCTGGCAAATCGTCAATCGACCCCCAAGGGGGTCGCGACCCACAGGTTGAGAACCCCTGACCCAAGCTAGTAATTCTTCTTCCTCCAAGTGAGGCGGCACGCGATACTCCAAGAAGTCTTCACCAACCATTAGTCAAAGTAAGACCTTTCGTGTATCTGCATAGGCCTATATTTATTTGTGGTACAGAGAGAATATATTTCTTATAAAGATTAGGCCATCGATCTTTTGAACACAAAGGGACAGAAAAATAACACAACATTCACTCTTGTGCAAACTAAATTTAAAAAAAAAGATGTTTATCAAAAGCTACTCATGTGTGACGGTAGAATGCTCCAACCCAGTCACCTTCACCTTAAAAGTGATACCTGTGTTACCACGTGACAAGCTGGCTAAACGAGACCACGTCTGATTGTAACAGTGGCAGTCACTGACGTAATCTATTCATAGACAAAAAGGCTGCACTCCTCGAAATCAACGAAGCATGGAATCGATTCTGGATAAACCTTGGTTTTATATTTGGCCTCTAAGTTTTGATTCACATGAATGCTTATGACACTCCATAACATGCCCTATATTTTTTTAAAAGAAAAACAATAGTCAGACGTAAAATCTAAAGTACAGTTGTGAAGATGTTGCATTAGATCTATGTAACTTGTAAGTAATATAAGCAACTGTAAAATATTTAAGCTAATAGACTAATAGTTACTACGTAGTCATGGTATAGAAATGATGATACTGTACGTAAAATGTTCGCAGTTAATCCAGTTGTAGGTCTGTGTATGTCTAAAGCTATTGTCGGGATCACGAATTTATGTCTGACTTAAATCAAGTTTTACGTAAGCGTAATAAGTCTATAATTTCATCGTAAATTTGGACGATGATTATTTTAGTTTTCAATAATAACCAACAACAAAGTTTTGAATCGATATATCCATGAATTCTTTCATTGCACGTTTACACGCAGATACACACTAAGTAATATAATAACTACTTATGAGCTTACAGATAAAATTAAAATAGGAAATATTATGATCTGTTTAAGAAAAGACAAAAGATTAAACAAACCATTGCAGTAAACGAATGCTTAAGTTTAGCATAACATTAAAAAAATAGACATTCATCTCAGATAAATGTGAATACATTGTATAACAAAGTAAACGTGAATTGAATTTATCTATAAAACTAAAATAATATGACGTGAATTTTACTATATAGCCAGGGGACTCCATAAGAAAAGGCGCCCCTACAATACAGAACAAAATCCACATTTCGATGGATCATCAACTTTACGGGGGGAGGGGGGGGGGTATTTATACATTATCTTCGCATTTTTTTACCAACAATACTTTAAATCTTACAGTTGGCAACATTGTCGTGGTTCAAAAGTGTCCGCTTATAATGTGCTCTTAGTACACAAACGTAGCACCAGATTTACTACAGTGAGTAACTCCTACAAATTTACTTTTTTTGTTACTAAAATTTGCATATTCAATCACGTAATTTTTTTAAATGAAGAAAAATTAAGCCTAATTAAATTTACAAGTAATCTCCTTCTTTTAAAATTTGACATGCTTTTAGATGTTAGTTTTTTTTTATCAATAAGTGGATTTGTATTAAAACTGTTGAAAAAGTGTAGTGGCCTCCGAAAACATTCTGCCACATGTCTCCACATACTTAAATCCGGCCCTGCATTTAGATTCAGTAAAACGCTGACCAAACCAAACGATTCAAAACTAGGTTTACAGTTAGCATTTAATAATTTACGGAGATGTACGTGTGAAATGAAAATGCAGACAAAATTCACACACACACATTCAACAAGGCTGCATCAATAGCATACAATACTAACACTCACAGCTAATTGGTCCCACGAGTTTCTCCCCTTCAATACAAGTAACAGACACGTAGGCTACAATTGGCCCTAGATGAAAGGTCTAGTTTTTTGATGTGTTCAAACCATGCAGGTCTAAGATTAACCCTCTTATTAACAGTCACTTTGATGATGGTGTTGTTGGAGATCCTCTATTCCACCATCCGATAGTTACGACTATAAAATAAACCAGGCCACCAAGTGTTGGGTGTCAGCTGCTGGATGAATGGTCCCCATGAGCAGCCACAATTATCGCGCACTTAACACTAGTTACTTGTTACAATATTTCACAACATAAAGTACGTATCATTGAAGTCTCCAAAAGTTATACTCAATATATACGACTTTAATTATTTCTTCCATTACCTAGCCCTCTTCCAGCTCCCTCTTTCTGAGACGTCACTCACTCTTAACGCACATTTAGTTTTTACAAAGCTAATATCAACTCATTCTGTCTATCTGTCTGTGTCTGTCTGTCTGGCCAAAAATGTGTACACATTATCTCTCCGACACCACAAAATACAAAAGCACAGATCTGAAAGAGAATGTTCAGTATCAGGTTTCTTTTGAAGCAAATTGAATATACGAACATCTGTTCATTACGGAGGCTGTCAATAAAAAAAAACTTGACTTATCATTTTTTCACAAGCTTATATCAACTCACTCTTTCAGTCTGTTTGTCTGTCTTTCTGTCTGGTCAAAAGTTTGTACACGTTATTTCTCCGACAACCAGTCTTGGATCAAGCTGAAATTTTGCACTATTATTTCTTTTACTTGACAACACAAGCATCAATTAAAAACCTAACCAATTAGTTAATTAACTATTGGTAATAAATTACTTCGTTTGGTATCTCAAAAAAGGAAAAGAAATAGTACTTGATTGAAGTGGTGGTATAAGCTGAATTAGTCCCCTTTATAGATTGTCATCTGAGGCTTATTACATATTTAATGACATGACTGATGCAAACTAATTGATACACTGAACATAAGCTTTGTTGTTGTTTTAAGTATTATTTTTTTCTATTTTGTTTCTTACTGGCACTGAACGTACTTATTGTCTACACAAACTTTAGTGCCTAGACAAACATTTTCACTCACCCGCACACCCACAAAAAAAAACGCGCTCACACGCGTTCACAAAGGTGATGTGAATTCTATTTCGCACACATTGCACATTTTAAAAGCCATTCGACAGCCACACTCTCTCCCAAAACTTGGTGTTAGTAGAGTTATTAATTATCATGTTAATGACAACAGTCTTGCATTTTTAGTGAATCAAAGACCTATAGTATACTTTCAAACTCATGGCTGTACTTCACGATTTGGTTTTTCATCGTGTGTCATAATTACAATTACATCACTTCTATCTACTCTGTTTGTCTGTCTGTCTGTCTGTCTAGTACAATATTTGTACACGTTATTTCACCCATACCCATTCTCGAATCAAGTGTTCAAGCTTTACATATGAGTGTATTGTAGGTAACAAAACATGAATCAATTTAAAATAAAATGTCAATGAATTTGTGGCAATTAATTATCTGAATTGATATCGAAAAAAGATTTGTTTAAAATTAAAGTATTTTTATATTTTCCTTGCTTGTTGTATGTTCACACTTCAAGGAATGAATTTGCTGAAAAAAAAGCACTACATCTGTTTAGCCTACGTTATATGTATTTTAGTCATTTCAAATTTGTTATGGTATTTTTTAGTGTAGCTATTAGTGAGTGGCTAACATAAAGGGGATCAAACATTTATAATGTCAGAATTTATTTGAAACCCTCTATAAGCTTAGTTTATTCTCCTCTTGATTCGGAACAAATCTCTATGACCCACACATTAACACATTGAACACGTAGTGAGAAGATCTTCAGTACAAATAACGGAAGATAATGTATTAGGAGTCCAAACTTCAATAAGTTATTAGGCGGAGATTTTGTTGAACCGGTAGATTTGAAACTGTACTACAATGAAACTCTACAAACCTATTGATCTACCACTTACTACCACACGTCTCTATCTCTAGTACACACACACACACACACACCAATTAATCTTCAACATGTTAAACAATTCCTAAAACTCATGCACCAATGATAGAAACCATATTAAAGAAATCGGAGCTGGAAGCCCGAAGCTTACTGGTTACTCGCCTTAGCCCTTTCTCCTGTTAGTGAAAACAGTTCCGCCGGACTCAAAAACTGAGCCACACGTGAAGACCAGGAGCTGGACTAGTTATCAAGACTATTTTATACGCATGCCATTAGGAAGTATTTTATAGCTAATGGAGTGCTTCTAATTCTATCCATTACCACTTCGGCAATGGCAACCTTGCGGAACTGCAACTGTAACATTTAAAGTATTGCAAAAAAAATGTTGTTTTTAAAAAACGTAAGGCTGCCAACCCGTCGAAATATGTTGTTGTTTTTTTATCGTGGGGGCCCACATTTCTTGAGGAGGCTCCTGGACTGTAGCCCCGCCAACCCTCCCCTAAATCCTGCCCTGGTTCAACTATCTCCAGCAGCAAGACGACAAGAGATCATCGAAAGTGGACAGGCCAGTGGAAAGGGGAGAGACCAGTAGAGGTCTGCTTTCTGTGGGGTTGTTAAGCAGTTGTGAAGCAGTGGAAGGTTGCTCCTGAGCAGTGGAAAACATTCCTGGTGTTTTTGGATAACAACAGTTCCTTGGAGGAGAACAGCGCGACAAGAAGAGACTGCTGTTTATGTGTGCTGCAGCGTCCTACAATCACTGCAAATAAACATCATTGTTTCTGACCCCCTTTTTTCGAGTTGCTTACCATAGTTTTACAACACTAGAAAGAAAGAGGCGCATATTCTTTTTTGCGCTATGATACGACAAACAGACAAAATACGTAATGATCCTATCACTTATAAGGACCAGTTTTTACCTGTAAAAATAGTTTGACTTTAGTCTTCACATAAAAAAATCTGGAATATTAATTTACTTTGATAACAAGAGATCTAATATGAAAATTTTCATGTATAAAGGCGAATGTCTTACAGCCCGAGGATCTATCAAATGTACAGTGCATCATGAGACTACGGAGACCCAGCTGTGACCCACATTATTGTCATAAAAATCACAGGAAATGCCGTTGTCTCCCAGTAGTCTAGTTAAAGGTCGCGTGTCAATGTCTGAGTCTTGTGAAATGTGAACCTAACAGCAGACGTAGATTAAGATTTAACTTCAGAGAATGGTGTCCCTTTTACCACTAACATTATTCCAGTGTGAAATTGTGATTGTCTCTCTTAGAATGATTGTGTTTAGCTGGGTGAGAAAAGCTCATAGAACGCTGTTTACATACAAATAAATTCAGTGATTGTGTGTTGATAGGGAAACGGTAATATTACACATGACAACACAACAACGTTACAGCACATCCATACCAGCACACACTTAAACATCATACATGTTGTAATCAAAAAGTTAAGGTAAGTATTTCTTCGCATCTTTTTCTAACAACGGAAAATAACATGCTTTTAATTCTACTCGAATTCATATGTCAAACGTATAATTATACAAACTGGATATTTAGACTGAACAGGATTTACCTGGCAACCCATCCCTCGCTCACATATAGCCTACACTTTCTTTTAACTTTTATATCTGATTGTTATCGTCGAGATGTCGAGGGCATGTGTGTCAAGTCAAGATGTCCCCGTCCAAGTTGTGCACATGAGACGCATTTCAAATCAATTGAAACACCAAATGTACGTGAATGATGCCTACACGTGACTTACAGAATGTACATGAATGATGTCTACACGTGACCTATAGAATGTACATGAATGATGTCTACACGTGACCTATAGAATGTACATGAATGATGTCTACACGTGACCTATAGAATGTACATGAATCATGTCTACACGTGACCTATAGAATGTACACGAATCATGTCTACACGTGACCTATAGAATGTACACGAATGATGTCTACACGTGACCTATAGAATGTACATGAATGATGTCTACACGTGACCTATAGAATGTACATGAATCATGTCTACACGTGACCTATAGAATGTACATGAATGATGTCTACACGTGACCTATAGAATGTACATGAATCATGTCTACACGTGACCTATAGAATGTACATGAATGATGTCTACACGTGACCTATAGAATGTACATGAATCATGTCTACACGTGACCTATAGAATGTACATGAATCATGTCTACACGTGACCTATAAAATGTACATGAATGATGTCTACACGTGACCTATAGAATGTACATGAATGATGTCTACACGTGACCTATAGAATGTACATGAATGATGTCTACACGTGACCTATAGAATGTACATGAATGATGTCTACACGTGACCTATAGAATGTACATGAATCATGTCTACACGTGACCTATAGAATGTACATGAATGATGTCTACACGTGACCTATAGAATGTACATGAATCATGTCTACACGTGACCTATAGAATGTACACGAATCATGTCTACACGTGACCTATAGAATGTACACGAATGATGTCTACACGTGACCTATAGAATGTACATGAATGATGTCTACACGTGACCTATAGAATGTACATGAATCATGTCTACACGTGACCTATAGAATGTACATGAATGATGTCTACACGTGACCTATAGAATGTACATGAATCATGTCTACACGTGACCTATAGAATGTACACGAATCATGTCTACACGTGACCTATAGAATGTACACGAATGATGTCTACACGTGACCTATAGAATGTACATGAATGATGTCTACACGTGACCTATAGAATGTACATGAATCATGTCTACACGTGACCTATAGAATGTACATGAATGATGTCTACACGTGACCTATAAAATGTACATGAATGATGTCTACACGTGACCTATAGAATGTACATGAATCATGTCTACACGTGACCTATAGAATGTACATGAATGATGTCTACACGTGACCTATAGAATGTACATGAATGATGTCTACACGTGACCTATAGAATGTACATGAATGATGTCTACACGTGACCTATAGAATGTACATGAATGATGTCTACATGTGACATATAGAATGTACATGAATCATGTCTACATGTGACCTATAGAATGTACATGAATGATGTCTACATGTGACCTATAGAATGTACATGAATGATGCCTTAAGGTCAAGCTAAGCAATCTACTTGACTCTAATCTAGTTCTGAGTAATAAGTTGTACAACTTCAGATCCAATGTCTTCTAAACCAGAGACATGTTATGTTCCAATAAGACTTGATCTCGTCCTTAAACCTTCTTATAATTCCTCGAATCAACTTGAACATTTGTCAAAAAACAAAACAAAAACCTATGTGAGTGGATCTCGAAAACGGTTCTAGATTTTCCTTTAAATTCGACAGTTTATGTCTGGAGAAATGTATTTTTCAAAATATAATAATATAATAATTAAATTTGGTCTGGAGGTCTAGACACTCTCTATCTTGAACACTATAGGTCAGCAGGTACTCCCGCATGTATTCAGGGTTAAATAGATGCCCATGAACATTTTGCGCATTGTCTTGAAGTCTTGATCTTTAGGTGTATCACCAAACTAGAATCTTCTATACCATAGAACTAGTCTAGACTACTGCATAATTAAGAGCCAAGTAATCACCCTTACAAAAAAAGCCATCTTTTGACAAACTTGTTAATGCTACTTGTTATAATGTACTTGGTATTCCATATTGAAATGAAACTTGGAAGTAACCAAGCCATGTACAGATGTGTACTTACATAGAGACGTATTAGTTCTTTCTTCCTACTTGCTTTTATACAGTTTTATAATTAAGGTTATGATTGAATGATTTATAACTTTGCTTAATAAGTCGGTTTTTTTACGTTTAGCGATGTGTAAACTTGTTAATTGTTTCTTTTCAATAATGCCATCTAAATCCTAAATTTACTGTATTCATTTTGCAGTTTAAAAAAAAATCAAATATCATTACTGTCAGCGTGTATTTGAGAGACCCTGAAGCCTCATGGCTATTCGGATTCTTGTCGTGGGAGATTCCAAAGTTGGCAAAACAGGTAAAAGCATTTCGATTTTCTTACAAGACTTTGCTTTACTGGACAATGACTTTGCATTACTGGACAATGACTTTGCTTTACTGGACAATGACTTTGCATTACTGGACAATGGCTTTGCATTACTAGACAATGACTTTGCATTTCTAGACAATGACTTTGATTTACTGGACAATGACTTTGCTTTACTGGACAATGACTTTTCTTTCTTTGGCCAGAACAACAAGCAAACACTTCCTTTCCTACACGGCTGTTGGGTTGAAACTCCAGACAGACTAATTGCTAGAGCAAGTAAATGAAACTACAAGTGAAATAGTAACTTGACCAACTTTTTAACAAAATAACAACTCACTCTTACAACTACATTTCTCACTGTCACTCGTCTGTCAACTTGCCCTCCCCTATTTATAAGTACATCTCTGATGGACTTACAGCTCTGGTTGCATCAGAATTTGTTCAGTCAATACAAGCCAATTATCCGTCATAGTTTTGACTCATGGCTACATCAACATCAATTCATGTTTGTTTGTTTTTTTTACATGTTTCGGATGTTCCTTCAGAGTTGAAGATAGTTTACTTCCTAGTCCAAACCTCCCGCAGGACGACGGGGGATGGGAGCGGGCAGGATTTGAACCCTCGACCATCGATAAATCCGAACGACAGTCCAGCGCGCAAACCTCACGACCAGGCAGCCATCCCGACCACACACACATACACACACACAACGTACATAAAACTTTTCTCTTTCTCACTCTCTCTGTTTCTCTCTCTCTTTCTCTGTTTCTCTTTCCCTTTTCTTTTTCTCTCCCTTTTCTCTCTCTCTCTTTTTCTCTCACTCTCCTCTCCTAATCCTCTCTCTCTCTATTCCCTCTCTCCCCTAATTTTTTTTTGCTGTATATTTTGTTTGTACTTATTTTCTAAATGTTTCTGTTGTAGTTTGTATTTTTTTAAGACAACTTTTTATTAGTACTAAAGATTGTGGCTTGATATGTACTCTCAATTTATTATTTACACTAGTTAAAGTATTATATGTGGGGAAGCTAAACTCCAAAGCGCATAGCCCTAGGCCTCTCGGTCATTTCTATGTACTTTGGGTCACATTTCCAGAAGGTATAATCTAACGTAAATGCATATTGTTCCCACTTGGTGTGGTCTGAATCCATCTAACACACATATTTTTTGTTCCCACTTGGTGTGGTCTAAATCCATCTAACACACATATTTTTTGTTCCCACTTGGTGTGGTCTAAATCCATCTAACACATATATTTTTGTTCCCAGATGGTGTAGTCTAAATCCATCTAACACAGATATTTTTTGTTCCCAGTTGGTGTGGTCTAAATCCATCTAACACAGATATTTTTTGTTCCCAGATGGTGTGGTCTAAATCCATCTAACACAGATATTTTTGTTCCCAGATGGTGTGGTCTAAATCCATCACTAATATTTTAGTTCCCTTATTACTACCAGGAGTTTCAAAATCAATTATTTGAGTCGATTATGCCCCCTTTTCTTTTAACACGTTTATTTTTTCATGTTGTTTCCCTCCCCTGATCATCCACAGCACTGACCGTCAGGCTGCTGACAAGACGTTACATTGGCGAGTATAGCTCTTCCACAGGTGAGGAAAGTTTAATAGCTAACGTTTGTTGCTCGTCATCAGGGCTCGAAAACTAACACATAAGGTATATCACGTGACGTGGGTGTGAACGGAATCATATCTGTCCCACCCCACCCCAGGCTTTTGTCCTATTGAAGAAGAGAGGGGGTGGAGGATAAAACTGGGCTTTTTCTTATTACTGTTTGATTTAGAGATTGTGTCAATAATTAATTACACGTGAAGCTAGACCTTCTTGGGTTTTGGTTAGATCATTGTAAGAACTCGATCAACAATCAACAAGTACAGTTATGTTTCTCCTAATGTTTCTGTTATAATTTGCGTCTGAACATTACACAGACGTGTACGAGGTGGGGTGAAGCCAATGGATGTTTTATGTGATTGTCGTTTGCATTTTTTTTTATTTTGTTTTATAGAAGAGAGGGGTTTAACTGCAAAACCCCTTAGTAGGGGGGTTAAACTCAAAACCCCCTTGGCTACACTGGGGCAAGTGATGGTTTACTATTAAAATCTCATCTAAAATAAAGAAGATCAAAGTAAAAAATCAGTCCCTAAATTCCGACCAGGGGGGGATTTCATTTACGGAGGGGGGGGGGTTGAACCCCACCTCCTGACTACGCCCATGATTAGGTGAAGGCATTTATATTCATTCAAATCTAAAAGTAGAAACTAAATAACCCAACGGTATTTAGAGTTATACTCCCTCCAAACCCTATCAAGTTATGTCGGGGATACAGAGCAGACACAACACAATAATGTTTGTTGATCCATTTTTTTAATTTTTCGTTGTTTCAAAATGTATCTTTTTTTTTTTGTCAGTTGTTTGAAACAAACTTGTTCCCTAATGCCAGTAGTCACAGAAATAGATCTATCACGGCCTAGTTATCCTATTTGTTTAGACTATGTATTGTTTGTGTACGCCTGAGACTTGAGATGTAAAAAACGTCTTCTAGCTTTCTGAATGATCTGTTACAAATTCACAATGTCTTTTTGAAAGATTTGTTACAAGTTCACATTGTCTTTCTGAATGATCTGTTACAAATTCACAATGTCTTTTTGAATGATTTGTTACAAGTTCACATTGTCTTTTTGAATGATTTGTTACAAGTTCACATTGTCTTTTTGAATGATTTGTTACAAGTTCATATTGTCTTTTTGAATGATTTGTTACAAGTTTACATTGTCTTTTTGAATGATTTGTTACAAGTTCACATTGTCTTTTTGAATGATTTGTTACAAGTTCACAATGTTCAGGCCCCACGTTCAGCTTTTCCTTCCCTTCAACATAGTTCATACCAATTATGTTCACGAGCCAAATGTTTTTAAAAGCAAAAAAAGTTTGTTTTTTTTTAATTCCTAACTGTTCTTGACACCTCGACGTGTTAAATAGATTTTCGATTGTTATTTATATATTTATTCATTATTTCCAATGCCTTGTCGGAATGCAAAGCGTGTGGACTGTGTTACGTTGTTATTAAGATTGAATGTTAGAAGGCAAGCCCTAGTAGAGTACAGGAAGGGCGTACAGAAAACTTAAATAGATCCCCCGCGGCATCGACTATATCAGATCAGATGTGAAAAAAATGTGCAAATGAGCTGAGAAATAACCTTTTTTTTTAAAAAAAAAAAAAAAAAAAAAAAGGAAACCTCAGAATTTGCGCTATTCAATTTTAGCTTTATCATCATAGGAATCCTTGGGCCTTAGGCCTCTTTTGTTTGCCTTAACATACCAAATATATCAACACCAAGCAATGTAACCTTAATACGAAATATAAAAAAGACATTTCACTTCCAGCCATCAAAAGATGATTTCAACTTTATAATTAGTTTGAAAAACAAATACATAAACAATGGCAATACTTCGTCTAGTACGACGATTGAATGCAATAAATGTCTATTTATCAAAAAAACTAAAAACTTTTATTTTTCTATCTAATAAACTAGAAACATTCCTTGAACTAAAATTTATCCTACCCGTACCCATGAGGAACTCAAAACAAAAATTGAATGATAATGATGGCGGCCACCTCTAGTGAGACCGATGTTAAATAGCATTTCGGTTCACTTTATTTAGCTCCTCTACGCGTTATACATCACTAGAAACGAATAAGAGCTAGAACTCATTGTAATTTTTTGTTTCAGTTCCTACTTTCGACCTATTAGTTTACAGTTAGTCCAAATTTAGACTAACTTCACAACTTTTCTTTGTCGAGCTGAAGTTTGCACATTTAATCTTGCTACGTGAAATTTTATTCAAATTCTAGAAAGATCACTTCATTAATTATTGAATTAATTTCTAAAACATTCGTTGTATGGACAGATGTATAACAAAACAAAACCAAAAAAAAAAAAGCGGTTATTCTATTTTCTATCCAATGAGATGTTACATATATGGTAGATTCTTATAACTGAACACCGACTTTCGGGAACTAGGTCAATTTTTTATGTTATTTTTTTATTTGGTGAAGGTTTAACTTACAAAAAAACTGAAAGCAGATTCTTATTCTGCAACTAAAGGACTATAAAAATAGCTGTGTTCCTTTGTATTACCACCCATAGTCAAGATTTTATTTTAAAATAAATTAGGTCACCTCATGCTCCTATTTTGAACGCAGTTTTTGGGCTTTCTCCTTTATTTGAACAGTGAGCACCGGTGTTGAACACCACTATGTAATTGCTAATAAATTATATCTGTGTTACTTAAAAATTATTTAGATTGTAGTAAAAGAAGTAGATTCACTTTTGCAATATGTATTTATAGTCTATTTCCTCATATACACTCTCTCTCTCTCTCTCTCTCTCTCTCTCTATAAATATATATATATATATATATATATATATATATATATATATATATATATATATTGTTACGAATCTCACTATCCAGGCTCTCTGCAAACTGCACCATACACCACCAACTTAAAGAACTTGACAACTCAGGGCTCCAAAGCAACGTAACACTTTAATAGTTGAATAAATAACAGCCAATACTGTACAATTGGCAACACGTACACTGTACAAATATCTCTCCGATAACACCGTTCCGCAGTATCAACTCTTGCACTGGCCTCTCCGTCTCGTTCCGGGCTTGCACTGGGTTCAACAGTTCAGGACTGACTTCACACACTAGGCTCGTTGTGTCGGACTCGATCGCAGACCAAGATCAAGACGCCAGCCGTCTCAACTGTACTTGACAGTACTCCGCACTGAACCGTCGTAATGCTCCGTACAGAACCACACCGCTGAACTGTGCTGTAGTCGACCGGACTGTAGTGAACCGGGCTCTGAACCCCTGCCGTGAACCGTCTCTCGTGAACCTTGCTGTAATGAGCCCCTTTTCTCGACCGTCTTGACTGCGATACCTCCGCTCTTATATAGGGTCCCTACTGGCCTTCTCGAACCGGACAGAACGCCGCTCGACGTTTCCAGGTGGTCAGATGACTACAACTCTCGTGACGCTCCTGAGCTCTGTTCACGAACCGCCGTCGATCCTTCCCGAACCGCCGTGTTGACACTCGACTCGGCTGACCATCGTAACTCGTCACGGTTGACCGCTCGTCTAGCGCTGGCCTGGGGCGATTTGCGTCGGCTGACTACACTCACACCACTACCCCCATCTGTGCCACCACCAGGTTTATAACAATATATATATATATAGATATATATATCGTATATAGTTTATTTATTTAAATACCTATATAATCTATGTGTAGAAACAGACAGAACTAAATTTATATAGATTATAGAGCTATACATTAATTATTTTAATTTAATAAACATGATATTTTCTACTAGGCTACTTGTTTTTCTCTCTGTCTTTCTTTTAACTCCCATCCAAGGACCCTCTTCTTGTTTTCATAATTTGGATGTTCGTTTTATGAAACCTTAACATCCCCTCCCTCCCATAGATGCTTATAATTCTTTTCATGACTCTCTCCCCCTTCCCTCCACTGCCTGTTGGATAGTTTGTGACACTACTCGCTGATTGTATACCTCTCCTCACCGCCAGCTTATCTTGCGTGATCACATGCAGTGGGCATGGTCTCTGGCTTCAAATTAGCAGCCCACACTTTTTCTTTCATTCATAAGTTATATATTCTTGATATCTCTATCTAGGTCATGTTTATTCATTGAAAAAATCATAGATTTATTAATCCCAATAATATTTCATAATACGATTTTGCTGTGTTCAAAAAGGAGAATGAGCTGAATTCATTATTATTTGTTTGGACACCCCCTTTTTAAATTTTATTTAACAGCTAACGGTATAAATGTGATTGGAATGTCTTTCTAAAGATGTTTGAAAGCTTATTTTGATATGCCCATCAGCCTACGATCAAACAGGCTCATAATATAGCCTTCATCCCTTATATGGGTATGAATTGCCGGGGGAGGTTATAACAACAGCTTTACATACATGGTTACCGCGAATCTAAATAACTGCCACCTGCTTTGGAAAAACGGAACAAAATTACCGGAACTTATCTAAAATTGGACATGCGCAGTCCCGAAACGTTGTTTTTAGCTCCAAACATAAAAAAAAATTAATTACAAACAAAAAAAAGCGACCCGTTCAAAAAGGAGAATTCGATGGGGTGTTCAAACTACAAGAGCATCCTCTACATCTAGATCTATGTATGTAGGTTTGACATTTTGTATTATGACCTTTTAACCTTGCGCGAAAAAACGAGATCGTAGGTTCGATCCCCATACTAGTCAATTTTTTTTTCTGTATTTTTCAATGACTAATAAAATATTTGCTTAGTTAACTCTATTATTTGAAAAAAAAATGATATAGATTTTTAAAAATATATATCACTTGTTGTAATTTCAGCACCTAAATCTAGATTTTTTAAATTATAGAAACTTCGAAACAAATCACAATTCCATTCTTGCCTCGTGTATCTCTCAACCTTTATACTGAGTCTAGGAAATTATTTGTGACAATGGGATGTTACTAACGATTAGTGAGTTTTTAGGATGCTAGGTTGAGCTGATTACCA